>NW_005842194.1:1887755-1890010 GCF_000455745.1 Alligator sinensis
AAGGGAGGGGCCGCTTTTCCCCACGCTCTGCACCAGCTCCTCCCCTGCCCTTTCCCCACCCCCGCCCTTACCTGAGCTTCCTGTGCCAGGGCAGCCACTTAATCCCAGACCAGAAACCCCTCCTGGAGCTTCTGGCTGGGGGGGGGGCAGGGCGGGGCCAGGGGGGCCCTACTGTTGCAGAAGCCTGCCAAGGATTCCCCTGGGTCCTACTGCACCTGGTTCCTATCATTTTCAACAGGAACCAAGGACAAATAAATTTTAATTTTCAACTTTTTTTTAGGGGCTCTGCAGGCCAGATAGAATGGCCTCACGGGCCACATCCAGCTCATGGGCCATATTTTGCCCACCCCTGTTCTAGAGCATGCCTCCTTGCTCTGCTAGAGCAGACAGCTTGGGCCAAGGCTAGCCTGCCCACCCTGTTGGGGGTGGGGGAGAGAGGGGGTTGCAGGGAGATGCAAACCATCCTGGGATGCTGGAGGACTGAGTTAATTTGAATCTGGAGGGGATCTGGGACAGAAGTTCAATAAACCAATTTAACCTAAATCTTTAAGTCTGATACTGCAGCCATCCAGGTTTATCTTAATCTAGTTTTGGCCGTTTTGGCCATTTTAAAAGTAGTTTATGTGCACTGAACTTCTGTGTTACAGATTTGACCTGGTTTCCAATCACTTATATCAGTTTATGTGTAATTTCCACTCCTAGCCTTGAAGCCATCTGAAACTTTAAAATATGTCACAATGTCATTCACTGTTTTATGTACTGTCGCAGCGCACCTCAGTGCTCCTGCTCCTAGGGAGTAGAAACTGCCAGGGAGAGAGAGAGCGAGCCCTAGCAGGACATAACAAGCCCAGCTGAGGGTTGCCAGGGTAACGAGCACAGCTGCGGGTTGTCGGGGCAACTAAGGAGAGTCAGCTGGCCTGTAGGAGGCAGGGCCTGGCCCCTATAAAGCCCAGGGCTGAGGGTAGGCTGGCAGTTCCCTGCCAGCAGCTGGAAAGGCAGGAGCTCCCTCAGTTGAGTTATGGGTAGAAGCCTGATTGCAAGTATAGCTCATGATAGCTCTGGAAGCTTGAGCCATGATGCAAGTTATAGCCAGGTGGCTTATAGTTATGTTGTAGCCTAGGGGCTTGTGGTTTTGTTTTGTCATTGTATTATACCGGTGGTTTGGGTGAGGCTGTAGGGGTTGGAGGAGGCCTCATAGGGGGCTCACAGTAAAGTGGGGCCCCGGCGCCAGTGAGGGCGCACTAGGCCCTGAGAGTTGCAAGGCAGAGTCGTGGGGTCAGTTAAGCTCAGAGAGGAGCGGCTGAACCTCATAGGGACCCCAGAGGGGTGGGGGCCCTAGCGCCAGTAAGGGCGCAACTTGTGGGGTGTGTAGACCCCAGCCCGGAGAGGGGTGTTTTGAGAAGCCCCAGCGTGGGCACAAAGAGCCCCAGGAGGGGGCACTACTAGGAAGCCTGGGCGTGGCAAGCCCCAGGAAGGGGGAGTGCACTCTAGAGAAGCCCAGTGTGGGCACAAGTCCCAGAGAGAGGGGTGATTTTATTAGGGAGCCCAGCGTGGGCACAGTGAGCCCCAAAGAGGGGGCGGCACTATTAAGAAGCCCAAGGCGGGCACAACGAGCCCGAGAGGGGCAATATGTGAGGAGCCCGTGAGGAGCATGACAAGCCCGGTAACTGGCTAGCGCTGCAGAAAACCCAATAGAAGGGCAGGGTGCTGCGGTGAACCCCAGGGAAAGGGGATAGCAGCACGGTGTGCCCAAGAGAAGGACAGGGTGCTGCGGTGGTCCCCAGGGAAAGGGGATAGCAGCACAGCGTCCCAAAAAAGGGGAAGCAGCGCGGTGGGCCTGAAAGACCGGAGGCTCGATATAGAGTCCCAAAGCGGGCAAGGGTCCCTGAGTGGGACAACACTTTTAGAGGAGGCCCCAGAGAAGAGGGGCAGTGCTAGAAAAGGCCCCAGAGAAGGGGGCAGCATTTTAGGAAACCCAAGGTGGGCACGGTGAGCCCCGAAGAGGGGAGCGCCTTATGAGAGAAGGCCCCAGGGAAGGGGGCCGTGTACGTATAGAGAGACACACCAACGCCTATCACATCAGCGAGGCTTGGGGCATGGTATTAGGGGTTGGTAGGAGCCACACGTAGCCCATAAGGCCTGGGTGCCTGGGGAGCACCCATCATACCGGGAGACCCCCAGGGGGTCCGGGAACACACGGGGACAGAGGTCCCAGCTATCCGTGCCCAGGGAGTCGTAAGGCAGCCTCCCAACAT
>NW_005842194.1:1890041-1891970 GCF_000455745.1 Alligator sinensis
ATGGCGGGCGAGAATCGAGGGGGCCCTTGGGCCAAATTGGCACGGATAGAGGGCCTTAAGGAGATCACGGCCCTCCTATAGGACCCTGCCGTGACATGTACATTATTATCAGTCTTTATGATGTGGCAAGTCCTAGCATGTCTTTTTTTTTTTTAAACATAAGGTTTTTCCTTAATTCTTTTTTATTTCTCTTTAGGTAGTAGATTCAGTATGACTATTGTTTTGATTTGGACAAATTCAAAGGTGCAAAAGCAACTGGGAACTTGTATTGTTGTTTAATTGAAAAGGAAAAAGAAAAGTGAGAGGCTGAAATCTACTAATTTTAAAAATATGAAAGATGCAGTGCTAGATTTTTCACAAAGGTTTAGGCACATAAAAATGCAGGTAGGTGCATTTCAAAAGTACCAAAGTAGGTTGGGTGCCAAGCTGCAATTGATTTCAACTGGTCTTGGGCACCTAAGCTTACTTGGCACCCACCCAGTAAGTTTTCCGATACAAAATCCTACATTCCCCTCGCTCCAGTTAGCCAGAAGTCCAACCTGCTCCAACAGGGAATGCAAATCCCCAGTGAAGATGCACCTGAACCTCCCAACAGAGGTGTTTATACAGGGTAGTGACTTAACTGTTATAATAGGGCTTGGGTTTGCCTGCACTAAAAAGACCAAATCCTATTATAATTACAATTCAGTAATTATGCCAAATGTGACATTTCATTCAGTCTCTTCCAGCTGTGTCCGTGGTTTTATTTAAAATAACCTCTGGGTGCCACACTTCAAGAGGGATGTGGATAACCTGGAGAGGGTCCAGAGAAGGGCGACTCATATGGTTAAGGGCTTGCAGGCCAAGCCTTATGAGGAGAGACTGGGGCACCTGGACCTTTTCAGCCTCCGCAAGAGAAGGTGGAGAGGCGACCTTGTGGCTGCCTATAAATTAATCATGGGGGCCCAGAAGGGAATTGGTGAGGCTCTACTGACCAAGGTGCCCCTGGGGGTCACAAGAAATAGTGGCCATAAACTATCAGACACCAAATTTAGACTGGACATTAGGAAAAACTTCTTCACAGTTAGAGTGGCCAAAATCTGGAATGAGCTCCCAAGGGAGGTAGTGCTCTCCCCTACCCTGGGGGTCTTCAAGAGGAGGTTAGATAGGCATCTGGCTGGAGTCATCTGACCCCAGCCCTCTTTCCTGCCTATGCAGGGGGTCGGACTCAATGATCTATTGAGGTCCCTTCCGACTCTACCAACTATGAATCTATGAAATCTATGAAAACCTGCCCACTGCGCGCACACTGATAAAACTGTACAGATAAGAGTAGTAATCCCCATCAGTGGTTAAGAGGTTCCTTCCTAACATGGATTAGTGGCGAGTACTCACTACCAAGTTACCCTTTTGCTCTTATCATTGCATGTACAATGTCTGGAGAGTTATCTAAAATTGCCAGCATGGACATAAGGCTTGAGTCCAGAATACTAGACTATGATGTGAACCATGCAACTGACTTAATTTTGACAATTACCCTATTTCCTTGGATCCAAGACAAGGTGCCCCCCACCATTCAACACAGAGGGATAAAATCCCTTGTCTTGGAATTGAGTACAAGGTGGGGAACAGGTAACTGCTGCAACTCCAGCTCTGGTCCCAGGGCTTGAGCTGCCACCACTGCTGCCAAGCCAGAAAGGGGCTGGAGCCACCATGTGCTCCATCGCCCCGGGCTACAGCAGGGCCAGACCCCTGAGGAAAAATGGCAAAGAGGAGACAGGCACCAGAGGAAGCCAAATGGGGGGGAGGGTGGGCAAATGGCAGGGAGGGCAGGCATTGGGGGTTGCAAGCACCACAAGAAGAGGCACTGGGGGGAACACAGGTGGCTGGGGGTAAAGGGGCTGAGGGGCAGGTGGCAAGTACCACAAGTGGGCACCAGGTGTGGGGGTG
>NW_005842194.1:1891980-1892224 GCF_000455745.1 Alligator sinensis
GGGGGACAAAGTGGGGGGCAAAGGTGAAGGTTAGGCCACTTGACTCTCCCAATACCTAACCCCCACCCCCCACACCACCTACCCCCTGCAGCTTAGGGAGGGTGGAATTCAAGTGGCCCCTCCACGAATGACACCCTAGCGGGGCAAAAGATGAACACATGCATGGATGCCTCTCTTCTCACTCCCCACGGACAGGATCTAATTACCGGGGGGGGGGGGGGAAGGGGGGTTTTTTGTGCCCCCC
>NW_005842194.1:1892378-1899882 GCF_000455745.1 Alligator sinensis
AGGCGGGGGACGAGGGAGGGTCTCGGCGCCCGCGCCCCTCCGCGGGGCGGGGAGGCGGGAGTGGAGACCCCTGCCCGGGGAGCCCGAGCGCCCAGGGGGGCTCAGGGGAGCCGCGAGAACACACGTCCGGCCCCGGTACTCACAGCAGCCGAGCACAGTCCCCTGCCGGCTCCTCAGCACAGGCTCAGCGTGTGCCGCCTGCAGCCCAGCCCGGCCCCGGCGCTCCTGTGACGCGGCGAAGGAGGAGCTGCACCTCAGCTGGGGCGGAGCGCAGTCCCAGCAGCCCGGAGCTGCCCAGGAGCCGGCGCGAGTCCCCCCCCCGCTGCAGCCGCAGCAGCAGCAGCAGGGCGGGCGGGCGTTGCTGCTGGGCTGGGCTGGGGGCTTCGAGCTTGTCCCTGGGCGACCAGTGGCAGTGCCCTTTGCAGGTCGGAGCCTGGATGATAAGCAGGGATCCTGGTTTTCTCTGATATAAAAAATAAATACAAATCCCAATTTTCGGATTAAAAAAAGTAACCCCAAATCCACATTTTTTCCGTGGTCAAAATGAAACTCTGCTAATATATACCTATATATATAGATAGAAATGGCACTATCTACACAGACAGACAGACAGATAGTGCTCTAGCTATCTATCCTGTATGTTTAAAAAAAGTAAACCCGAATCCACATACAGGTTTCCCTCACTTTATGCAGGCCCTGTGCTTGTGTTGGCAAGTACCAAAATTGTCTTGTAAAAGTAGTAGAAATGGGTCTGGGGATCAGTACAGTCAAGGTCTTTGTTACATTGTAAAGTAGGTTCCCTTTATGCAAATTCAAGTTATACAGTGTTTTCCACAGCATAAAGTGAGGGAAACCTGTGTGTGTGTGTAGCATTCTTCTTTTCCTTAGCATTTTTCTGGATCATTTGCTTTTTCTAAGAAGTACTGAGGCATGGTACGAATGTGCTCCCTCTCCAGTGGCTTCTTAATAAATTTCTTCTTTTGTTTGCTTTGCAGTTTACAGAACTGTTTTATATAGTCTGGCACGGGACAGCCAGCCCGCTGAATAACACTAACTACACTTCGTAATAAAGGCTTGTCATCTTCAGTAAAGAAAGTGAGTGCTTTTCCACACACGCACACGCACACGCACACACACACACACACAGCTACTCCTCACTTAACATCGTAATTATGTTCTTGAAAAATGTGACTTTAAGCTAAACAATGTTAAGCAAATCCAGTTATGTCACAGCACTTACCTACTAGCAGGCGGCAGCCAAACGACATTATAACCAAACATTGCACGACTTTAAACAAGTATGTTCTCTGATAGTTCAGCAACATTATGACGAAGCAACCTTAACCAAGAAGACATTAAGTGAGGAGTACCTCTGTGTGTGTGTGTGTGTGTGTGTGTGTGTGTGTGTATTTGGGGTTATTTTTTTAGCTGAAAATTAGGGGGGGGGGTTATTAGAGAAAATCAGGATCCCCGATGATAAGGCTGCATGATGGGCCAGGAGACAGTAGAAGAGGTGAAGGCCCTGCATCTGGGGTGCAGAACTCCTCACCTGGAACTGAGTCTCAATCGGGGTGCCGCGAGCTCCTGTTAGCAGTGCTGTGGGGTGCCGCATACAAGAAGCAATGCTAGGCCTGCAAACGCCTACACACCATTCACAAGACGAACCCAGCAATTTCCAATAGGAATCACAGAAGTCATAAAGAAGTTGGGCTGGAAAGGACCTTTACAAAGGTTACATCTAGTCCACCCCCCGCATCATCCCTATCCAAACCATCCTCTACAGTCCATTTTGGCTCAGATCAAGTGTCTTGGTGATTTGTGGGCTAAAATCAGGGCCAGATTAATGCATAGACAAACTAGGCACATGCCTAGGGCCCTGAGGTGCCCAGTGTCTCGGTCCTTCTCTCCATGGCAGCAGTACCCCCTGGGCAGGTGGCTAGCAGGCCAGGGGCTGCCCGGGCTTGGAGGCAGCACCTGGCTCAGTCCAACACTTACCCAGCCTACCAGTGTGTGTGTGGATTTAGAGAAAGAGAGAGAGAGAGAGAGAAGGGGCCATGGGTGACTGGTGCCTCTTGAGTCAGCAGCCGGGAGGGTGGGGCGGTCCCCTGGTGGCCGATCTCACTGGCTGGGGGGGAGGGGTCCCGCAGCAGATCTCACTCACCAAAAATCAGCCGCGCTGCTTCTGGAAGTTCTGCGGCCACTTCTGGAAGTGGCATGGCTGCTTTTGCTGGCAGCCCTGCTCCCTGGCCAACGCTTACAGGGGGGGCACTGGTGTTCCCGCCTGCCCCCCTGCCCACTGGCTAAACAGAGCGTGGCCTGACAAGGGCTGCACCGGTGCTCTCAGGGGGTGCATGTGCACTCCTGTGCACCCTCTACATGTCACCACTGGTAGGGGCCCAGAAGTTTGTTTGCCTAGGGCTCACTAAAGGGTTAATCCAGTTCTGGCTAAGATCAAATAGGGGCATCTGAATCCCAAGACCTCTGGGCTTGGGCCTTCAGTAGGGTGCCTGCCAATGGATTTGGGAGTATTTGAAGTAAGGGTGAGAGCCTGAGACAGAGGATGCTTGCCAGTTGTACTGCCATACATGGTGTTTAAAACAACTGAGTTCTGCCTGCCCAGTCGATATGGTTTTTGGAACAATTGAGTTCTACTCAATCAATATGATTTAAAACTGATTTGGCTGATTCAACCTGGAACACAAAATATATTAATAATAAAAAGGTCCTATCCAATCCATCATTTAAACTGTACATAAAAGTGTCACCAACCCTGAGACAAGACATAATGCCCTAACCTGCCACAGGAAAACAGGGGGGCCACAGCAGCCAATGTCCTGGTTCTATAAAAAGGTGGTTAATCTACACTCAAAAGATCCAGGGACACAAGCCCTCCCCGCTACATAGGAAGGCAAAACCCCTCACAATCCATACCAATCTGACTGTGGGGTAAAATTCCTTCCTGACCCCAAATATGGTGATTGGTCTGACCCTGAGCAGAGGGGGAAAACTCTCTAGCCAGGAACCTCTGGCTTTGGTCCCAGAAGGAGCATTGGCACACCCCAAGCTGAAAAACACCCAGGACGGCTTAAAAACACCCACAATGTCAACAACATGCTGACCTGCTGTGGTCTTTCAGGGTTCTTCGCAACAGAAGATCTACTCTGTTAATTTTCTATAGTCAAATAATGAGCGACAGCTAGGACCTGGCATTTCCAAAGGGTGCCTTGAGTCTAGAACCACTACAGGAACCTTGCTGCCTAAATGCCTGTTTTTCCCCTCCACACTGGTACAGCACGTGTTTCGAAAGGTTCAGCACAGCTAAGATGAATGCTAGGCTATGGGGCTCAGCATTCTCTGCTGGAGAATTTATACACTCTGCAGTCCCAGTCTTGTCAGTTCTGGGATGAAAGTCCAGCATACCTTTTCCTAAGAACTTAGTTGCAAAATGGCCACATCTGCATGCGATAAAATAGACATCACCTGTGTTATAGTCCTGGAGGGTTTGTGACTGTTTTGTCAAGAAGGGGCTGTGAAGTAAATTTCTCCTTCTAGAGGGATTTGGGGTAATTATAAACTTAGGTAATAGGACCCACACACTACAGGGATGGGCAATTTATAAATAAGTAGTCCACACTGATTTTGCAAAACATACCGAAGGAGCTTAATTTTATTCCCATGAGTAGCCCCATCAAAACCAATGAAACTAGTACCAGGGTCTTAAAGACGTAAATCTTTGAAGACCAGAGTTTTAGGCAAATGTCTGGCTTTACTCAGGATCAGGTCCTAATAAATAAAAACAGGGTTGACTCAGTTTCAGTCATCCCTGTGGATCCTTTTGAATATGTATTGCAGGAATAGTGGTAGAAATAGTGACTCTTAATTTCATACCATTTATCATACCTATCTATGTAGCTTGGGGGGGAAAGGGGGGTAGAGAAATTACACCCTTTCCTTGCATAGCTTTGCCAGCCAGTGTAAATACAGTTATACAGACAAAAATGTCCTTTTGCTGGGATAGATCATTTCATTGGGGAGCCATGTCTTCACTAGATGAGCCTGCCAATCTTCCAGTAAACCCTGTCTAAACCAGGTCTACTCTACAAATGTTTCCTGGCATAGCCTGTTGGCTGCAGAGATAAAAAGGTGTAATTTGTGACCAGTACAGAAGCCCCTAGTATAGACACAGTTACACAGGCAAAACTCTGCTTTTGCCAGTATATCTTATTTCAATTGCAGAGCGGAGCAGGTATAAGCTACATTAGTAGAAGCATGGCATTGCAAATATAAGTGACATCCATATGTCATGTGAGAAGCACCTTGCTAGTATACTTGTGTAAGTTTTTAGTATAGTCCCAACCTACTACACTTCTAAGTGCCAAAATGTTCGTGTATTTATATAGGTTAGAGTGTGATTATTTTCTTTAACCAACATAGGTATGCTAGTAAATGTCATAGTGGGACATAGCTATACCTGAGTAGGGGTGACTTATAGCAGGGGTGGCCAAACTGCAGCATGGGTGCTACAAAGGACACAGGCAACCTCTGTGTGTGGAAGGCAGGAGATTAGGGAGGAGACAGGCAGCACAGTGAGAGATATGGCAGGGAGCAGGAAGCAGAGCATCAGGTAAGGTAGGGGACTTATAGTACCTCATATTGAAACAACTGCATTTACCTTACAAGTGTTTTATAAAGCAGTGATGGGGGCAGCAGCCACTTGATATGAGGATGACAGTCTTCCAGGGAATAGGGAAGTCATGGGTGAGTCTGGAGATGACTGAGAAGGCCAATCTGAGACCTGCATGTCCTACTGCAGACATGGAAAATAGTTCTGGGAGGAAGATGTAGATCCTGATGATGTCAGGTCACAGCCCCTTCCCTTTGTCTCTCTTATCTATCCCCCCCCATAGTGAACTAATGCTTTGTTGTACATCATCACTGGGGATGACTCAGTGCTTGAGTCTCCCAGGCATTTCTTTAGATTGGCTTTCAAGATCTACTTAAATCTCTTCTTTTGCCCACCTCTGGGGTGGTGAGCATCAGTGAGTTGGGAGCCTGGGACCACTTAGGAGCTGGTTGTCAGGCATGATTATGACATGTCTTATCCAACGGAGCTGATGCCATATAAACATGGCTTTTTTGCTGGTGGTGTTTGCTTGAGCCAGAATGCTGGTGTTTCTTCTCTCCTTCCAGTTGACAGAAGATTTTCTGAAGACATTGCTGATGGTAACATTCCAAAGCTTTCAGGTGTTTCTGATGTCATCCAAATTTCACATTCATACAGGGGGTAGGAATGGCAATAGCTTGGTAGACAAGACGTTTGTTTCGGGTCCTGATGTCATGATTATCAAAGACATGATTTTGGAGATGTCCAAAGACAGCACTGGCAGATTTTATCCAGTGTTGAATATCACCATCTTTATTTATTTTTTGGGAAAAATGGCTACCCAAGTTGTGGAAATCATAGAATCATAGAAAATTAGGGTTGGAAGGGACCTCAGGAGGTCATCTAGGCCAGTGTTTCTCAGCCTTTTAAGTAGCAAGTACCCCCTAACTTCTGAAAATTTTAATAAGTACCCCAACACTCAATTTTCCAGGAAATTTTATATTTACAGACTAATGCGTGCCGTATATTGGAAGAAGGGCTGTGTATATAAGGACGTGATATGACAGATGTCTGAGCTGAGGTGGGTAGGATTGCTACCTTTTACACCAGGGGTGTTCAAGAATGTACCTGGACTACAGTTGATGTTGGCCAAAGCTAGGAGGGCTGAACCCAGTGTTGCACAAAGCGTGGCACACCAAATTAATCCTGGGGAATTTAAAGTGCTGCGCAATGCGCAGCACACCAATTTTTTTGCCATAGTTTTGAGAGGAGGAAGGGGAGAGAGAGACAGGGGAAGAGGGCAAGAGCAAAAGAGAGGGAGGAAAAGAGGGAGAGAGAGACAGACAAGGATATAGGGCAAAAGAGAGAGACACAGGGAAGGGGGGAGGGAGAAGAGAGAGAGGGAAGGGGGGAGAGAGGGAACAGGTAGCAAGGCAGGTGGTGCAGGCAAGTGGTGTCAGCTGCTTCTGGGGCCACTGCAGCAGGGGTTGGGGTGATGGGGAGAAGCAGAGGCCCGCACTGCGCTGAGGTAAGTCTGTAGGGCAGGCGTCGACAACCCCTGGGGCACACATGCCGAGCATGGTATGCGAGGCCATTTTGTTTGGCATGATAAGTCTGTAGGGTAGGAGTTGGCAACCCCTGGAACATGCGTGCCAAGCATGGCAAGCAAGGCCAGTTTGCTTGGCACTCCACTGCCAGCCCAGGCTCTAGGTAGGTGCTGCCAGCCAGGGAGCCTGGGCTGTTCCCAGCAGGCGGCTGGGAGGCTGCAAGCCCTGCTGCAAGCAGCCCAGGCTCTGTGGCTGGCAGCAGCTACCCAGAGCCTGGGCTGGCTGCAGCCAGGGGGCTGCAAAGGAACTGCTCCAGGTTCCAGCATCCTGCAGTTCTGAGCAGACAGTGGGGGTGGGGCCATGAGGCAGTGCAGCCCAGAAAAGCCCTGTGCCACCGCCTGCACCACCTGTATCCAGCCTGGGCCCTGGGCACCTGCAACAGGGAGGTTGCAAACAGTGGCACTGGGCTCCGCAGCCCCAGCATCAGCTCCATGCCGGCAACTGCACAGGCGGCTCAAAGCACAAAGCAGGTTTATCCCCGCTCTCTGTTCTGAGGCACAAGTGCAGTCACTGCCAGCACAGAGCTGATGACAGGGCTCCAGAGCCAAGTGCAGCTGCTTGTAGCCAGCTGGGCTCTGGGGCAACTGCAGCAAGCAGGCTGCAAACAGCTGCACTGGACTCCAGCCCTGGCATCAGGTCCACACTGGTGGCAACTGCACATGTGCTTCAGAGCAGAGAGCAGGGATAAACCCACTCTCCACTCTGAGGGGCACGTGCAGTCATGGATGCGCACGCACATCAGCATGGAGCTGATGCTGGGGCTGTAGAGCCCGATGCAGCTGTTTGCAGCCTGACTGTTGCCTGTTGCAGCTGCCCCAGAGCCTAAGCTGGCTACAGGCTGGGGCTGGCGGCAGCACAGGGCTTTTCCCTGTGTTCAGCAGCAGTGGCACTTGTGGGGCAGGCAGCAGCCCCCCTCCCATCACCACAGCCTGCCCCAAGCACCAAGAAGAGCCTGGTGCCACTGCCAGCCTCCTGCCCTCAGTGAACTGGAGCTTGGGTGGGCTGGGTCATGGGGCCTGTCACAACCCAAAGTTGTGATTTTTTGTTTTTGTGTGTGCTTTGGCACCACTGAATTATGTTCCCGCTAAATTGCAGCTTCTTTGCACGGTAGAGTTCTCTGCTACAGAGAAGAACTCCAGTGCAATGGAGAATTTTCCCGCCAATTTGTAGCTTTCTTTGCATGGTGCATTTCTTTTGCATCTCAGAAATGCACGGTGCAAAGGAGTTCCCGCCATTTGTATTTTAATTCGAGCCCCATTATTGGCTTGTGTTAAATTATGCACACGTGGCGGCT
>NW_005842194.1:1900005-1900344 GCF_000455745.1 Alligator sinensis
TGTGTGAAGATCTCTAAGTGCTGCGGAGCCTATCGGACCCAGCGCATTTAAAGCAGGCAACAGGGGTCTGATCAGCCTCTAGCCTCTCCCCGTCGCCGATAAATTCCTAGACGTATCCCTCCCTGCGCGCCAAAAGAGGACCCACGGAGCCTAGCAAACTTCGTGTGAGTTTATTCAGAGCTCTTCCGTACGAGTATTTTCTTCGGTTGATACGACGGGCTCGCGTGTTTATAGCCTTCAGCCGGATTGGGCTAGAGTTCGCGAGTTTAGAACTCTTGTCCACCTCTCTTCTTTTCTATCTGCAACTGTAACTCAAGCAAGTTTTCCTGCCTGCACCGC
>NW_005842194.1:1902717-1902950 GCF_000455745.1 Alligator sinensis
AAGCAGGCAACAGGGGTCTGATCAGCCTCTAGCCTCTCCCCGTCGCCGATAAATTCCTAGACGTATCCCTCCCTGCGCGCCAAAAGAGGACCCACGGAGCCTAGCAAACTTCGTGTGAGTCTATTCCTTGCCAGCTGGAACAACTGACATAGTTGTTCAGACGACCGGACTACCTCAGAGCACAAGGACACACGGCGCCTCGCAAACTTCGTGTGAGTTTATTCAGAGCTCTT
>NW_005842194.1:1903003-1933011 GCF_000455745.1 Alligator sinensis
GCGACGGGCTCGCGGTTTAGAGCCTCCAACCGGACGGGCTAGAAGAGTGTTCATGGGAAGGAACTCTAGTCCGCCTCTCTCCTTTTCTATCTGCAACTGTAACTCAAGCAAGTTTTCCTGCCTGCACCGCGACCATCTTTGGTGTAAGTAAACAATCTTTAAATCAACCACTACGCCTCTGTGACTAATTCTAGCCCGTGCGTGCCTTGCCGCCGCACGGTCTCCTCTGACCCCGCGTGCCCGGGCTGCTGGCCACAGCCGGCATGCGCAAAGACGGGTCCGCATATCGCTCCCGGCTCGCACATGGCGACATGGATGGGATCGGGAGACGGCCCGCACAGGGCCAAACCCCACAGTGCAGGAGGGAGCGGGGCAGTGCCCTGCCCCTCCCGCACTCTGGGGGTCTCAGTCTGCCTCTCCCCGCCAAAGCCCAGGCAGGATAAAAAAGAAAGAAAACTTACCTGCTTGTTGGCAGGGAGTGCACGGGTATCTGTGTGCTCGCCCTCCTCCTCCTGCAGCAGCCTTTGGCCGGCTTGGAGTTGGGGCAAGCATCTGGATGTGAACCTGGCAGCAGCAGGGGGAGCAGTGGCGCCCCCTTGCTGCAGGGGTTTTCTGCACCCACATACCCCCTGCCTGTGTCTTGCGTACCCCCAGAGGTTGAGAAACTGCCCACAGGTTGAGAAACCCCACAGGTTGAGAAACTGGTCTAGGCCAACACCCTGCTCAAAGCAGGACCATCCCCAACTAGATCATCCCAGCCAAAGCTTTATCTAGCCAGGTCTTAAAAACCTCCAAGGATGGAGCTTCCATCACCTCTCTGGGTAACCTGTTCCAGTGTTTTACTACCCTCCTAGTAAGAAAATTCTTCCTAATATCTAACTTAAAATTCCCTTGCTGCAACTTGAGACTATTTTTGCTCCTTGCTCTGTCACCTGCCACCACTAAGAACAGTCCAGCTCTATCCTCTTTCAAACCCCTCTTCAGGTAGTTGAAGGCTGCTGTTAAATCCCCTCCAGTTCTAATAGTGAAGGGATTCGTTTCTGAGCCATTGCTTGGGACAATTGCTATCGTGTCATCATGAAGAAGTTTGATGATGGTAACACATTTTGGCAGGCATCCAAATCTCATCAGGATCTTCCATAGGACCTCTTTGTTGATTGGATCAAAGTACTTAGGCAGGTCAATGAAGGCCATGTAAAGATCTTGGTATTGCTCATGGCATTTCCGCAGCTATCTAGCAACAAAGATCATATCTATTGTACCTGTGAGTGGTCTGAAATCACACTGGGACTTGGCAAGAAGAGTGAGTCTATTGAGAAAAATGCCAGCAAGGATCTTCCCAGCTATGGACAGGAGTGCAATACCACAGTAATTGCCACAATCTAATCTATCACCTTTCTAGAATATGGTTATGATTCTGGCATCTTTCAAATTACTTGGAATCTGCTTATGTTTCCAGATTTTCAGAATAATGGCATGTAATTGGTGAGAGAGCTTTTTTCCACCGTGCTTGTAAATTTCAGCTGGTATTCCATCAGGACCATACGTGTCATTGTCTGCTTAATGACTTTCAAGGCCTCTTAATTAGTTGGTGGATCTGCAAGGTAGTACTTAATGGGGTATTGTGAAATGGCTTCAGTGGTATTGCCTTCAACATTAGAATCATAGTTTAGGAGCTCTTGAAAATATTCTTTCCACCATACATTGATGGTGGAGCTGTCTATAAGAGTGTTGCTCCATCTTTGGACCTCAGATAGCTTTGGTTACTCTGAAGAAACTACATGTCATGACTGTTGGCAAATTTTGTATCTCTTTTGCTTTGTCCTTCCACAGTTTGTTTTTTTGCTCTGAAATGTTCCTCTGGGTCTTGGCTTTAATGAAGTCATTGAAGGCTCTCCTTTTTCTGTCAATGAGAGCTTGAATTTCTCTATCTTTCTCATTGAACCAGTTCTGATATTTCTTTGTGGAGAAGGCTAGAGATTTTTCACACACCTCATGGATGCTTTTCTTGAGGTTCTCCCAGTTATCAGTGGTATCAAGATCATCAGGGAGGTCAGAGAGTTTCTTACTAAAACTTTAGCACTGCAGGGGCTTTCAAGCACTGAATATTGAAGCTCTTTGGTTGCTTCTTTTGTTTACATTGTTTTGAGGTGATACAAATGGACATAACAGAACATACCAAATAATGATCCGTCCAGCAGTCATCTGCACTGGTTATAGCTCTGACAATTCTGGACACACACTGTGACTTAGTTAGGTGCCAGTGTTTTGAGCAGGGGTGCATCCATGATTTCCATTTGTTGCTTTGACAGAATAGGGAGTTTGTGATGATGAGAAACTCCAGTTGGCATCTCTTGACGTCACTGGTAGCACACAAACCTCTCCACCATGTCAAGGTTGCAATCCTTGGGAGGATATAGGAAAACCAGCATAGGAAAACCAATATACTATACCTGCAAAGCATTTATCTTCTACTGGAGTATGTGCAAAAAGGTATACTAGGGCCAAGTCTATGTATTAGATTTCTGTTAACACAATTTGCTGATCAGAAGGATAAAAAAGGGTGATGCTGAACCAGCATAACTATGTTGGCAAACGTAGTAGACACACTTCACCCTCAAAACTGCTCTTGTTGAGTGTAGTATGTCTTGGTCACAGGGGTAGTAGCTTTTAATATATCAGTACAAAATGCAGCTCTGCTGGGATAGCTGCATCCATAATAATAATGTTTTACTGGTATTATTTATCCATATTCCCATAGCAGTAAAGAACTTTAAGTGTAAACAGAGTCAAGTATAAAGCATTTTCTAACAGTATGACTGAATCCATGCTAACAGAGTTGTACTTCTTTAACTGTATCACTGTAGCGTGCACAAGCCCAAAGCTCAAGTGTAAAACTCCTCCATCTTCTCAGTGATTTAAGCCATTTGAGGAAAGAGAAACCCTTGCAATGCTTTTAAGAAAAGGACTTTTTTACTTGGAGCAATTGTTCTTCAATGCCACTTTCAAAATATTTTAAGCATTTACAGGATTTTAATGTTATTTCTCTTCTTCCTCATTCAGCTCTTTATATCGTTGCATTATCATGCTGAATTGGAAGAACCATATGTGCTATATCTTTCCATTAAAACATGGCTTGCAGACATTTTTCAGGGTGGAAAGGAGACTGGAAACATCAGGACTAACTCAGATGACTACAAAGTGAGCTACGGAATATACTTGTAAATCACACAAACTTTCCTATAAGACTGTTTTGTGCTCCTTCATACTCATATGCTATGAAAGGACCTGGATTCCAGTCATTTCCTCATTACAACAGTGCGGTGCAGAATTTCATAGATTTTATAGACATTAGGGCAGGAAGGGACCTCACAAGATCATCAGGTCCAGCCCCCTGCCCAAAGGGCAGGCAGTCAGCAGAGGTCAAATGATCCCAGCAAGATAGGCATCCAAGTGTTTCTTAAAGGAATCCAGAGTAGCTGCTTGCACTACCTCTGGGGGGAGTTTATTCCAGGCCCTGGGGACTTGGACAGTAAAGAAGTTTTTCCTTATGTCCAGCCTAAAACGGTCTTCCAAGAGCTCATGACCATTGGACCTAGTCTTCCCATGGGGTGCTCTGATGAACAGTCATTCTCCCAGTTCCTGGTGTACACCCTTTATATACTTATAGGCTCCACCACGTCACCTCTGAGCCTATGCTTCATCAGGCTGAAGAGTCCCATGCCTCTCAGCCTCTCCTCATGAAGCCTGCCCTCTTGTCCTCTAATTATTTGCATGGCTCTCCTCTGGACTCTCTCGAGCTTCTCCACATCCTTTCTGAACTGCGGAGCCCAGAACTGGACACAGTATTCCAGCTGTGGTCTCACCAGGGCCGAGTAAAGTGGGAAAATGACTTCCTGGGTCTTGTTTCAGATGCATCAGAAGATGCAGGCCAGAGTTTTGTTTGCTTTTCTGGCTGCAGCAACAAATTGGTGGCTCATGTTCATCTTATGGTCAATCATGATCCCCAAGTCTCTTTCAGATGCACTGCCAAGGCTATATGTGTAGTGTGGGTTCTTCCTCCCAAGGTAGAGCACCTTGCATTTCTTGGCATTGAATGCCATGAGGTTTTGATCCGGCCACCTTGTAAGCCTGTCAAGGTTGGCCTGGATTGCCAGTCTATCTTCTGGGCTGGCTGCACTTCTCTATAGTTTAGTGTTATCAGCAAATTTAGCCAGTCTGCTTGTAACACCCAAGTCCAGATAATTTATAAATACATTGAAGAGTACAGTTCCAAGAACGGAGCCCTGAGGGACACCACTGGTTATAGTGCACCAAGTTGATTTGGCTCCATCAACTGTCACTCTCTGGGTCCGTTCACGGAGCCAGTTCCCCAGGCATCGGACCGTGAAATTGTCTAGGTCGCAATTCCCTAATTTTTCCATAAGGACATCATGGGACACCAGGTCAAAGGCTTTCTTGAAGTCCAAGAATATGATATCCATCTCTTCTCCTTGTCCAGGTGATGCGTCACCTGGTCATAGAAGGAGATCAGGTTGGTCAGACAAAATCTACCTGCCATAAAGCCATGTTGGCTATCTCTCAGAATATTACCTTCTGTTAGGCTGTTGCTAATGGTTTCCTTAATGATTTTTTCCAGGATCTTTCCAGGGACTGAGGTCAAGCTAATTGGCCTGTAGTTCCCTGGATCTTCCCTTCTCACTGTCTTGAAGATAGGCATCACATTGGCCCTCTTCCAATTGTCAGGCACCTCGCCCAAGCGCCATGAGTTCTCGAAAATCCTCGCCATGGGCTGTGCTATAATGTTACCTAGTTTCTTTAGCACTCTTGGGTACATTCCATCTGGGCCAGCTGATTTGTGGATGTCCAGCCTCTTAAGATGTTCCTTTACAAGATCAGTGGTAATGGTGGGTGCAGGTTCATCCTTCCCCTGGTGATCTTGCCTTTTGTCAGGCAGGGTGATCCCACTGGGCTGATGGAAGACCGACACAAAGTAGTCATTAAGAAGATTGGCTTTTTCCTGAGTGTCAGTTAGCAGCTGCCCCACCTGATTTAGTAAGGGTCCAATGTTACCCTTGTTCTTTTTCCAACTTCCCACATATTTGAAGGAGGACTTTTGGTTGTCTTTAATTTGAGTGGCCAGTTTGAGCTTCATTTCAGCCTTGGCTTTCCTAGTTTGCTCCCTACAGGTCCAGGCCAGCATGAGTATTCCTCCTTAGTGATGTTTCCCATCTTCCATCCTTTATAAGCTTCCCTATTGAGCCAAGGGGGTCATCCAGCCCTTGTGCTACTTTTTCTGTGGGTTGCAATGGACTTCCCTTGTGCTTCAAGGATTGCATTCTTGAGGAGCGACCATTCATCATGGACATTCCTCCCTGCCAGATTGTGGTTTCTCAAGGCTTGAACAACTAGCCTCCTAAGCTTGTGGAAGTCGGTCTTTCCAAAGTCAAGGACTTCTGTATTGCTCACTGACTTGCCACCTTTGCGGTGAATAGAGAAAGCGATCAACTCATGGTCACTGTCTCCTAGCTTCCCCTCAATTCTCAGGTCGCTGACTAAATCATCCCCTTTTGACTCCACCCCTGGATTACCAGACCACTTGGTCTTTCAGGGTTCTTCCAGACCCCTCTGGGTTATGAGCTCCTGGATCCCCTGGGTCTCCAGCTGTGTCCCCCAGACTTTGACCCCTCTCTGGGTCCTGGCCCTGCTGCTGGGCCAGTGAGACCTTGGCATCTGGCCCTGCTAACACTTGTCTCTTCTGGTCTGCAGACCCTTGGCTCTCTAGCCCCACTGATACTCAGAGCCTTTTGGGCTGTCAGACTTCTCATCAGATCTCTCTCTCTCTCTCCCTCTCTCTCGGCTTCACTCTGAGCCTCTAGACCCATCTGGTTTCAGTCTCTTCTGGCCCCTCCTGGGCCACAAGTCACTGACTCTGCTTCACACACCTTTCAAGCTGTGAATTCCTGACTTTCTATACTCTCACAAACTTTGGCTGGACCCTGCTCTTTCCTTTGATAGACCCTTACAACTCTAATGGCACTGCTTTAACCATATCCTTTCTGGGCTGCAGGCTTCACAATCTGGGCTGGCTTTGCTTTCCAATCCAGCATAGCTTTGAGACTCTCTGACAGCAAAGCCACTACCCTTCTACAGCCTGTCACAAACCACACACAGTTTTTCTGGAAAACCTTTCAGTCCTAAAAAGAACTTCAAAAGCATGTGCCTGCAGAAAAAAGCAGGCATCTCTGATAAGACCTGTGTTTTTTTTTCTCAGGCTATCTCCTCCTGCTCAGAGTAACTTCTCAGCACTGACTTTGTTTATACAGCTGTACTCTAAATACCATTTCCTAGTCATCAGTGCTTCCCACTTTTATGTTCTGTTCTCAAACCATCAGCTGCTCAGCCATGGGTGTTTGACCATCTCCCAGCGAATGGGGCTCAAATTGATTTACTTGTTGGTTCAAATCCCTTCTCTTGTCAATCAGTCAGGCTTCCTTCCTGCCCTCTAGTCAGGGCTGGCTCTCTCTAGTGGCTCTCTCAGGGGGGCTCAGAGCAGGAGTCACTGGACTGTGACAGGAGTGAGAAAGGTAGAAATAGCTGCAGCTTCTAACTAAGCAAGAACCTCAACTCACGTTGTGTCTGAAGTATGAGCTTATGGAGGATGTGGTAGATACGAGAATTAAAACTATAGCGTGGGAGAAGGACTCATGGACTGAAAGAGGAGGGTAAATTAACTGACTGTGACTGAGAGAGAAAAGTAGAGTCAGAAGGGGGAAGCTGGGGGTTGACAGAAGAAGAAAGTGGTATGAGGTGATTTTGTAGATATGTTTAAAGTTTGCATAGAGGAAGCAGCTTTAAACTTACTGTAATTTTGATGTTATTTTTATCCGACTTGGCAACACCAGAGAGACAGTTTTTGTGTGGTTATGATGCCCATGACTGTTTTCCTTGAGGTTTTTGTGACATTATCTCACACGTGCACCAGTACAAATGGTGTAGAACAGCTGGTGACATTTTTACCCTCAGTTATCTAACACGCTGGCCTAAGGAGAATTCCTTACATTTTAACTAACCGCGGTTATATTTACTTGTTAATCTTAGGATGTTCATTTATTGCTTCTGTGAGACTGGCTAACCATTCACACTGCCACATAGAATTACTTTCAGAGTATTTATTCCAGAATAAAGTTACTTCCACCATATTTACATGGTAAGCTTCCCAAGCCTAATTAGTGATGCCCTCATGCATACTGAGGTGCTCCATCTGAGTCCCTTCATAAACTAAGAGCACTACAACATAGCTATGTCTATGCAGTGTTTAAGGTGAGCTGAGTAGGATTGCTGAGTGACAGCCCTAATTAGCTTACCTTCATGCTATTTACAGCAGATGTGGATTTATGCCACTGGGTATAGTCAGATTATGTCTATGCTGCTTCCAGGGCAGTATTGATTGTGTGGCCAAGAAACCTGTCTTACCCATCCACTTCTGTTCCATGTGTACCAAAGCTGGAAATGAGGCTGGGACATTACCCTAGCGGTAGTCTGACAGCCACTAACACTCTTGGCAGTGGCACTTGGTGATGTCCTTAGAAATTTTACAGCCTCATTTTTGGGTTTGGCAGTAGGAAAGATTAGCCAGCACTGCAGAAGTAGAATACGCACACTTTAAGATTACCAAGTGAATATGTACACAATAATTAAAATATTAATACCACTAGTCTTTATTTCTAGAGAGTCTAACACAATGTGGCCTTAGTCCATGAATGATGCATTTGGGTACTACAGCAATACAAGCAGTAATTATACTCACATTGTCTAATGCAGTTCCTGAAGGCATTCAGATACTATATGATGAGGATAGTAAAAAATATCTGAAAAGAGGAGAATATAGCAATTTGATTTATTCAAAGGGATGTTGTCAAATAATTTTTACTGCTTAGTCCTTTTCAGTGGTTGGAAACAACCATTTTCCCTCTACTATATTGCCCTTTTGCATTTGGCATTTGTTGCTTTTTGTTTACAAGGAAGTGTTAAATTAGCTGAGCATATTTAGTTTACTCCTTGCTCACATCCTAATGTATTTCTTATCGCTTTTTTCAGAAATATATAAAGGAGCAGAAAGAAAAAGCAATTGGATAATATTTAAGTATTGCTAACCACAAGTTACAAATGCCATCAAACTTTTTGACAGACAATCCTGTATCTAAAATTGCCAGAGGCATGAAACTTCTGGCCTTGGTTTGTTCTTGCCTGTAAGAATACTGGAAGGAGTTTAGACTAAGAAACAGAATAAACAGGTCTTTTAAGATACCCTGAACTGGAACAAAAGCTTCAGAATCCAAATTCGTTTTTCATATGAAATGCCCATGTACATGCATCCTTAAAGATGCAGTGGAAAAAAAAAGGTTTGTTTCCTATTTTGCTTTTTTATACTTTATAAAGGCATCATGAAAGACATTTGTCTTATATTTTGAAAAAATCTTATTAGGGTTTGTTTTTTTTTTACATTAAAAAATCCAGTTTTATAAATCCTGTTGTTCCTGGATGACTATAATTCTACATACAATTTGGTATCTAGTAGGATGATATCTACTAGTCTGAAGAAAAGGAAACTAAATTTATTCTACAAGTGCCCTTCTGAATAAGAATCTCTTCAGCATAGCATATTAAGCTATAATTATTCAACACAGCAGACACATCTACCCATCCTTAAAGCATCCTTAAAGTTGCTATAAATGTTTATTAGTAGTATTTTGTTAATTATATAGCACCACACAGGGGCTTGTCGTTGTTAGGTTTCTTACCTTGATTGGCTGCTTGGCTGACAAGTAACTTGAGTACTTAACACAATTGTAAAGGTTACTGTTCTTTCCCTGGGGAAAAATGGGGTTACTCTATAATGATTTACAATATAAAGAATAACATATTTATTTTATATTTAGGAGGTTAATTTTTTACTGAAATAGTTATATTAGTAGTTTTTAGTATTGACATGGCTATACTGGTGTAAAGGTGCTTCATACTGTATATGTATAGCTTATTCTTTATGTCTAAAACCAACTAGTGAAAATACCTTTATGTGCTTGCTGGAATCTATCCACTGGACTCCAGAAGGGTGGAATAATCATGACAGGTCAAAGACACACCAAGCATATACTATGTGACCAAATGCAGCTGTTAGCCACCTGAGATCATGGAAAAGCTTTCTTGCCTCAAGGGAACTCCTTAAAGTCAATGATGGCTGCATAGCTTGCACAGCTCAACACACTTAATGAGGGCACCAAAATGCAGACATCACTGAATCTCTCCCTGCAGGCACAGAGAAGGATTGGTCAATCTGAAGATGTTTAAATTGCCTTTGAACAAGAGTCAGCATCTTAAAAGATAATATGCAGAGGTGGGCTTATTCTGAAGACCAAGGCACATGTGACTGCAGTCAAACACTGATCATGGACACACCTGTTAGCCTGCCATGTCCTGGAAAAACTGTGCACAGTAGAAGACATTGTTGGACAAGAGACCAGGCCATATTATGTGCCTAATAATGGAAAAATCTGTAACTATGTTAGCTGGATAGAAAGACCAGCAGCAAGTATAACTTCCTCTGTGTTAGGAAGGTTTCCTGCTGTAGTTACATCAACAAATTAGACCCAACTACAGCAAACAGTGGCAAAGAGAGGGAATTTAGAAGGTGGAGGTTTAATGGAAGATCATGCATTATGCTCATTGTTATGCATGTATGAAAAAAAATAAAATTTGAGGACTCGGTGAAGAATGACAGTGATGGTAGAGGTCAGGGAACCAGAAAAATGGGCCTCAGGAGTTTTTTTTTCAGAAGATTGCTAGTTTCATCATATAGGTTATGCCACACAATTTGACAAACGTCATTAGGCAAAAAAAAAACACAAAAAACCTCAGAGTTTTCTTTGCATATTTTCTTTCTTCCTGTTTTTCTACATTAGTTCACATACTTGATACTGTTCCTTTGTGGCAGAGAGTGTACATGTTATATTTTAATCTGTTGATGATGTCAGTCCTTGCTTACAGAGGTCTCACAGGTGTCTGAAGCTGAGATGCATCTTCATAAGCAAGTCATATAATATTTACTAAAAATATATTAGAGCTCTGAGACCTCAAAACTCTCACTTGAAGAACTGGGAACTAAACATGTAATATCACCAAGTCTGAAATGTAATAAACCATATCAGTAATCTTGAAGGTTGGGAACTTGGATGAGCACACTATACTTGGAAAAATGAAAATTACAAGAAAATTTCTCATCTCCTCTTTCATTGTCTGTGCAAATCTAGATGCCTTTGACTTCCCAGATATAGAATCATTATAAGAATAATTGACAAACAGTGCCCTGTTGCACTTTGGAACTTCCTCAGGGGTCCTTTCCTGGCCAGACTGAGGAGAGCTGCTACTTGATGTAGGACAGAAGGCCTGACTAGAGAACAGTGATGAGAAATGTATCTCTGGAACTGCTGGTCCTAGACCTGTTGCTTGACGGCCTGGCACTGCTGGTGCCATGGATGCCTTTGCTGATATCTATCCTAGGTCCAAAATGAGAAGGGAGAACGGTTCTTTTATTGTTATATATTTCAGTATCAGAGAGGGAGGGCTGGTTGATCAGGACCAGTACAGGACTTGTCATAAAAGTTGGTAACATTGCTGCATTCTTTTGAAGCTTCTTCCCAATTGGCGCCGTGTCCCCAACCCTTGAAATCTATTGGGGCTTGGAAGATTTCTCTTCTTACAGGCTGTGTACCTTGGAGTTGCTGCCTATGTTATCAGTACCAAGTCTAATGCTAATAGTCCAGTGCCAAGCTGATTAACAGCAGGCAACCTGGTGTCAGTGGCTTTGATAATGTTTCTATGTCCTCTTCTCCCTGTTAATACACAGCATAGGTGCTGAATAACTTGCCATGGATAGCTTCCTCAGTTCTGGTTCTCACCTCTTCAGATTCAAACATGACTTTAAATGAATGCTCAAGTAAATATAATTTTGGCTTTGTCTTTCTTGATTTTTGGGTACAGGAAGGGAGACTCAACAGATTAAGGACGTCAGAGATGCATCCTTTCGCAAGGCAGAAGAGTTAACTGCCAACTGCCTAGGCAATAAGGTTTAAACCCTTTAGTTTAGACTCTGCCAGAGGTGCCTCCCCTCACTGTATAGGAGGCTTTATAGGTGATTACTGTATTCTTTTTTAATGTCCATTTTTTAAATCATTAAATGAAGAATTTCTTCTCCAAAGAAATTGAAAAATACTAAGGTGAAAAAGTTGAGAACAAACAGAAGGTCCAACACTATCAAGTTTCCATTTTACTTCACAGATGTTACAAGGGAACTGAGGAATGGTCTCAGCTCTTTGGCTAGGTACAGACATTCAAAAAGCCTGAGGTGGAATTGATCTCAGTCATGTGATTTTCTGTAAGTGGTACAGTTTAGATCAGAAGTGAACAGAACATACATTTGCCCTTTGGTGGTGGTGGGGGCAGGGCAAATGGGGGCCATTTTTAAATCAGTTTGTGTGTGCTGAACTTCTGTTCTGTTATAAACCAGTTTTGTGCTGAACTTGTGTTCTAAGAATAGGCTGGTTTCTGATCACACATACTGGTAAAAATATAATGTACCTGGCTTTTATGCCCCGATGGAAGGAGAAAGAGGAACAGGGCACATACATGGCCATGAGATACACTGCTCCTCAAAAGATTCCAGTCTCACATGCATAGGGTTGAATGCACTACACTGGGTCCCACACTGACACATACTTGAAGTAGTATTCTAGATGGTTGATTTGCATGACACCCACGACACAGCTACTTGTCTCACATCAGGACTTTGAAAACACTGAGAAAACTTTGTGTAACTGAATACAAATTCCTTTGATTAGAAGCTTTACGTAATTAGAAAGAATGGATCTGGATGTGGCAGTTAGTTCTAGAATCGGTTCTCCTAAGTAGTTCATTCAAGAGATTCGTGGCATCCTTACACAATTCAGACTCGGAAATCTCATTTCTGTGTTATTGCTGAGTTTGGGGAAGAAGAGAAGCAATCCTGTATCAGGATTCAGATGAAAGGGTGCTGTTATCTTCAGTAAAGCATGGAACCATTCTAACAGTGATTTTATTTTGTGGATGGGGAGAAACGTTAGTAGTAGTTCTTCACAGGACAGGGTTCTCTATTTTCTTCACAGAACAAATTATGTATGGATGTTTCCCTTTTATATCTCCAAACTTTCTATCTGCCTAAGGAGGGAGAGCAATTTACTATAGAGACTTACTTTCTGTGAAGTCTAACTGTGAGCAGGTTTAGAGGTCCTGAAAGTCATCCATGTTATGGCACTTTATGGGTTGACTCATTGCAAGTGAAACCAAGAATCTGCAAATTCTTGATATATCTTATTCTGTTGTATAAGGAGATAAAGCACAGATTTATGTGATAAAAACCCTGTGGCTTATTCCATTTTATACTTTATTCAAGCCTTTCTCATTAGCTGATAAGTGTACTGATACTCCACCTACTGGAGACAGAAACAACTGAGCTCCGGGAACAGAAAATTCTATGACCCTAAGGTAGAGCGCCATCTACTGAATCATCACAATTATTTGGCTAGAAGCTTTTGAAATTTGAACTTTTAAATCAAGAACTATACTGTATTGTTCTAAATCTACCTTTTTTATTTCCTTCAAAAGAATCATAAAAATTACACTTTATATGCAGTCAACCTATAATTATGGTCCCAACAGTCCTGACTTTTGTATTTGAGATATTTCTGTGTCTGCAATAAAAATACCAAGTCAGAAATTTTTCCAGGGCTTTTTTTTAGCATCTTTAATGTATTTAACTCTTTGGGTCTTCCTATGTTTATTTGATTCTCCTGTGAGCTTTTATAAGGGCCATAACCATTCAAAGACTTTATCTGTAATTATCAACTTACATTCAGGGAACAAGCTGCTTTGTAAAACAGATCCAGAAAATATGGTGTCATCACACATGCAAGGTTGAATTATAATTGGAACAATATAGTATTTGAGGTTCATTAACATAGTTGCTTAGGTGTTTAAATCCAGCAATTATTGTATCTTGGGCTATCCATGAATGACCAGCTTATTCAGTGATGCAGAGATAAGAATAAAAAAAATGTTCAAGTCAGTCCATATATTCACAACAAATAATTGGCTTACAGCAGGGATGTCCAACTGAGAACCCCATGGGCCACATGCAGTCCCCAAGAGGTTAACTTGTGGGATATCAGCCTGGGAACCTCTCCCCATCATGTTCCTGCTCCTGTTATTGGAGTCATCAGACTCCCTCTACCTCCTCCCAGTTCCACCACCTGCCCCTGCCCTGGCTCATGAGAACTCAGGAAAGCATGGTATGGTATGGGGGTGGGAGATGCAGGTGGTATAATGCAGCGGGGAGGGGGGGGTCCTGCAAGAGGGAGTGACGCCAGCGGTACGGCATGCAGCCCATGTAATATGTAAACATAAGCATATATAAAACACAGAAGCAAGAATTCTTTTGAGTGATATCTTTAATTGGCCCAACTGCATGGCTGGGATAGACAGGGAAGTTTTCAGATATCACATTACCTTTCATCAGGCCTCTGCAAGGGAAGCCGAGCTAAGTAGCAAATAGAACAAAAAAACTGTGTAAAAGATTGCCCAGGAGGGTCATTCAGAAGTGCAGAGGTTGACTATAATGAACCAAGAAGTCATTGTCTACGTTAAGTCTCTGATACCTATATCTAATAGGCTGATGCATTTCTATTCCTATGTTGGATTGAACACAAGATCTGTGAAGTCAAACAGGGAGTAAATCCTCTATGAAAAATGTTCTCCTACCTGTGTTCTAGTGTCTCTGTCTTATCTTTTTTTGATGAGTCTAGTGCATAGTTTTTGTCTGGCTTTGCCCACATAAGTCACCACGTGATCATTTAGTGCACTGAATGAGGTATACCACATTCTGGGCCAGACACATGCATGATCCATGGTTTTGCTGTGGGGAATGTTGATTGTTGTGGCAGTAAAGATCTGTTGAGAGGGTTTGCATTTATTATTAAGGAAGGGCTGGGTCAGATTAAGTGCTTGCTGATCAAACAAGAAGTTTACTTTTGATGAGGAGTTAGGTAGATCTGCTTCAGAGAAGTTCCCTATTAAAATCAGCAACTACTTTCTGATGTGGAAGCACCTCACAACAATTTTAATGTGTGGCACATCACTTCATTTAAAGGGCATGCAAGGAGCTGCTCCCCCATACACCCTCTTAAAGTTCCTGGTGTACAGGGCACAGGAGGAGCTGCTTCCCGGATATGGAGATTCCCATGTGCTGCAGTTTAGAGGGGATGTGTGCAACTGGGCTGCATGTGTGCCTTTTAGAAGTCTGGGTGTATGGGGAACCTAGGATCAGGAAATCTCTTCCTGATCCTAAGTCCCCATATGCCAGCAAGTTTAAAGGGCGTGTGGACAATCCAGCATGAGGGAGCTTCTCCCCATTGTTGGATTATTCAAGTGCCAGCAGACATACAATGGGATCTGAGGAGTTTTATCCCAATCACTTGAAAAGGCTACCTTGGGAAGCTGCGAAATTTCCAAGGAGGCAAGACAGATACTTGAACAGGATGGTTTAATTTACAGTCATCCTGCTCTAAGCAGGGAACTGGACTAATGACCTCATGAAATCTCTTCCAGTTCTATGTTCCCTATGATCCTATGTTAGTTATCATGTTCTACTGACCAATCATAAAATCTAAAAATAGAATTAAGAATGTGAATAAACATGTTTGTTGAATTGTGTATCTGCTTAAAATATGGGCAAGCATGTCTTCCTGGGTAGAAAGAATAATATGTAATTTAATAGGAAAGCTCAGCATAGAATCAAATCCACCTATTGTAATGGCTACTGACCAGCAAGGATCAACATCTTGCTAGGAAGGATTGTAAAACAAAAAAAAATA
Organism: Alligator sinensis; assembly: GCF_000455745.1. Lineage (NCBI taxonomy): Eukaryota > Metazoa > Chordata > Crocodylia > Alligatoridae > Alligator > Alligator sinensis. The sequence continues at coordinate 1,917,967 of NW_005842194.1, forward strand.
ACAAAATTATTTTAAGGCAAGGCAGCTTGCTTGATAATTAAATATTTGACTAGATTTTAATACCAGTCTGACAGTATCAAGGTCAGAGGTGGTGAGCTATGATGGATATTCTCCCTGGTCCAAAGACAAACCATGACCTATAGAAGGATCCCAAACATGAAAGAAGCCTGAACCCAGCCTAGGGAACATTCCAAAACAGTGATGAAACTGAGGCAGGGAAATGCATGTAAGTTTACTATTTCTGCTCAGATCTTTACTTCTTATATTTGGTATTTCAGAAACCTATATATTCTGTGTGTGTTAAACAAGAAGACATGTCAAACGTATGACCTGAAAGCCAGATTTGGCTTGCAGAGCTACGTCATCTGAGGTGTGGGAATTTACCTGGCCCCAGAGGAGCAGGAAATTCAGGGGCAGGGCCTGCCACTGAAGCCTGGGCTATGGAGCCCCACTGGGGATGTATGTCAGCAGCAAGGGGTCACTGACAGCTGTGTTAATATCTGGACACAGCACTGCTGCCATGTCTGCATCTGGTCTGTGGTCCAAATCTAATCCACAAGGTTCTTCATGGGCTACATCTGGACATAACCACAGTGGGAGCAGCCTGGAGGACTGAGGTTAGTTTGACATCCCTACATTAAAGCAATCAAGTAAGGACCAAAACAGTGAAGCAAAACACTTGCATCCTGGCAGGAATCTTGAAAATGGGCAAGAGGCCCAATCAGGGCTAGGGCAGATGGCTATATTCTGAAACTAGTACAAATAAGAGCAAGGGGCCCCCTACTGCCCAGAGCCAGGAAAGAACCTAAACTTTCCCCAGACACAGCATTGTATGATCACATGGGATTCAGTGAATGGATCCCCTCAGAGCAGTCAGGCAAGTCTCCACCAGCAGGATCTCAACCATCTGTGACAGAAGGAACAAAAACAAATGAAAAAACGACAAAGTGCTAAAGATTTGCATGGAAGCATATTACAGAATAGAAATACAATTTAAAGGATTAGCATAACCACAGCAACATTAGTTTTATTTAAATGTTAACAAACTCTGTGTACACTGATGTAAATGACTCCTAACTCCTATAGTTAGAATTAAGTCCAGGTTTATTTTATTTTATTTAAAAAATAAATAAAAAGAAAAACACCTGTGTGACCACCTAGGTAAGAGAACAAAAACAAATCCAAAAAAACCCCCCTTTAAACACACATTTGGTTCTTTTCATACTTAATTCACAAGAGCCCATTTGGTGACTTTCATAATATTCCACCGGTTCCCAAAATCTGACAGACTCTTTAATCAATTTAAAACAATACAACCTTAAGTACCTCCAGCAAATTTTCATCATATAAAGTAATTATAATAAATCTGTTAACACTGACAGGTTGTCTGCATACCACTGCATACCATAAAGATGTACTTTTCCTAGGTATTTCCAAACTTAGATAATTGAGGATCATAGGTAGGCAGGGTTGGAAAGGATCTTGCAAGGTCATTTAGTCCAACCTCTACCTCAAAGCAGGACTGTCTCAAATTAAAACACTGAAGCTAAATGTCTGTCCAACCTGCTCCTGAAAACAGTTAACAAATTTCACAATTTCTCTACGTACCCTGTTCCAATCCTTGACCTCCCTTATAGTCAGAAAGTTTCTCCTAATCTCCAAACTAAATTTTCCCTGCTTCAGTGTGAAGCCATTGCTCCTAGTCCTGTCCTCTATGCCTACAGAGAAAAGCCCATCTCCAATCCTCTCTCTAATTATCAAATCCCATTTGTCTTCTCTTCTCCAGACTAAATAACCTTAGTACTTTTGGCCTTTCCCCATAAGTCATGCTTCCTGGTTTCTGATCATTTTTTATTGCTCTGCACTGAACTCTTTTCCTATCTGTCTACAGTAGCCCAAAACTGGATGCTGTACTCCAGATGAGGCCTCACCAATGCTAGAGGGGAAGAATCCTTTCCCTTGACTTGCAAGTAGTACCCTTTCGTACAAACCAGCATGCTGTTGACTGCTGCTTTTTTGTGCAAAAAACAGCACACAATTGGCTCATGTTCAGCTTACCGCCCACTGTATCACCAGGATCCTTCTCTGCTGTATAATGTCTGAAGTCTTTTAAGATATGCTGGGCCTCGTTTCAATGTCCTGGTAATTATTTTACATAAATTATGGTTGAAACTTAAAAGGTTTGATTTGGGACATCATAATACAAGTGGCATAGGTGGCATTTTGCTATGATGTTATTAGAGCTACTAATTTATATTTTGTGTAGCTCTTTATCTTTTCATAAGGAAGAGAAAGGATTTGAAATTCGACCCATCTAAAACCAATCTATTGTACATTTTCACCTATGGTCTACATCAAAGTGGTAAGGAGTTTGGTACAAATAGCCTTTTGCTTAAATCAATAAAAAAAACTTTCATAACTTTTAAATTTACTCCAGCAAAAACTACAAAAGAGTTTCCAAGTAAATGAAACAAAAAAGCCTGCATTTTCAAAATGGCTACTGTTTCCCATTTTTCCTCAGTAAGGTGAAAGCCAAACAAAGGTTACCTTTGGTCAAAAGAATACATGAAACCTTTCCCCTTTAGTCAGTGAGGAGGGACACTTAGACAAGAATGACCACTATTTCCCACTGTTCCCATACAGAGAGAGAAACCAAGCTGGCTCAGGGAAGCTTAGGGACTACTTGTGCTTTCAGGAGACAGCCTGGTATAAGAAACAGGTAAATGTGGAAAGGGACCAAAAAGGAAGTAGTAGGAATATACTGATGTGCATGCAGAGTGGCTCTTCAGAGAACACATGTAGGTGGGGCTTCAATACACTGAATATAGATAATTGAAAATACGGTAGAAGAGTGCTGAAACAGGAGAAGGGAGTTGGAAAAAGGATGGCAGCCTTTGGAAGTGAGAAAAACCATTTTCCAGCTCTAACCAGCCAATGGGAAACCCTCCCCCTTTAGTTTCTCATTTCAGGACTTGGTATCTTGCTCAGCAAAACACTTGATTATATAGGAAACACTACACTTCCACAATACTCAGCATTTGTTTAACAAGAAAAAGGAATAAAAATCTATTCTCTGACACTTTTATGCACTGAAAGACTAACTTTTGCTGTAAGTTCAAGAACATTATACCTAGGGACCTACCAAATTCGCAGTTTCACAGATTTCACAAAATCTGGGCAATGCCCATGGGAAAAAAAACAAATGTTACCAAAAATAAATCACTGGCTCCCCAGAGGGAGCCAGCAGTCCTCAGCACACTGTGGCAGCCTACTAGGGTGGAGAAGAGGGAGGTTGGACTGCTTGGCTGAAGGACTGCTGGCAAGATGGCTGCCTTCCCTCCCCCACTGGCTGCAATGGCTGTCTGTCATGTGGCCCCACCCATCCACCAATTGGCAACAAGGGCAGGGCAGCATGACACAGCCCTCACAGCTAATCAGTGGCAAAGGGCAGAACCACCAGGGCTCCTCAGCCAATCAGGGATATGGGGAGCCCCCTGCCATGCTCTCCCAGTAAAATGGCTGCCCAGGCACACATTTTGCCTGCAAAATCAGGGAGCAGCACCTACAAATTAGGTAGGTCCCTAATTATACCAGTTCAAAAAAGTCAGTTCCTGTCAGTATAAAGGAAGAATATAAAACTATTTTATTGACCACTGTTCACCAGTATTTACAATAAAGTAAACAATATACAGTCTGATAACATTCAAATTACTACAAAGTTAGTTTTCATCTGGCCTCTTCCAGACCAAGTAATCCCAAATACTAAAAAGAATGGTTCTACAAGTTTAAAGGGGCTAGCTAGGGATAAAGAAGATACATGCACATCAATAATATAGAAGACTACAAAACATTGGTAAGTTTTCATTTAAACATTTGTTATGACTCAGTAATAACTATGGAGGTTTATGAAGGTTTATAAAAGCTGTTACCTAATGTGGAGGAAGTAGTAGTATCAAATGCTCTCCTGTGATAAATGAAGTTGCAGAAAGCCTTTATTTACTTGCTGTTGATGCAAAACACACTACTCCAAAAAAATATCAAACTTGATTTTCATTAGAATGTACGCTTCTCACATTGCTAATAAATCAAATAAAATCAAAATCAGGTTTCAATATTCATATATATAAAAAAGCAACGCAAACAATTATTGTGCTTCATCTTCCGGACATGAATGCCAAGTTAGTCGTTCTTCATAAAAAGCGATTACAATCTGAGGACACTTCACATTGGCTTCTTTGGCCAGTACCAAATCTGCCTCATCCGAGTCTTTCCTATTATAGAAAGGGAAAAAAAAATCCTGACTTTTATAAAATAGTTGACAAGTACTAGAAAAGATGTACTTGAACTTGGTATTATAATAAGAATTAATGGATGTCAGAAAGTAAAGCCTCAAATTTAAGTTCAGCAGCTTTCCTTCCACAGCTCAAACACTTAAAAGGATATTAACTAGTTAGTAATTTTGAGTCATTAATTTAATTAAACATTGTCCCCATTCTCTACCAACTTGGTGTTTTACAGAAACATTTTCCTAAAAAGCATCTCAAACAGAGAAGAGAACATATATGGAGAAAAAATTACTACACAACAATGTACTTTATGCATTTGACACAATGAAGGAAGAGGAGACAACCTCTTAATGTATTATTCTTTAATTATATGATTAAACTTCAGGCAGCATCAGACTTAAACTGACTGTGCCAGACTTGCAGAGAATGACCTTAACATATAAACTCAATACAACTTAAATGTAATGTAGTGAAACTACCTCACAGACTGCAGCCAAGCAGGTCAGTAGGGGTGAAGGACAACAAAACCAAACATGCAAGACTGAAGTGGTTCCGACTCTTGTGTTTTTAAAGCTTATGTTGATTTTACATGCCTGTTATGTACCTACAAAGTTTGCATACGTTTGCTATCTGTAATAAGTTATGAAGTAACTAGCTACAAAGTAGAATAACTAAAAGAAAGATCAGAACTTCATTTCTTCAATTTTATTATTGTAGAATGATCTGTTTCTGCATTTTATAGTACGAATGTAACACTTGGAATACTTCTAAGACTTTAGAGTAAAATGAAAAGGAAGAAGGACCTTCTAAAGAACCAATCTTTAATGGTCTCAACAAGTCAAGTGATAGACTACTATTTTTTTTTGGTCATTCCGCAAAGCATTTACCATAGAAGTGATAAAAAGCTATCATTCCTATACACACATCCTCTCCTCCCCACACAGATATAGTATCCTGGTCTATTTTTTTATTACTAATATTTCATCGGTCAATTTTATTTTGATTATTTGTTCAGGACAGGTTCTCTCAAATGCAGCTTTAGTTACATTTAGAGTAAGTATTCCATATAGCAAACAACCATATTACTATCAAAACAAAGCAAACAAAAACACTACACTAAATATACTACCAATGTTCGCATTTCATTCCAAGAGTGATTGCTATTTCACTAGCTTAAACACTTCGAATCGCAGCTGCAAAGCACTTACCACTTCATAAGAAACATAAGTTCCCCACTGCTATCTGTTGCTCCAATTATTCGCTCAGGATCAAGACCCCTTGCAAACCCTCTTGGTTTATCAACCTATTAAAAAAGTCACATTTAGTTTAAAGTTAATGCTAAATGACACTTGCTTACTGTGCTGAATTAAAGATTAGATCATGCCAAAATTTCTTCTCTCATGGCTGCACATCAGACAAACCATTTCATGAGTGTTATTTAGTAAAGTATTTATTACAAACATTTGTCTTGAAAAAACATGTAAATAAAGCAAGTAGCATCTTTCTAGAGTAAATGCAACGTTCCATGACTTTCACATCTCAGCTCCTTAGTTCAGCCACTTACCAGCAGGCAAAGAAATTAGCAACTATTTCCTGAATTTAGGAGCATCACTATTTTTTTGTTTTGAGCTAGAAACCATTTCTTCACAAAAAGCAAGATACAAACCTGAAACCAATTAAACCCAAGGAACTCAATTCTAGACTTCTCAATTCTGATGATTAATCCTGCTACCATTTTCTGAACGTTGCAATGTTGCAGAACTGACCACACCACAGAACTATGCAGTCATTATAATAGTCTTTATATCACCCATCAGCCGGTCCATATGTCTTAAGAGAAATGGGGGCGAACCTTTAAGGCACGTGTGCCACAAGTTAGCCCCCAAGTGCCACTGATTCCTTTTCTCTGTCCAATCTGCTGCTCTGCTTTCTTCTCCCTACCCTGGGCCTGATCTGTAGCTCTGCTTTCTACCCTACCTGCTGCTGTGGCCACCCCTGTCAGAACTTCTTAGCTTTCTGAAAACAGCTGTACATCTCTACTAAGCTGTCTACATTTCTGAATCACTACATCCAATTTAAAAGCTTGTAGGGATTTTAAATTTCTCCAGCCACTACAAATACCCTATTTTGCACACATCAACGCTTCACTTACTGTTGCCATGCTGTCCATTTACCTGAACTGTTTAGATCTTGCTGGACCTGACTGAATGAACTAAATGACCTGCATAATCAGCAATTTTTGCAACCTTACCATTTGTTTCAAAGTATGATACATTAGTTTAGAACCTTGGGATTCCCCACTGTTAACTTTCCGTCATGAGGCAAATTGATCATCTAACCCCCTTTTCATTTTTATCTTCTAAGCCATTTTTGATCCATAATTATTTAGAGCTTCTTTTGTACACCTCTGAAAAGACTAAATGAATTATGCCAAGTGACTTTCCTTTAACTCACTGTGTTGACATATCCAAAAAGACTGAGACTTTTCTTTTGCCAATACTATGCCTGTTAAACACTAACACATCACATGGTTCCTGGTGTTTTCTTATTCTGTTTTTAACTAATCATTCTAAACCAATGTTCCTTGTAGGCAACGAAGACTTACTGATTTTACTTCTCTAGCCTGGCGCCTTAAAAAAATATAAAGAAAAATATATTTAGCACAAGAACATATACTTACGGAATCCCTTTTTTTCTTTGATTTACTGTCATCAGACTCACTATCTGATAAAGATTTTCTTTTGGCACCATCGGTTTTTTCTTTACCAGCTTTCTGAGAGTTTAGAAAAGCTTCAATTAACTCTGGACAATCTAAGTTTTCTTCAGGTTCCCATGTGTTGTCAGCACTGAAACAGATGAAAGTATGAAACGTACATGAAAGTTCATGAAAGACGCCATTACTGCAATGGAACAACTTCAGTTCAAACTGAAGATACAAATCAAGCAGACATATTTGCTCCTATAAGATGACTGAGGGCTTTAAAAAAACCTGGCTACTGCATTTAAATATGTTCACTTTTACTTAAACACCTTGGAAAAACCTGGACATAAAACCATGTAAACAAACTAGGTGATAAGAAAGTTAACTATGTGTATGCTCAGCTGTTATTTAACGTCAAGTGTATTAACTGCTTCTCCCCATCAGTTAAGTGCCAACTCAGAAGTCCCCAGACACCAACTGCTTAAACAGCACTGAACACCCAAAGACTGAATCCCCAAGACATTTCCAGCTACTGAAAGATGCTTTCCCGTCATCAGACAGGTCCTGTAAATATCCAGACTACACAGGTTACCGTTCCATACATTTTGACATGACAAACTCTAGGAGAGGGGTAGGCAAATGGGGTGTGTGAAACGGGCTCTATTTGTTTCGGATTCGGCCCAAATTGGGGACAGTGATTTGATTAGTGGATTTGGATTACTCTCCCCAATTCGATTCAACTGAATCTGAAGATTCAATGCCAATTTGGAGAATCTGTGATTCAGTCATAGACACAGCTTTAAGTGTTTTTTTCTACATACCTTGAGGTACCAGGCGTGGCTCACGAACGCTGCGATGCTGGGGTGGATGGAGTGTCCCACAGGAGCGCAGCGCCCCCTAAATGTGCTTGGCAGTGAACCCGGAAGTGGACTGGAAGTACTACACGCCAGTCCGCTTCCCCAGTGGACCTGGAAGTGCTTCTGGTCCACTACTGAGCGGGCTGGGGAGCCCCCTATGTTCCTGAGGGACGCTCCATTAGCCCCACCATCGCAGCATTCACAAGCCGCTTGGTACCTTGAGGCATGTAGAAAAAAACATTTAAAACTATGTCTATATCACCAAATCTTTCTGAATTTCTATCAATCAATTCAGAGAGTTCCAATTCGATTCGGAGAGATTAAAGGGTCTCCTGATTCAATTTGGAGATTTGGCCACTGAATTGGGCTGAATCCCCGCTGAATCGAATCGGGGACTGAAGCTTTGCACAGCCCTAGTAGGCAACCCCTGGCATGGGTGCCAGAGCATGGCACGCGAAGACCTGGAACAGACCTAAGACCTGGAACCGACTGCCGCCAGAGGTGGTGCAAGCGCCTACTCTGGATTCCTTTAAGAGTCAATCAGACATTTATCTTGCTGGGATCCTGTGACCCCAGCTGACTTCCTGCCCCTGGGGCAGGGGGCTTGACTCGATGATCTTCTGAGGTCCCTTCCAGCCCTAATGTCTATGAATCTATGAAATTTTGCTTGGCATGTGTGCCTTGGAGCAGATGGCAGAGTAGGGAGGGGCTGGGGCTGTGCTGCCACAACAAGGATTGGGCCCCTTGTGGCTTCCCTCCCATCTGCCCTGGCATGCCAACATCTTACAAGTCGAGGTTGTAGGTGTTTTTTGCACTCTGCCCAAAAACATTGCCAACCCCTGCTCTAGGAAACAGAATGAAATCATAATATGACTACTTGAGATAATGTGAATGTGCACAGAACTGTGTATGTTCAAAAGCTAGACCAGGTACATACAATGAATTGCTTTATTTCCAGCTAAAGCATGATCTGCTCTCAAGTGGTGACATTTTGCAAGTCTTCTGTAGTGATTCACAGGTTAAATTATATATCTATATAGCTATATCTATATCTATATCTATATATATATAGAGAGAGAGACTTGGCAGAATTTGATTTTTTTTTTTTTTTAATGTTGATGGTTAAAATTGACATTTATGTTTAAACATTTCATTTTTATCCATTGACATTTTCAGGATCACACAAAATTAGAGGTGTGAGGGGCAGACAATTTAGTAATACAAAAAGTAAGTATCCATAAATCAATAAAACATACCTTCATACCCATGCATACACACAAAGTGGCTGTTGTAGGAGCTGGGGCTGTATGGGGTAAGGCTGTGCTGGGAGCAAGGGTTGGACAGGCAGGGCTTGTAGCAGCTGGGAGCCCAGTATGCTGCTGGCCCCTCGTTCTGCCCAGGTCCCAGCTGGGGCAGGGGCCAACCTCTGCAGAAGCCTGCCCTGATGAGGTAGGGGCCAAGCTAGGTCAGTCTCCCTGGGAGCTTGGTTTAGGCCCCAGCCACACAGAGGCCAGGTCAGGCCCCACAGGAGCTTTGCCCCTGCCCCAAACATAGAGGGGCCAGGCTGGGTCAGGCTCTGTGGGAGTTTGGTCCCAGCCCCAATCATGCAGGGGGGTTGGGGGGCAGGGCTAGCAGCAATGGGGAGCCTGGTGCTGCTGGCTGCTTGTTCTGCCCAGGTCCCAGCTGGGGCAGAGGCCAAACTCAGGCAGAGCCCAGTCTGGCCTCCACAGTTTGGCTCCTGCCCCAATCATGCAGGTGCTGGGCCAGGCCAAGCTGCACAGGTATTTAACCCCGCCCTAATCACACAGGAGCCAAACTCCCACAAAGCCTAGCCTGGCCTCCATGGAAGTTTGGCCCCTGCCCTGGCGGAGACCTGGGCAGAGCAAGTGGCTAGCAGCACTGGGCTTCCCACTGCTACCTACCCTGCCCCTCCAACCCCGCTCCTGCATTGGGGGAGGGGCAGGCAAACACCTTGGGGACCCCAGGACTTAAAAAACTGTGTGCGCTCCCCATCTTAGTGGCATAAGGGGTCTTTACGTGTCCCAGCTCACAGGGACCTTTAAAAATCCCTGCTGGCAAGGCAGTCGGCATGATTACTGTGATCGCAGCTTAGAGCCCATCATGCCTTAAAACGAACATTTGTCAGAAGACTTTTAAAGTGCTAGTGCTTACACATGTGTAATGAATATCAAAAGGGACTTTAGTGTGCAGTACATCCCTCTTCAATACAAGTTTAAATAACATTTTCATTTAGAATAATGTCATATTTACTCTTTATCAGGCTGAGGAAGTGTCTGCAGTTGGCCTGTGCTCTTCCTGGATGGAATAATAAAGAAGCCAGAGGCTAGTGTACATGCAAGAAAGCCAGTCACCTCTCTACTATTTACTAGCTACATTCAATCCCCTCCCCACCCCCTACCTGTCTCTCGCCCACAGACTACCTCAATTTACATTTTCACTGACTGGCTCTCTCACATGCATACCAGCCTCTGGCTTCTTTATTATTCCATCCAGAAAGAGCACAGACCAACTGCAGATGCTTCTCAGCCTGACAAAGGGTACTTGTACCCGAAAGCTTGCAAAGAAGAATGTTTCCAAGTATCTGAGTTGGTCTAATAAAAGATATTGGATTTTCCCAAAGAACCTTGTCTGCCTACTAAATTTTAGGTACTATCCAAGGATATACACATTGGGAATGCCTTACTCTGTAAATCCTTTCCATTTCAAGTAGTATTCAACCTTCCCATTTACGACACGTCTGTCCAAGACTTTTTCCACAACAAATTCTTCAGGCTCTGCCTCTTCAACTTTTTTACCTTTGCCATTCTGTTTCTTTCCCATCTTGTGCTACAAAAGAAGTTCAGAATTATACATGATGATTATCATTAATTTGCTTCATATAGTTACTTAAATGACCAAGGCCCAAATGTCTTCACTAGAAATAGAACTTATAAACTTATTCATGCTATACCCACAGCTCAAATGCCTATAAGATTAGTGAACCAGGGAAGGTAATTTGAAGACTTTTTTTGGAAGTTACTTAAGAAGATACTAGTGGTCAGTGTTACATCTTAACAAGGCAAAATATTTTTGGCTATGCAGTCAATACCACCTCTCCCCTCTGGATTTCATTTTCATTCCACTCCTTCCCAAGTGCCAAACACCCAGACCATTAACAAGAAATTCTAGTAAATAACTACCACCCACAAAAAGGCAGTGCAAGAGGAACAGCATAAGAACAAATACAAAGAATGACAATGTTAAGGGAATTATGAGGAGAGGCATAGAACAGAAAGGGGATGCTACTCTGGCTTGAAAAGAAAGTTGAAAATGATTAAATATTAACCCGCCCTCCAAAAAAGAAAAAAATTCAGGACATGTTGCCATATCAAGTTAGATGCCCAGCAGACAACTGCTCTCCATAGGACATAGACCAAGTAGCATTCCATAACTGCAGATCCCAAACATCCTTACTAATGTACCAACTCAACTTGCATTCAGATGTTACATATCTGCACAATCTGCTACACTTAAATACATGTAACATATAAAATTTTACTAATTCAAATTTTAGATAATTTATGTTACATAAGATACATTGTATAGCATCATTTAAACTCTTAAAATTAATTACATCCACATCATCCTCAAGCATTCCCAGTTTAATAAGGCCCAATTAAATGTAGAAGGACACGGTATTTTTTTCAAAATCTCCCCATTTACAACCTTAAAAGGCTCCAAACAAGTCTATAATACTGTCACATTAAGCACCTTGGGTTCCATGAGACCAAATACAGCATTTTGGTTGCCATTTTGGAAATGTTCTTGCTGAGTGAGTATTCAAAATGGCAGTAACACAGCAGTTCAGCTCCCACACTGCAGTCCTGTGAGAAAGTTATTTAAAGACTGACAGCACTGTTTTCTTACCTGATTTCCAACAAAACACCCAGGGCTGTTATAGTTTTACTCATAGTGCTATCTGTAAGTAGCACAGATAGTGAGAACGCAATGAAGCAGGTTTGAAACTAATTAAGCTTTATATACTTTCCAGGGTTTTGTTCCAGGGTGTTTTTTCTTTTTTCAGTACAGGATGCTATAAAGTCTGTCAGACAGAAAGTCATGTTTCTACCATCTATAATTGAAGATACTAAAGTTATTAGTATCTTCTTTCCAAAAGGCATTGATCTTTATGTTCCTTTTCATCAACTTTTCCCTAACATCAGCAATTTCAGATATCTACTTAGCACATCCAAAACCTACATGTGTGTATAGCAAAATAAAACAGGAAAGTGAAGACTTTAAATAGCGAGTTTAAGTGTGAATATACAAAAAAGTGTGGTATTTAGGCTTTTTGGGCAAATTAGGTGCTGTTTAAAGAAGCTAGCTTCAAATGAGAAATGTTTGCACTGCCTTGCACGTTCCGGACATGTTTGAATGCAGAAATCAGGTCTAAAGTGATCCAACCTAATTACACTGGCATTTTTGGCCTCCAAAGAACGTAACCTAAGACTGAAACAAAGAGAAATAAAATAGGGGTATGTCTAGCCTCTCTTACAGAAGGAAAAGAAAGACATGAAAACTAGTGAAAAAGAGTAGAAATAAAAAATGATAGAGATGAAAGCACAGCAGGATGCTCATAGCTCTGTAACAGTAACCATATTGTTATGTTGGGCAAGGCTATTGTAAATATGACATACAAGTGCATATAATTTCTTGAGAGAAGTTCTTCTTTGGGCTAAATCTCCCCATCCCACCATTCTCTGAAAATGATTCTTCTTCTTGCTCTTATAATTTAAGAATCAAATCTCCTAGACTTCCAAAACAAAACACTTGAAGCAAGTGCATGAGAAAGGTAAGTATTTGGAAATCTTTATCGGACGTAACAGATTTATGTACGTCTCACAGGTACATCAGATCTTCAAACTTTTCTTCTTGACCTTCTTTAAATTCTGTAATGTGCATTTTATACCATATGGCCCACAGAAAAAATTGCTTATTCAGTTCAAATTTCTGCATGTTCTGTGGTTGCATGCTGTAATCCACATCTCAACCTACAAAAACACGCAACATTTGAAATCAACAGGAAGAAATGTCTCTAGAACTATCTGACCTCTTCTTCTAGGTCCCATCATTTTACACCAAAACCTGAGCATATTCAAATAAAGCGAACTTGCACTTTTTCATATTCAAAATTCACAGAAGAGACACGTACCTTCTTCAGTATATAATCACTCACCTTTTCATTTTATAAAAGTGAAAGATTATAACATTGAGGTAATATTGTAATAGGGAGGTTAGCTATATACAAGTGTCAGGAAAAAAGGGTCTCTTTCCCCTCCTATGAGTGTTTAGATCTACCACCACATTATTGAAGTTAGGGACTTGGGGAACTGGTATCTACTTGAAAATGTAGAACTTTAGCTTGATTAAGTATTTGTAAGCATTATTGACTGAAATCTGGTTGCAATACTCCTTAGAGTAAGTAAACCACAGCACTTAAAAAATAATGCAAGCATTTAAAAGTTTACCTAAAATATAGTCAACTGCACAGTAACCAGCTTAACGGCATTTTTTTTCCCACAACAGACAAAGTTGTTCCTTTTCCAAAGCACATAGATTTGTTTGTCCATTTTTTTCCCTTATTGGGTATATTTAACACTAGGCTTATGCACTTCTGTCCTTTGCAAACATGTCCTGTCATTTGTTGAGTGGACATCAGAACTACTGAGACATCCGCCTGCCCTAAATTCCAAGTTTGTGGTCCATCGTTTGACACACGATTCCACCATGAAAACTGTCCAGGTGAAGTAGACATTTGGTAACCTCTACAGTTATGAAACGCAAATTTGTTGTTCAATTAAACAATTTCAGTGGCAACCCTAGCTATGCCCCATCACCTTACCTTTCTGTATTGGTATTTAATTTCAGAAATTGCTTGATTTCAGCAGTTTGTTCTAAACTCCTAGTGAAAAATTAAGTGCTATTTTTATGTGCAATGGATTATATGGTGTGCTGAAAGGAGGCTAAAAAAATTCAGTGTTTTCTGGTAATGGTTAACTATTATTCTAGTTGACAACTGGACAGCTGAAATGGAGTAGAGTCCTCCTTTAAAAAAAATTGAATGCATCTCATTAGATGGCAGATTTTTAAAGCCAAAGTCAATGTCCTTTCTCATAGCCTTACTTTCTGGATCTGAGATTTTAGTCAGAATAATGCTGGGGAGGGGAGATGTGGATGTATCTTTTACATAGAGATGCCAAGTTATAATTTTGAAAAAAAAATATGTTGGTTAAATCCTTAAATATTTTAGGTGTGCATGAACTTACCAATGTAGTTTTATTGGAGGCCATTTTTATTGCAGACTTGCAGAGCTTTTACTAGAAAAATGCATGACAATTAAAAGGAAGTTTACATTACTCAGAGAAAGGCATCTCAATACAAGCATGGTCCTTTTTCCAACCCCCATGTGTTCACTGTATATGACATTCAAGTGTGGATTCATCCAGAACAAAACTAGGTTGTTACTTTGTCTGGTGTAACCCAAGACCACATGGTGAAACTAATGACATAAAACCTGCACTTGCACCCGTGGTTAAAAAATGTCCTTTTTACAGGGCGTTCTGAGGCACAGGGATGTTTCAGAGGAAGCTGAGGACCACCAGGATGCCTAATATGCTTGAACCCAGCATCATAAGAACTCAGATTGGAGCAGTTAACCAGAAGACGTAACTGCAAGCATTTGCAAGTTGCAAAAGAGAGATTTTTTGCTGGCAGCAGTTCTGCAATAGTGAAACAAGTAGCCAGAGTCCCTCGGGATCCTTCTATATAACAGTCAAGATACATCCAACCCCAAGGCTGCCACCTGATCTTGAAGTTTGCAAGCATTAGGACTGGGATGCTGACAGGGCCTATGGAGGAGTGAAATATTTAAGCCCAAAGATAAATGTATTGTTTGACTGCACCCAGGCCATCTCCCACCTTCCTTCCCCCCTCGTCCTCCATGTTGGGCCTCAGCCTGGCCACTTCTTCAGGGACCCCCCCGCCCCAAAACGGCCCCGATTTCACTGAAAAAGGCGATGGATAAAGCTCCCGAGAAGGCCAGAAAATCCCCTTCGACTCAGCCCCGCCGCCCCGGGAGCCCAGGCAGCCCCAGGATCCCGGGCCCTGGCCCCGCGCGGCGCAACCCGGCCCGGCCCGGCCC
>NW_005842194.1:1933779-1934038 GCF_000455745.1 Alligator sinensis
ACAGGGGGGCGGCGGCTCCCTTAGCCACGGCCGGGAGGGAGCAGGGCTGGGCCAGGTCACACGGGGTGAAGGAACTAGGCTAGGAGAATGGCGCAGGGCGGAAGGACTGAGGGAAGAAATCCGCTCTTCGTGGTTCGCCCTGAGGCGGGGGGGCGGGGAAGGGCCGGGCCCGGGAACCGAGGAGGGGGCCGCGAGGGTTCGTCCCCGAGCAGCTTCCGACCTTTCCGGCGACGCGGGAGAGGCAGACAGCCCCGCCGGG
>NW_005842194.1:1935141-1981593 GCF_000455745.1 Alligator sinensis
AGCGGCCTCAGTGCGCCGCAGCTCCCGCCCGCGCGCCCTTTTGGCGGGCGTTCAGCGCCGGGATGCGGAATCTTCTCCCCCGCCCCTCAAATTTCTAGCCGCCATTTTTTGGTGGCTTTGCTCTTGCAGCAGTTGAGACGAATTTGTTTTATCTTAGTGTAGTAGGGCAGAACAAGGAGGCTCCCCGTAACTTGATAAGCTCTTCCCTTGCACAGGATCCAGATGCTCAACCGGCTTTTCTGTTGGCATTTTGAAACAGTTTCCTCCCCCCCCCCCATCCAGATTTCACTAGCAAGCAGGTAAAAGTGAGGTGCAGCCATTTTGCTTTGCCAAGCGTAAAACTGCAGTTTTCAGTATAGTGGGTTGGTTTAATTCTGACCTGTAAGCTAACATTCACACTCCCTAAAACTCGGGGGAAATAGTCTTAGTCCTAAGGCTCTGTCTTTGCTAGGGCAAAAACATTGTAATTAATGTGTTAAACATCCCAATGCATGCAACATATTTGGTGGCTGTCCAGTAAAGGTAAATCCTCAGAGGAACAAGAAGTAGCACACTTAAGCATAAGGCTGAGTAGCAAAGATCATTTGTAGGCTAACTAAATTAGAGATGCACAAACTTTCATGAGCCTGAGCTTACCTCATGAAGTGATGTGAGCATGTGCATTTCTGATTTGGTTAGTCTACCCTGCGTTTCTGCTTGACTTCAGAATGACTTGCCTACCTATCTCCCTCTAATCGTATGTTGTCATCAGAGTTCACATCCCACACGAGGCAGACTGCTTGCCTGAGACTTTACTTAAATGCACGTGTATACGCACGCATGCATGCAATGATATATTAAACAGTAATGTGAACCATAATTTAATATGGAGATTAATTATAGCAGTCTTCCCTTGGTAATCCCAATGGCTGCCTGAAAGCTTGTTTTACATTCCCCTTCTCTCTCCTCCCTCCCCCCATTATATAGTTGGTCCAGTAAAAGACATCACCAAAACTCTTGCTCCTCACATTTCTTAGACTAGTGGTTCTCAACCTTTTTAGATTCAAGATACCCCAAGGTAAACCAAAAGCGCTCTTGGACAGACTCATGGAACTCCTCAAAAAATGTCAGCTCTATTTTTAACAGTAGTAATATTCACTGCTTTTTTGGTTACTGAAAAATAGAGCAATTTTATTTGTTGTAAAGAATTTGGAGACACCAGAACTGGATTTCTATTTGAAATCTTTGGGTGTATCTTGTGACTCATGTTTGGAAACCTAACAGTGCTAACATTGTATGGTACCCTTGAAAGGATGTCAAGGCATGCCACAAGGCTAGGTACTGTGGTTGAAAATCACTCCCTTAGATCAACATTTCCCAAGCCACACCCCCTGCCCACTGATGCTGTGGACACAGGGGGAGCATGGCTCCAGCCCAAAATGCCATCCGGCTGGCTGTACAGCGCTTCCCCTGTCCCCATCCAGTGTGCTGCTGTGCTTTTTTATTTAGGTAAATGTGCTGTGGGGCAAAAAGGTTGGGGGACACTGCCTTAGGCCATGTGGGGCTACATGCTCCAACCCTCCTTTCCTAGTTGTATTATTCCCATATGGCAATTGCTTATATTGGGGAAAGTAAATTTATTTGTAGTTGTCTTGTAAGGAAGTTGTAGCCTACAAGCAAACCTTACCAAGTGTCCTGCACCACCAGTGATCCACAGGCTTGCTTGAGAACCAGTAGTGTAATTTTATTCATTTCACTTTTTTAAGCGACTTAATGCCTAACTTTTTCTAGTAGGTATTGGTTACAGAGTTGAAAATGCTCTGTTTTTTTGTTGTTGTTACAGTAACATAAAATACCTATAGAATTAGTCTGTTGGCATGCCAAATGATAGTGATTTGATCTAAGTTTTATTAGTACTTGCTTTAAATTGTCCTCTTCCTTTCTTCAGTTCCATTTAACGTTTTGTAATGTGAAAGGGTGGTTGGTGGAAAATTCATTAAAATCTACGTGTTTGCAATTATCTTATTTTGTAATAGTGCAGGTATTCTAGTTGACTGTTAGAATATGGCCTTTAGGCTTTTTTTTTCCCAGTGGTTAATGCACTTGGCTTCTTGGGCTAATTTTCCAACTTTTCAAATGCAGAAAATGATGCTGATGTTCTATTAAACTGTTTGAATCTTGATTAAAAAGCATAGTAGAAGATGTAGGTGATGCTGTTATTACACTGTTGGCAGATGCAGTATTCATTTTTTCTAAATAGTTTTCTAGGGGTTTATTGGGGCCCATGTTTGCAATACATGATTCAGTTTTTTCAAAAAGTCTGAGTACTACACAACTCAGGCTCTGCAGACAGTTCTAAAGAAGTACAGGGTAAGGCTGTAACTTAGAAAAATGAACAGTGCAATTTCTGCAATCTGAAATTAGTCTTGGTTTGAAGTCATTATCAAAAGCTGTTTCGGCATTACTTTCAGTGGTCCTTCCGTGTCTCCCACTAGTTGAAATCCTGCCTAGGCAGCATCAAAAAGCTTTTATTAGTCTGAATATTTTATTGGAAAATAAGTTGAAGTGATAATCATTTTAAAGCAGGTTACAAACACATTTATAGACAACATTGGCAACAGTCTCTCTTTAGACTAGTTCTTTTTTATTTTTTTTAATTTTTTTTAGGGTTGGAGAGAATAGGTAGGGGGGAACTTGCACCATTTTATTAGTGCTGGATTAGCCCTTCAGGTACATTCCATAAGTAGGGACTTTCCAAAATGTAGGTGGCAGGACAGGTGATTTCACGGTGCTGACTGCCATTTACATGGTCTCTGCGGAGTGGGCTCCCCAAAGCCCCTGACTGGCCAAGGGGCCCCACCCCCTCACTGCTGGTTGGTGGAGAAGGGTAGGGAGGTCCACATGCAACGCAGCCTTCTCAGCCAATGACTGCTAGCTTGGCTGCCCCTTTTTGTTACTGTGCCTCCCAGTTCTCCCCCCTCTCCCAATAGCCATGGGTTGCAAGGCAGGGTTGCCAGCATTTTTTTTAGTAAGTCCCTGTGTCCCCCAGTGATTCTGCGATTTGAGTAGGTCCCTATCCATAAGTGCTAGCTTGATACTACGTTTGAATGAATTGATAAAAGAAATAGCTTAATGGCTTGTAGTTGTGTTTGGAGACATGTCATATCTATTGCTTTTTAATTAAAATGTGTGTTGGAACATTCAGCACAGACTTGTTTTAATTTGATCTGGCAAAATAAACATTTTGCTTATTTTAATCTTGCATTCTGTTTTTCCAAAATAAAAAAATATTGTAGGAAGGACATTTAAGGGAGCCTCTTGTATAAGAACTCAAAATTAGTTAAAATAATTTTGGGAGGTATAGGGAAGATGATAAATCTTAGAACGTTAATTGTGAAGGTGAACTCATACCAGAGGAAACAAAACTTGAAAGATCAAATAAGCAGTATGGTATTTTAAAAAACACAAAATAAAACACAGCCTAAAGTTGAAAAAGCATGAAACATTGAAAGTTCTGAATTAGTTTGAGATGATTTAGTCTTACAATACTAGTTTAGTTTAACTATACTGTAAGGAAAACTTGGAATGACATGAATGTTATCTTCTCCAAAATAGAGGGAAAAGGAACAGTTTCGCAAACTGTTCATTGGTGGCTTAAGCTTTGAAACAACAGAAGAAAGTCTGAGAAACTACTACGAACAATGGGGAAAGCTTACAGACTGTGTGGTAAGTTTTATGTATTAGTAACAGGTGAATAATACGGGCTTAAAGATTTTGTAAAAATGGTATGCCATCTCCTGACCAAATTTCAAGAGCTGTAGACTTATTTTTGAGAGTTAGGTTAAATATTTCAGCTTTATCCTTCCTGCAGGTACGTGTTTTGTGGTCAGTGCTTACTTAATCCATGCAGCTGACACTTGGCATCAGTACTGCCTCTTAACTGTGTATTATGTATGTTGAAGTGTAAGAGGTTCTGTTTAATTGATAACATATTCCTTTAATTTATTTTAATGAGGGCAAATGGAAGCAAGTGGAATAAGATCTTTAAAAAACTTAAATTGGTGATGTACATCTTAAGTATGTGAATGAGCCATTGATAGTAATTGCTCTTTATTATGAAAATTGACTGTTTCAAAGTGTTGTCTGTAGTGCAAAATGATATAACACGTTTTTTATATAAATCAAGAAAAATATAAATTAGAAAAGACATGTTACTGCTGTTACTATCACAAGTTATACAAAAACTTGTTAGTGGAAAAATAAAAAAAATTAACCGTCTTTAATAGGTGATGAGAGATCCAGCCAGTAAACGATCAAGGGGATTTGGTTTTGTAACGTTCTCCTCCATGGCTGAAGTTGATGCAGCAATGGCTGCCAGGCCTCATACAATTGATGGAAGGGTGGTTGAACCTAAGCGAGCAGTGGCCAGAGAGGTAAGCAGAATCTTGGCAGCTTTTGGTTATGTGGAAGTCTGTATTAACATTTTGGTTAGGGTATACTTATTTTTAAATTTAAGCATAGTAAACTCATAGATTTCTTGTAGTTGAAAGGCTATGGTTGAGTCTAGAGGAAATGTGACCTGCTTCTTAAATTTTTACTTGTTAACACTGCTTTAAACTTCTTAAAGTACTATGTGCAGGTGTAGTTGTTGATTTTTATTAACATGAATTAAAGACTTACTTGACAGGAGCCATTTCAAGTTAAGTGAATGCTCCTATAGTGAGGGTTTACAAATCAGATATATCCCCAGTGCTGACTCCCTCTCTGAACAGAGAAGTATATTTTGGGGAACTTCATGTTTTGCCAAATCTGAAAATAAAGAGTGGGATCATGGCTTCGTTAAAGTCAGTACAGGTCAGATTCTAATAATCTTGGGTGATATGTAGAATGTGAAAACCATGGTCTGAAAATAAAGAATGCAGTCTATTTAAAAAGCATACTTTCGTTTGAAAAACTTAATCATCAATATCTTTACAAGTAAAACCTAAGATTGATTTTAAAAAAAATGTTAGGGTAAAAATATCTCTTTTTTTTTTCTAAATTTGTCATGTCTCTTTAGATCTTTCACATAGCAAATGGAGGGATTACAAGCATTTTAAAAATAAAAACAAAACAAAAAAAATCCCTAACCCTGGCAGTAATATTGCAGATGAGGGGTGAGATACCTAAAATATTGGTATTCACTTTTTAAAATTAATCAGACTTTAAATTGACTTCCAAACATTTGTAAAATGTACATGTGCACAATTTCCTCTTCCATCTTATTAATTTAAAAAAACTTGTAATACTTTCTAGGAATCTGGAAAACCTGGTGCCCATGTTACTGTGAAAAAACTTTTTGTTGGTGGAATTAAGGAAGATACTGAGGAACACCACCTTAGAGACTACTTTGAGGAGTATGGAAAAATTGACACTATTGAAATAATAACTGACAGGCAGTCTGGTAAAAAGAGAGGCTTTGGCTTTGTTACATTTGATGACCATGATCCAGTGGATAAAATAGTTTGTAAGTATAGCTGTATTATAACTATATCACAGCTAATGGTGCTTTTGCAGTAAATATTTATGTAAGTTTGGGTTTCATCATACTTACTTCCGTGTATAAAGGTTGGTGGGATCAAAGTGTTAGTTCAGGCCTTCAGTTAATAAGGGGAACTTGTGACTGTGTATAATATATATATTTTTAATCCTACTTTTAAAAAAAATGTCCTCCTTCCTATCCTAAGTAATAGAAGAATATCTACAATTTGGGTTGGTTTGGTTGGTATTGGTATGAGAAAACTGTTTGTATTTGGCTGTTGACTTTTCTTGTTTTTAACCCCAGAAGTAATATGTACTGAATGTATTTTTCATGTTTTATGATCACAGTGCAGAAATACCACACCATCAATGGTCACAATGCAGAAGTAAGAAAAGCTTTATCTAGACAAGAAATGCAAGAAGTTCAGAATTCTAGGAGTGGGAGAGGAGGTATGGAAGTTTATTGTTTTATGATTTTAGGTCCTCTTTTCAGGAAATGAATACTTAAGATAATTCAAAATCATTCTAGGTAACTTTGGCTTTGGTGATGCACGTGGAGGTGGTGGTAACTTTGGTCCAGGACCAGGAAGTAACTTCAGAGGGGGAGCTGGTAAGCCAGGCATGTTTGTATTTTTATTCTTTTTTTTCTTCATATTTTGGGGGGTTCAGATTACTAGTATTTTATTTAAATGAAGAGTTTTGAAAAAAGACAAATAAGAGAAGAAACCTTTTGGTGTGTTTAGCATACTACAGAATTGCTAGGCAGAAGCTGAAATGTGAGTAGTTAAGAAGAAGTAATAGTGTATTGAACAGAGTCATTTTAACATTTGTCAGTGCTTTTCCAGTTTTAGCTTATATAATTAAAAGGACTCATTTTTTTTAAATCAAACAGTTTAAAACTGGTCAATTTTTAAGGAAGCATGGAAAGTACTATAACTTAGAATAAATTGTTGAAATAAGCTGGTATCCAGGAAACTTCTGTCTTCTAAGCTTCCTTGTTGAGGTACAGAAACAACCCGGTATTTTAATGTAAGAGAAGCATAATATTTTAAGGAATTGGTTGTATGTCCTGTAACATACTAGTTCCATGTTCAGACTGTCTTAAAGTTTTTTGTATTCAGATTATCCAGAGTTTAATTTTTTTATGTATTTTTCAAACGTTTCACATTAACGTCTTAAGAAAAGGCTCTTTTTTAAGTTCAGGTGCAGTATAAGAGGTTAGCCCAATAGTAATTTTATTTATTGGAAAAGATTAGTCAGAGCGAGGCTAACATCTTAAGTTTTGTGAAATATATATTTTGGACAAATAGTGATTATAAATCACTAATTTCCATGACCTGTGTTCAGGGTACTGTTTTCCCCCCGAAAGGGTTGATAGTCACTATTTATTACCTTATATAATATTTAGTTTTTGAAATGTGAGATGTGCAAGATTCATCTTGAATTGTCTAGGCAGATTAGAGAGAGACAAAAACCTGAAAGGTGTTCTTATATAAGGTCTTAGTTCAAAATTCTTTTGAGATGGACATTAAGTTTGCCAGTAAGAATAATCTTACGGTTTCCCTGTAGAAGAACTAAAATGCTTTTTTTCCAACAGATGGATATGGAAGTGGTCGTGGATTTGGTGATGGATACAATGGATATGGTGGGGGACCAGGAGGTTAGTATAGTGGGTTTTTGTGACTTCCCATATTTGAAGAGGCTCTTGCATATGTTTTTTTCTAATTGGTTTAAGTAATATATGATGTCCTTTTTTACAGGGAATGTAGCTTCTGTATCTCATTAATTCTTTAATACGGTTTGCCATATGTTCTGGATATTCGTATTTTTCCTCTTACTCCCTAGAAACTTGATTTCTGTTGAAAGCTCATTTTCTTTTTCAGTCCTGTTTTTGGTGCTAGATTATTTCAAGCTCCTTCACCTGTTATCAAGCATCTGTGCTTGATGTTAAATCAATGCATGTGTACTCATGTTTGCTTTTGTTAACGAATTTTTATTGTCATAGGTCCTGTTGTCCGTGTCCCGTTCCCGTCTTGTGTGTCGTTCTACCCCCCCCCCCCCGGTGGAAGCATAACTTACTGTACAATTTGCATGGTTTAACAGAGTTTATCTGTTCATCATCATCTTGGTATCTTATTTTTGTACCTCTGAACTGCATGCACAAAGTCCTCACCACTAGTAAAATATCATCTTTGCACTGCTTGAATTTTTCTCTTCTATAATTAAGTTGTGTATTACTTCCATGATGCATACAGAGGGTCTTTCAGAAAAATTGGTGGCAAAAGTAATGACTTGCTGTAATGCCTGTAAATTTGGAATTAGCTGCAGCTAAATACCACTCAGTAGAATTTACCTTTTAAACATTCTATTTCCTGAAAAATGTGGCTTTTAACTTAACCTTTGTGCTGCTAAGCTTTGTTTTTTAGTCTATAAGCAGACACTGGAGTCAGAGAAAACAGCTTGTTGTGGAGGGGGAGGGGTACAGAGCTTTAAAATAATAAGACCTCAAGATTTTCTTGTGCCTTTTCCTTGGTAGAAAGATTATTTCATTTTCTTTGGAATCGGTTCTTAAATATTACCATTTGTCAGATCCTACAGTGTGTTGCTGACATTTATAATGTCAAGTTACTATTGAAAGGCTTGTTTTATAATAGGTGGCAATTTTGGAGGTAGTCCTGGTTATGGAGGAGGAAGAGGAGGGTATGGCGGAGGAGGACCTGGATATGGCAATCAGGGTGGGGGCTATGGAGGCGGTTATGACAACTATGGAGGAGGTAATTATACTTTAATGAAAAAGTTAACTGAAAGTCTGGTTATGAATTGGCCTGAGCATGACTGTTAACTCGAGAATACTTTTACACTGGCTTTTTTAAATTTTACCAAACCAATACGCTCTTACTATAATTGACATAGAAGAATGGTGTGACCTTGAGTGATATGTAGTGTTCTACTTAAAAAGGCTTGAGGATTTTCTTCTATTTGTTTAAGCTTAGACAGTTGTTTGTTTGCTTGTTTTATTGTGAGTACTGTATGTGATTCTGCTAAATCTTCTCTTCTCTTTTTTTTTGTCAATATAGGCAATTACGGAAGTGGAAACTACAATGATTTTGGAAACTATAACCAACAGCCCTCAAACTACGGTCCAATGAAGAGTGGAAATTTTGGTGGTAGCAGGAACATGGGGGGACCATATGGTGGAGGTACTTGTATGTCCTGGATTGAAATGTGGTGCAAACTTTTGGGGTTGTGACTTTTGTTTTTCCCAGGGACAAGAGGAAGGAGGAGTACTTGCTAACTAAAGATGACACAAAGGTTGTGTAGACATAGTCAAAAAATTAATTTTTGCCCTGCTAACTTTTTCTTTAACATGTTGCATTTGGACCAGCTACAGTAGCCATGCTTCCCACCCCCCTTTAAATCTTGGCCAACAGTTATGGACCCAAGTCAGAGAAGACATAAGTTGTGTTTTGTTGTTTAAGTAAGCCTCTTCCTTCTTTCCCCTTTTAGCCCCTCCTCCCCCCATGTTTGTAAGATATTTGTTAATGAACAAATCTTATATGTGAATCTCCACTAAACTCCAAATACCTCTCTTTTTTTTTTTTTTTTTTTCCTTCTCCCTCCCTTTCCAGCTTCACCCTAGTGTAATTTTTTTTTTTCTGACACTCTTGTTTGTTTGGGGTTTTTTTCCTTTGATCAATGCCTCTGATTTAGTCTGGTGTTGCCCAGACTTCCGATACTGGGGCCATGCTTTCTGTGGATTAAAATTGGCAGCATGCTTTGTTCACTGGTCCCTTGGCAGGAATCTAGTTCATGAGCCCCATCCAGCCCGTTTTTCAGAGCATACCCTTTGAGAATCGCAATGTTTTCTATAAGGTGCCTACATTGCTTTCTGTTTAGCAATTGCTGAGCTACAATCCATTTGACAGTTGGGTTATGAAACTGATTTGGCCCGCCACGGATCAGATCCAGATTGCAGAGCTTTACTCAGGTTGGATAACCCACCTCCTGGCAGCAGGGTGTGGGGCAGTGGCATTAAAACCCTGTGGCTGCTTGGAGTTGCTGTGTCAGCATAGAGGCAGAATCCAGGGGGTTAATGACATCACTACTTACTCCCTTTTTGCCTGCTACCGATTTTATTTGCCAGTGGTGACTGAAAACACTTTTGACAGTGGGTAGGGGTGAGAGTCCAGTGGCAGTGATGTTAGTCCCCTGGGTTTCAAAGTTGTGCAAAGACGGTGGCTCTAGCAGCTGCAGCAACAAGCCCTGCAGGCCACGTCCCACCTACAGAGGTAGGTTGTTCAGCCTGTGAGAAGCCTAGTTGACCGTATGTTTGATGCCTTTGCTGTAAAATAGTGTGTTGATGGACTGCTGTAGCATGATACTCAAGACTGCATAGATTAGGAGAGTTTGGCTCATTCTGTGGAGATGAAAGAAATCTTCAGCTTCAGAACTTCAGAAACTTGGGGTAGTAAAAGGACAGTGAAGTGTTAGATTTTTTAAATTTGAGTTGCGTGCAATATCTTGAATTAAATTGATCAGTCTTTAATTATACAGTGTACGAGAATATGCCTGAGAGTGTTATGTGTTCCTTAATTGTAGGAAATTATGGTCCAGGAGGAAGTGGGGGAAGTGGTGGATATGGAGGGAGGAGCCGTTATTGAGCTTTTGCAAACTTGGGTAAGTATCTTTATAAGTGATAAACTTGCAATGTTTCTTGAGACTTAGTTGCAGGAGTAAAAGCTTTTTAGGATCATATTATCTTTCCTTTAAAAATTGGTTAGATGGATAATATCATAACCTATTTTTTTACTCTTTACTTCTGTTGAAACAGGCTTCACTGTATAAATAGGAGAGGATGAGAGCCCAGAGGTAACAGAACAGCTTCAGGTTATCGAAATAACAATGTTAAGGAAACACTTATCTCAGTCATGCATAAATATGCAGTGATATGGCAGAAGACACCAGAGCAGATGCAGAGAGCCATTTTGTGAATGGATTGGATTATTTAATAACATTACCTTACTGTGGAGGAAGGATTGTAAAAATGCCTTTGAGACAGTTTCTTAGCTTTTTAATTGTTGTTTCTTTCTAGTGGTCTTTGTAAGAGTGTAGAAGCATTCCTTTGATAATGTTAAATTTGTAAGTTTCAGGTGACATGTGAAACCTTTTTTAAGATTTTTCTCAAAGTTTTGAAAAGCTATTAGCCAGGATCATGGTGTAATAAGACATAACGTTTTCCTTTTAAAAATTTAAGTGCGTGTGTAGAGTTAAGAAGCTGTTGTACATTTATGATTTAATAAAATAATTCTAAAGGAAATATTGTGTAATTATAGATTTTTTTTTTAATATTGTAAAATAAGGCAAGGAGTGGGTAGTATAAGGTCCCACCAATAATACAAACTATTGTTGTATATGTAAAATTAAATGCTGGTCAGAAAAAAAGTATGTTGTCTGTAAATTATCAGGTTTAAAATATCTAGATAACTTAAGGGATATCTCTGCAAGGAGAAACACCTTTTTAGATCTTTTAGATGCTGCTTCTTCAATGGCAAGGAAAGGAAATATCCCCAGCGAGGTACTCTTCCAGGGACACAGGTCTAGTACAAGAGAACTCTTGAAAACGTCACTAAATTCAGCCAGTCTTAAAAAGCTGCGCTGTATTTCTGCCAAGCTTTAACTACAGTAGTTTTATAAGGATGCCAACGAAGGCTGAGGGTGTAGAGCAAAATAGTTCTAAGCTTCAGTTAAACTTCTTTAGGTAAGATCTTATTTACTTTTCCTTTCTTAATGTTCCAAAAAAACAAGAAACTAATACTATATGACAGTCTACTCTTTCAGTATAGTGGTTATCGTATGTAGTTTAACATAGCAATGAATTGAGTTAACCATTACCAACTGAAGAGAATTTTGTGAATCCTGTTTGTTTTTTCTTTCTTCTTGCATATTAAATTTTGAAATAAAATTTTGTATTAATTTCAGCTACTTAACATATGTTTTTCCTACTGGAATCTAGCTTTGATATGAACCATGGACAAGCATAGACTGCTGCTACTGTACACTGCTACAGTTGAACAAAAGAGACTCGCAAGTGTCCATTAGTAAAGCTTTGCAAGGGTTCCATCCCTGGTGTTGGTAGTTTAAAATGGTAGGTCATAAGTTAATTAAATCATAACATTTTATTTTTGCACCCTGCAAACTTGTTTTTCTTGGGAGTCTTAAGCATTTTGATGCTTCTAACAGTTCAGTAATCTATATTAAAGATAATGCATTTCACTTTAAAGAATCCCAAGTAACGTTAGATTGTTTACATATAAGAATGTTTTTGGGGGGGGGTTTGCCACTGAAATACATCTCAGAAGGAAATGTCACCCATTCTTTCATGTACAACAGTTCATGAAATCAGAAGCGAAAACTTCTTCATAGGAAACTACAGGTGGTATTTTACATATGCACAGTGTAATTGCCTAAATTGAGAACTTGGCTAGGATATAGGAGGTCTCCACTACTTCTGTATTTACAACTAGTAAATTTTTGTGACCAATTCTATGGCCCTTAATCTTGCTGAGTGTTGCCTTGCTGTTTAATCCTTTGAACTCAGTGGAGTTCAATGTAAGAAAGGGTGGTGTAAATCTGCCCCCCCTAGCTTTTTTTGCTCAAGACATTTTTTTGAAGGTTTCACTGCCTGCAAAAAAAGGCTGTGCCTTGAACCTGGACTCGCCTATCCAAAGATGTCTTCCTAACAGGGATTTGTTTAAAATTTTTGCAATTGCTGACATTCCCCTGTAGGTAATATGGATAGACATATGTAATAAACATCTTCAGATACACTTTTTTTTTCTTTGGCAGGAAGGTGCCATGCTGCAGGTAACTAATGAAGAATTGGTCAACCACAGAATCGCTTCAAGAAATAAGAAATTGTTTCATCAGAAAATAGTTGCTTTATGCTGGCTTCACTAAAAATAGAGGTTAAATGAATCTTGATTAAAACATCTCAGTACAGCTTCCTGTAAAGCTGGGTGCTTAAAAATTACAGTAATAAAAACTGTCTGTAAATCTTCTGAATAAAACTCAAGTTGGTTAGGAAAAGCAAAATCACCAATGTTAAAAGGTAAACATTCTGTGAATAGAAACATTTTAAATACTTTTTATAGTTTTCATAGCTTTTAAAATAAAGTATTTTTATACCAAATTAGTTCTAGTGTAATGATTGATATGAGGTAATTTGTGTCTAATATTCATATAACATACACACACAAGTTGGCCTCTTCTGAGCTTTTAATTTGAAGATGCATCTCCTTTTGAAAGTAACTTGAATCTTTGAAGGTGATTTGACATGCAGACACACAAGCTATTTCAATCTTGAATTGTGTATGCACTTGTTCTATCCTGGGAAAAACAGTGCTACAAATACAAGAAATTTTACAGTTATACAGAAAACACTAGTTCTGTCTGCGACTGCTTTACTTTTTACCCTTTCTTCCTGTTCAATACTTGTCTGGTAAAGACTTTGTCATGCTTTTTTAAAACAATAGCCAAGTCCATTTTTAATCTATAAGATAAAATGTAATGTAAAAATATTACTCTACCAAAGTATGAAGCTTGTTTACAAGTTGTTTCCCATAGATGTATTCTCTGAAATATGTATGTGAGCTTGGGAAGCAGTCAACACTAGAACCTACCTTCAGAAAGACTTCTACCTTCTGTGGTTTAGACCAGGGGCTGACACACCATGTGCTCTTGGGACATGCTGTATCCCCAGGGCATGTAGCTTCTCTAAGCCACACAACCCCTGCATTGCATCTTTCTCAGCAGTCCTCCCTGCTCTGCAGTTACTGTGCTGTAGTGAGGCCAGGCATCTGCAATTGGTATGCAGACAGCTTGAGTTTTGAGGAAGCCAGAGGGGCTGGGAAGGAGCGGGGAAGATGTGTGATCCACTGCAGGGGAACCAGGTCAGAAGCCTGTTTAGTCCTATGGGAACACAATTACTAGAGCTTGTGATGCATTCTGAACCTAGCTCCAGTTTGTAAGTGGTGTAAGTTTTGCATGTCCATATTTTATGCACTTCCTTTGGCAGTGATTATCCTACTGAATGGGGGGACAACACTTGGGGAGGAATAATTTTTCCTTTTTCTTAACAAAATGGTTTGGTGTAATTCGGTACAACAATGCTTTAGCACTGTCTGGTTTTAATGAAGGTGGATGCATAATTATTTGTCCAATAGAACTACTCCGTTTTCTATCCTGTGCATTGGAAGGGTAATACAAAGGAGAAGCATTTAGCTTCAGCTGCAAAAGGTACAGTGGGTTCTAAGATCCCATACATGGGGGAGTTTGTGTTTTATGTTTTTGAAAATCTGGTCACAGTAGTGAATATAGTGACATTTTAAGTCACCCTAGTATGGGTTTTAGTAACTTAAATAAGGCTTCAATGTAGGATTGGTCTTTGATTCAGTTTCAAAATAAACTTGTTCTCCTTTTTTCCATTCTTAATTACAATACAAAGTTACTTTACAGAATGCCCTTTCTAAAAAAGTTTTATATGATTGTCAGTTAAGCATCTCAATGGGACAATAAAAGCGAGTACTAAAGCTGGTATTTTTACCTTACCTAGTGGTATAAGAATAAGGTAAGTCAGCATTTCATGATAATTCACTAGAATCCTGCAAAATGGAGGACTGTCCAATAATGATAGTCAGCTTGTCTCAGACTATAGAGCGTCTCAATCTTAAGATCAGGAGCAAATCTTCCTTGCTGCAAGCTTGGATGGAAGAGAAAAGTATCTTAAATAACTATCTACACTTTTTTTTTAATTGTTAAAGAACTTTTTTTTGTGTTCCAAGTCAAATTGGCCAAATCAATTCCAAATCTGTGATTCATTCAAGAACTAAATGTGGCCCTACTTCCAGCAAACATCCTCCACCCCTGCCTGGGGCTTCAAATGCTTCTAAGTCCTTTGGCAGGCATCCTACGTGCAGGCCCAAGCCTGAAAGCTTGGTGTTCAGAAGCCCCTGAGCTTGGCTTGCTCTTGGCCAGATGGCCACAGGAGCAAGCTAGGGAGGAGTGTCCCATTTCCATAAGGTTGGTGTATAGCCACGATCCTCCCACTAGAAGCTGGCCAGTGGGAAGCTAACTATGGCTCTTGTAGGGCATCTTGTCTGCAAGTAGACAAGGGTGTGCAACCCTCCACTACATAGTGCCATTTAATTACATAACCTCAATCAGGGTATTTCCCCTGCCAGGTAACCATCTACACCTTTACTTGGTCTCGGCTGTTGAAGGCCAGCTTGGGGTTGCTAATGGGTCTCAATACTGTTCACTTAAGGTTGTGATACTGGCTACCCTTGGGGATACAGGAAAGTTTTGTCCATAAAGAATGGGGAGGGGAAGTACTTGCCATACTGAAAGTATAATGGTTAATATGCACATTGGAACAGTGATGTCAGGGAGGGTGATCACTCTGAATATAGAGACAACATGTATTATAAAGCTCAGTGAACTTGATCATTATTAGAAGAGGGAAAGACTACTTGAGACTAGATCAAGCTTGTAGGTGCTCCTTAAAGCTTAATTGAGTGTTAAAGTATGTGAAAAAGTGCCTATACAAGTAAGGTACATTGACTCCTAAGTGCTTTTGAACTCAGTTCCTGGTGTGCAGACAGGGATCCAGGTTTTCCATTTTCACATGGAAAAATGGGGGGAAAACATTTCCCTTTTTTATCAGAGAGAACACGGATTTCTCCTTTTAGCAGAGAAACCTGCCAATTCTCCACTTTTGCAAAGAGCTCTGCTAGCTGGTTGAACTCCAGCCTGCAAGAGCTGTTTGCAAATGGGGGAAGGGGAAAGGGCGGGGTCTGCAGCTCTGTCAGCTACAGCTTGGGGCTCAGCTCAGCCTCGCTCTTTGGTCCTTGAGCCTGTGTGGTAAGTGGGGCTTACAGGAGCCAGCAGGGCTGTGGGAGAGCCAGGAGCTGGCCCTGCCTGAGCAGGCAGCAGCAGTGGGGAAGCTGGCTTCTGCAACTGCCTGCTGTTGGGGGCAGGGACCTGCAGACTTGGCTCCCTGGCTCCATAGCCCTGGCAGCTGGGGGCCTCTCTTGGCAGGGCTGGGGGGCAGGGGCTGCAGGTGGGGGGCAAGAAGCATGGGGGAGGGCTGTTCTGGGGGCAAGTGGGGGGCACCAGGAGCCCTGCAGGGTGCTTTTAATTTTAATAATGGACTTTGGGCTTTTTGTCAGAGAATTTGATTGGGGGGGGGGTATTGTATTTTTTTTTTTTTTTTTTTTTAATTGGAGAAAACCAGGATCCCTGCATTATCACTTCACCCAACTTCAAAATGTCTTCAGGAAACATAAGGGGTCTCAGTTCAATCCCTTGCTTTTGCAGGCAATGACAACATAAAAGAATCATAGAATCCCTTTTTGTAAAGATACCACATTTCTGTACTTATTATTTCTGTAAGTAGAAGCTGGAAGTACAGAGGCAGAAGAGATCCATAGATTGTAAGGAGCTGGAAAGTGTCACAACCCAAAGGGTGTGATTTTTGTTTTTGTGTGCTTCGGCACTGCTAAATTGTTCCCGCTAAATTATAGCTTCTTTGCACAGTGGTGTTTTCTGCTGCAAAAGAGAACCCCGGTGCAAGGGAGAATTTCCTGCCAATTTGAAGCTTTCTTTGCAGGGTGCATTTCTTTGTTGCAGCACAGAAATGCTCGTTGCAAAGAGTTCCCGCCATTTGTATGCTAATTTGAGTCCCATTATTGGCCAGTTCTAAATTATTCACACGTGGCGGCTAGTGATTGGCTTGCTAGCCGTATAAAAGGCTTAAGTGGTTTCTGCCTGAGTTGGAGGACGCCACGAACACCGGGAGGAGGAGACTTCACGCTGTGTGAAGATCTCTAAGCACTGCGGCTCCTTACGGACCCAACGCATTTCAAGCAGGCAACAGAGACCTGATCAGCCTCTAGCCTCTCCCCGTCGCCGATACATTCCTAGACGTATGACACGACGGGCTCGCGTGTTCAGAGCCTTCAGCCGGATTGGGCTAGAGTTCACGAGTTTAGAACTCTTGTCCGCCTCTCTTCTTTCCTGTCTGTAACCGCGACTCAAGTTTTCCAGCCTACACCACTGCCATCTCGGTGTAAGTAAACAATCTTTAAAACTACCGTTAAGCGTTTGTGCCTAATTCCAGCTTGACGGCCTTCCCTCTCTGACCTGGCGTGCCTGGGCTGCTGGCCACAGCCTGCGTGCAGCACGGAAAAGGGCTCGGGTCACTCCCGGCCCGCACAGAAAGGACCTAGGAAGATCATCAGATCTAGCCCCCTGCACCAGGCAGGAAAGACAAGTGGGGTCAGGTGACCCCAGTGAGGTGACTGTCCAGTCTCCTCTTGAAGATTTCCAGGGTGGGTGATTGCACCACCCGTGGTGGGACCTTATTCCACAGTCTGGACATGATAACTGAAGAAGTTTTACCTGATGTTGAGCCTGAAACAGTCTTCCAGGAGTTTGTGACCATTACTCCTAGTTTTCCCCAAGGATGCCCTGGTAAAGAGTTGTTCACCAAGCCCTTGATGTACGCCTCATGTAACCTGCTACCATGTCCCCCCTCAGCCTTCTCTTTTTCAGGCTGAAGAGTCCCACATCCCCCAGCTTTTCGTTGTATGGCTTGCCATGCAAGTCTCTGATCATACAGGTGCCCCTTCTCTGGACTCTTTCAAGCTTTACCATGTCCTTATTAAAGTGCAGTGCCCAGAACTGGATGCCGTACTCCAGCGGCGGTCTCACCAATTCTGAGCAGAGTAGAAGGATCGCTTCTTTGGTTTTGCTGGAGATGCATCGATTGATGCATGCCAGGGTATTGTTAGTCCTGCTGGCTACAGCGTTGCACTGCCAGCTCATGTTCATACTGTGGTCTGTTATTACCTACCTTTCATTGGTAGTACTGGTCAGGTTGGTGTTGCCAAGCCTGTAGGTGCGCAGGGGATTGTTTGTCCCCGGGTGGAGAACTTTACATTTCTCAACATTGAACTTCATCTGGTTCTGGTCTGCCCAACTTGCAAACCTGCCTATCTGCATCTATCTGTATCTGCAGCCTATCTTCAAGCATGACCATGCTTCCACATAACTTGGTGTCATCTGTGAACCTGGCCAGTTCTCAAGAACACCTCAAAAGAATAGACCTTTTAGTTCTCTTGCTATTGGATACTTCCACGAAATCTGTTTCTGCTATAAGGAAGGGAAGTTTGTTTGTTATTCTAGCTTTGAGCCTTTTGGCTAAGGTAGGATATAAATCATAGGGCTGGAAGGGACCCTGAAGGATCATCGGGTCCATCCCCCTGCAGGAGCAGGATAGAATAATTAGGTCTTTAGAAATGAAAGGCAGATAGATACCAATAATACAAATACAAACTAGAAAATCCTGCAGTCAATAGGAGAAGATCATTCTTAACATTTGTATCGAGAGCTATTTATGTTTGGAAATAGTAGTTTCTAGTATTATATCACACTACTTGGTCTTCTCAGGAAAGGCATTATCTTGATAAGTTATCTTAACCACAAATGCAGCCTAAGCAGTACTAGCAGTTACCTTGTAGACACAGAAGCCAAAAGATAAACTTTACCAATCAAAGGAGAACTTAAGCTAGTTTTCATTAGGTACTTGAAATGCACTTATTAGAGGTGCACTGGCACATCGGTCCAATATCGGATCGGCACTGATGTAAAGAAAATGGTCTGTATCGGAAATCAGCCTGAAGTGACTGATAATTTAGCTGATAAATGGCCTGTGCGTGCACGCAGCTGCAGCACAGCATGTAGGCAGTGAGGAGCGCAGCCAGCAGTGTGGAGACCTGCATGTAGATGGTAAATCTGTTGTGGTGGAAAGGGGGCAGATCAAGGCCCCCATGGTAAGAGAGCTGGGGAGGGGCAGGCACTGCTTAGCTGGGGTGGGGGGCATGGGATGGAGCCACAGCTTGTTCACGGGGCATGGGAAGGGCAGGGGGGCTCCCACTAGTGAGCACAGCTCACTTGGCAGCTCATCTGGCGGCTCCTGCCCCTCAGCCAGGAGGGCACTTGGGGGTGTGCGCCCCTGGATCTGCACGTGGTAGGCAGCGGCGGTGGCACTGGAAGGGGATGTTATGGGGCAGAGACAGCAATTTTTGGGGTGGCTACAGCCTCCTCTAGTCCCCTCCCAGTGCTGCTGCCACATGCCTGGCACCACCCTGGTGCCAGCCTCAGCCCGCAGCTGTAGCTTGCCTCAACTGCACTGTGTGCAGATCTGGGGTGCACGCCCCCTGCCCCCCCATCCCCTCCTGGGGTACATGCAGCAGCAAGAGCCCCTGCCCTACCCCAGCCCCACTCCCTCTACTGAGGGGACCTTGATCTGCCCTCCAACGCCCATTCCCTCCCCCCTCTCCTTCCACTACACCAAACTTACCAGCAATACGTAGCTGTATCAGAAATCCGAATGTATTGGCCGATTATGCCTCCTTAAAAATCGGCTATCAGTATCGGCCCCAAAAATCTCTATCGGTGCATCCCTAGCATTTATACTGCTTCCACGAGAAAAATAATTCTGATTAGTTCAGAAAGGTGGTCATCTGGAATAAAATTAATATATGCCTTTTATCTCACATCTCCACTACCAGTAGTTCTCAAGAAGAGAGCAGAGTTTGCATAATAAACGTTAATAGTTTTGAATCCAGGGCCAAATGTAAAGTCAACTACCAGCTCTTGTGTCATAAATAGGAGTACTTATCAGCCTGGTGGTGGTTTCCTTAGTGGTTACATTATCAGCAGGAGCCTTATAGACATCAAATCTTGATTTGTTACTCTCTACTGTTCTCTCCCTTGTATAAATTGCGGTATAACAGTAAATATCCAGAGCTTCTGGGTAAGACCCATGGCATTGTCATGGTAGTAGCATAGGGATAAATCAAGGGAAATTGGATTGGCATAAAAACTGAATATTCTAGTGAGGGCACCAGTTCCTTATGGTCTAAGAATACAAGACTGCTGGAACCAAACAAGGCAGAACCAATGATCAGATAATCTATTCTGCTATCTCTATTTAATTACTAAAATACATAAACCTTCATCCTCCTTACAGAGAAGCTACTGCTAGTTTATTTCCCAGAAATTGAGCTCTCCATAGGAAAAAGTTAAATGGCTGAAGAGTAAAATCAGTGGAATTAATGGTCAGCTTAGAGCTACATACACTTCTTTAGTCTACTGTATTGCGATTAAGTAAAAAGGAACTGTGTGAATATTTAGCTGTGTAATACTGATTTTTCAAGGGTTCTGAGAGTGCTGCTAATTCCTCTTACCATTTCCAACAGAACACTAGTAATTTAATTAACTGTTCCCCAATATGATAACTCCTTCATAATCTTTTTTGGCTTTCTCAGCAACACACACTAAGGCTACCCTACTTTTTCCTTGACTGTTAAAGTACTTGAAAGAGATCCTCTCCCCCATTTACCTTATTAATTTTGCTCAGTTCAGTTTTGAATAGGTTTCATAACTTACGTGTGCACATTTTACAATGCACTAAAGACTTCAGAGTTCTTGTGCGGGCCCTGTTCCAAAGAGCTGGCCAGACTACCTTCCCTGCCAAAGCCCCCTTTATAAATTAAATACTTGCTTTTACTTGTCTATTTCCTCTTATCGGCTTGGGGCTCAATCTCAAACCCTGTAAGTCCTTCCACTTTTCTCAGTGATTCCTGAAGGCCCTGTGATTCTCAGACTCTGAGAAAAAAATTGCACGCACACAACTTGAACGGCAGGAGTTATTTTTCTGATGTCGGCAAAACTACTACACACTAGGGCTGTGTGAAGCTTCAGTAGCCGATTCGATTCAGAGGAGATTCGGCCCGATTTGGTGGCCAAATCTCTGAATCCAAATCAAATCGGGAGACCCATTAAAAGGTCCAAATTGATTCAGAGATTTCCAATTTGGCAATTTGGAAGGCTTGCAGCATACAAAAACTAAGAAGGAGGGGGATGGCGTGATCTTCCATATATGGAAAAGTCTGAGGGGGGGGGGGGGGGGGGAGCGTCGGTGCCGGACGGAAGACTGCTCTGATACTGACAGCTGCAGCTGGTCAGTAACTGTTATCTTTCTCTGAGTTCCCTTCCAATTGCAGAGCTCTGGGGGTGGGATGTAGAAACAACAAATAACGCTGTGTCTGAGGTGCACTTTCACAGAAACCCCTGCACTTGTCTCCTTGAAACCTTGGCAAACTTCATGCCCTTAGAAGAGGCTACCATCCCTGCTATTTTCATCCAATTAAAAAAAATGATGAAGTTATAGGTATTTTAGTGATTCCCCATTATAGTCTATGGCTGAATCTCCGAATCTGAATTAGCCAAATCAAATCGGGACAGTGATTTGAATCACCAAATTGAATCACTGTCCCTTCAAATTGGCCAAATCTGAAGTGAATACCTGCTGCTTCGCACAGGCCTACTACATTCAAAAACCTGTAGGATCTGAGCTTATTTTATAAACCAGAATATATAAAAGCTTTGGTGGCTTTAAAAAAAAAAAAAAAAAAAAAAAAAAAGGCCAGTGATCCAAAGAATTCCTTCTATATACTAACCATTACGAGTGATCTCTAAAACCAGAAAATGTTAGACAGCATCTGAAGGAACAGTTCAGTTAGTACGTATGCAAATTTAATCCAGTGTTTCTAGAAATGTGGAAAGGTTATTTAGAAATGACATGGACACAAATTCAAGAAATCTTTGTATGTACAAATGCATTTTGAAAAAAATATTAATAGGAATCTAATTTCTTGATCACAACAATTAAGAATACATTTTGCATTATCAAGCAAACAGTACATGATTTTACAAATTATGAATGGATAACATTGTATCTGCTGTTCTAAATCACTGTAAACATAAGTTCAGAAAATTCAACACTGCTGATTGATGCAATAAAGGAAATTTAACATGGGCTTACCACAGTACTTTTTTGAGTGCC
Source organism: Alligator sinensis (assembly GCF_000455745.1). Classification (NCBI taxonomy): domain Eukaryota; kingdom Metazoa; phylum Chordata; order Crocodylia; family Alligatoridae; genus Alligator; species Alligator sinensis. Next base: position 1,956,611 of record NW_005842194.1, read on the forward strand.
TGGACATAAAGCTCTTGTGTGACAATCCTGATGCAAGATACCTTTTTTTTTTTTGTATTATAAAATTTAATACTATATTTTTGTAGTATTTTGTATTATAAAAGATACCAAGTGTCTTTATGCTGTTATCTGGTAGAGCTAATGGTGGTATTGTACATTACCACAGTTTTTTGGTTTAATTCCCTATCTTAATATTGCATACCTGCTTTTCTTAGAAGCCATCATTCTGCAGATCTTTCAGGTCAGAATTTGAACATGTGATCCATTGCAAATAAAGAGGTAAATACTTTTGGCACTTATTCTTATAGCACAAATAAATCCACATCAAAGGCTAAAGCTAGAATATCTAAGCCATGTAATCATATACAATGCTACCACCAAATGCATTGTGATCTTGCTGCTATAAATGTAAGACAAATAATTTAGTAGTTTGTTTAAACTGGAAGACTTGAAAAATGTAACTTTGAAAAAGAAAATTGAAAAAGGATTCTTATTAGCAAATCCACTTCAAAAAAGAATCTGATTAAAAAAGGTAAAGGTGCTTACAAAAAGATCAATAAAAATAAAATGCACAATCTAAAACTTACTTTTCTTATGTAATTTTCCCTTGGAGAAAATGGAGAAGGGTCAACTTATTGAGACTGAGAAATGCCACACTAGAAGTACAACACAAGGCTGGAACACAAATCGCAGAAAATAACTGATTCACCATTGCATTCCTTCAGCTTTAAACAGAAGGCTGGTGTAACAGTACTGAATTTAGTGCAAACTGTATGTCTGGGTGTACTTGGAGAAAAAATGGCAACGTTAAGTATTAAATGTGTTTGAAACTATCATTATAAATGTATGTGTATATAAATTAGTATATAAGCCTCCAGAGCCCCTTCAGAAAACTAGGGAAGAGAGAATTTTTGAAGAAATACACAAGCATAACTTACTTCCACAAAAAGGAAAAAAAAAGATGCATAAATTAAAAACAAAACCTTAATGAATTCAAACTAAAAGATGAACATTTGCAAGGCTAAGATTTTTGTTCCAGTGCTAATAGACTAAATCAAAATCTAAGGTTGCTTTACATTTCAAGAGTCAGGCATTTAGAGTGAAAATAAAATTCCAACCCTCTATTTACAGCTTTGATCTCCAGTTTAACTTTTTTTTGCTTTATTTCAAATTTTCTTCAAGAAAATAGTATTCCTAGTTTCAACTATGAATTAACTTTTAGACCCTGAATGCTCCATATTACTCTTTATCCATATGTGCCCATAAACACAGTATTTGCCAATGCTGAGCACAGACTCCATTAAGAGTAAAAAATCCACACTAGGTTATGCTTCCACTGGTGACCTGATATCCTCAAGTAACTCTGGCTGTACGTGAAGTTCAACTGCTCAGTCTAAATTGGAAGGTTTGAATTGTTGTAGCTTCTTAAGGAAGATTTATATATAAAATCTTCCTTAATTGTTAAACACAAGGGCCACCTTCTCAAGTCTAGGAAGATTAGTTTTATCCAGGTTGCTGTTTTTATATTACTATAAGCATTTCTGGTCTCCAGTGTTAATGCCTATGTTTTCACTACCCCCCTTTAAAATGATGTCCTGAACAATTTGCTTAAATTAACATCACTTTTTTTTGTTTCTGTTGTTTTGCTCATCTTGTTTATGTTCAGATTTGACTAGTCTCCTGGGTATTATGAAAACACTGCCATCACTACTGCAATGAATAGCATACTGGCTCGGGTTAACAGGTCTACCTTGGTCATCTCTTAACCTACTGAAAATGTCATGATAAAGGTCACGCAGTTTTTGCTTCATAAGGCTAATTGATTTATTGCACTGAGTTCTCTCCTTCTTAAGGTTCGCCTTTTGTGTTTGAAGGTTGCAAACATCTTCTTCCAAGTTCAGGATCACATCTAGCTTACGTTTGCGGCAGTTCTGTGCAGCAACTTTGTTTTTTCCTCTTCTCCTTATGTCACGTATAAGTGATATTTGGGAATCTGTCAGGTAGTACGTTGATAGCATGCTATTGAACAAATCAACAGGCATGCTCACAATTTCATCTATGGAAAATGGAATTCTCAGGGCTTTTGCATGGTGCTCGTCACAACTAAGATTTCGACTAAGATTTGCATCTGAACTGTTGTGGCATCTGCCTTTTTCTTCATCTGGTTTTCCAGGCAACAAGGAACAATGCTCAGAAGTGGTTGTTAATTGATTTGGCAGCTGATTGTAAGTGTGATTATGAAGAAGTTGTTGGAGTGTTGATTTCCCCAAATAGTCTAAATCTCTTTGATAATCCATAGGGGAATATTTACTTGATTCTGGGAAATGACCCCCTACAGCTCCTAAGACATCATGGGAAATAGATCTAGCATCACTGCTATAACCAACAGCACCTTCACTGCAGCCTGAAGAAGCTGATGAATCAGAATTATTTGAAAAGGCGGTGCTGTGGTTAGAATTTATAGAAAGTCCAGACTCAGAGTCTAGTTCTCCAAAGAGTTGGGAGATTTCCATATGATCAAAACCTTCCTCCAAAGCTAATGACATTGCATTTATCTCATCAAATATATTTTCATCAAGATTTGTTAGATGATCCTGGTTTGTTAGATTCCTGATGTCAACAGATGGAAACAGCCCCATCAAACTTGTCCCATTAAGCAGTGATTCATGATTTGTGATGCTAGAATTTAATTGTAGAAAAGGCTCTTGTCTTTGTATGCTTCTCATTTCTGGATTTATCCTTGTGCTGTGGTTTGAGCTCAGAAACATAGCTTCACGAAGACTGACATCATGGCTAATAGCTTGGGTCAAATTGACATTATAGTGTGAACATGATGAATTTGTATTTCTGCTACTAGTAGCAAAAGGTTGAATATCTCCCAGTGAATTTCTCTAAAGGAGAAAAAAAAATTAGCATCAGCAACTCTGGCCAAAACAAATTCTCACCTATATACTGACTCACCTACTTTTTCCTTCTTTTTTAGCATTATCCCTATTATTAGGATGCATAATGATACTAAACTAAAAGCTGGAAGTAGTCTGTCTTAATTATATATAGATCCATATCTATTCTCTGATTGCATTATTTTCTAAAGAATCCAATGCTGGCCATAGGTAGGTGTTTCTAAGTTTTTCTTGAAAGGAAACAAAAAGCTTTATGGCTGTGAAACTGTCCATTAAATGAAATAATCACAGTTGAGCCAATACAATACTGTCTTCCAGAGTATGCAGGAAGCTCAGAACATTCTGCAATTGTGAAAGGCTGCATTCACTTAAATTCTTAGATAAATAATCCTGTCTAGTTTTAAGTTAAGATATCAACACTAGTTATTTTACTAATTAGTTTGGAAGAAATGTTGAACTTTCCCTCTTGTATACTCAGGCCTTGTCTTCACCGCAGAGCTAACTTGGGTGACTGGCACATAGCTCAGACAACCCTACACCCAGCCACTCTGCAAAACCATACTTAAGATGCTGTATCTTGGCTGGTGCTGCACTCCCTTGCATATGTTGCTAGGATGTCTGAGAGCACATCATATGTACTTTATGCTGCTGCAAGCTGAGCTGCTCTATGATTCTCTTCTAGTGAATTGTGAGAGCACTTTATACTTCCAGATACAAGGGGGAATTATGGAAAGGAACTGCCCAACGATCAGCTTTCAAGTAGTTAGCCTGTCCCTCACTGCACAATGGCAGAAATGAGCCTGACTGAAAGCCTAACCAAGCTTTAATCTATCACCCAGAGTAGGCTTGAAAGCATGACTAAATTCTGGTCAAAGGTTTATTTATGCAGACAGAAGAGTAGGTTAGGGGCTAAGTAAGAGGTTGGATTAACTCTTCAGGGAAGAAGCTATTTAATTGTTTCTCATACCACTCTATCAGCTAAAACAACTAAAGATTATTTCCTCTCCTGCCTGAATCTCTAGTTTACCATCTCCATCAATGCTGTCTACGACATACTGTACATATAACGTATGAGGAAAACAGAAACTGGGGAAACAAGAATGTAGTTCATTATCTTTTGTCTTTTAATACTAACAAAACTTCTGCATAGCCTTCAGTGCCCAAGAACCCAATTACTAAAGAATAAAAGTTATGGTCCTGTGCAACTGAAGTCTATATTACTACAAAGTACGCAGGCTCAGGTTGTATTTTGCAGTTCCCAACAGTACCACATCATTACGAAAGACTGAAATATTATTTGCCGACATTGTGCCCTTTCTGCTGACTCTTCCTCTCAGACATATTAAAGCTGCTCTTATTTCACTGAATCCACTATTCAAAAACAATCATAAAAAAGCAAAGTAGTAGTTTCAAGTAGAGTTCATGACCCTGAGGATTTGCCAAAGTGATGTAATATTACAACAGAAGTTTCTTATTTTTTAAAGATATTTTTTGACTGTTGCTATGTGTAAAACATACCTGAACAGGGGAAACATTATGGTAAAACTGACTGCACAGAAAATACTGGCAAATGCATGAATGAATAAATAAATACTCCCCATCCCTTTCAGTTACAGCAGTGACTCCACAAATGTTAGTAATACTTTATTTATCTTGCATACCACTCCCTCCAAATAAGACATGCGCCTTGATTTTTGGGAAGGTGGAATGAAGCAAACAAGACAATGGTGTAGGAAGGAATGTTTTAGGCTTATTAGGAACTGGGGAATCTTTTGCAATGGGGGAACCTGTACAGAAGGGATGGTCTATACCTGAGCCTAAATGGTACCAAATTGCTGGCATGTAATATTAAAAAGGAGATAGAGCAGGTTTTAAACTAAAAATGGGAGGAAAGCCAACAGATGTGGAACAGCACACAGTTCAGACTGACAACCCCAATAGGGGTGAAACCATAAAAAAATGGAGATAAGAAACAGGGAGAAGACAAGCACAAGCAACTACCTTTAATGATTACAAAGTCACACATAAGCGGCCAGGCAGCAATAAAAACTATATGTGCTTTTATAATACTGTTAAAAATTTAAGGTCAAAGGTGGGGGAGCTTAACAGTAAATAATATTATTGTCTAAAACATGGTGGAATGAAGTGGGAAAAAAAAAATCAACAGGATGCTGTAATTTTAGGATACAAATTATACAGCAACAAGTGGGCCTTTAGCTCAGTTGGTTAGAGTGTGGTTCTAATAACACTAAGGTTGCAGGTTCAATCCCACTTGGACTAGATGATCTCTCGAGGTTCCTTCCAGCCTTACTTATGTATGGCCACATCCACAAGAGTGCAGAGGTTTGTTTTCCTAGGGACAGCTAGCAGTGGGACACCTTGTGCTGCTGCAAGCTGTCCCTGGGGAAGGCCTGTGCCATGCACCCTTTAGCAAAGGGGTGGGGAAAATGTGGCCCGCGAGGCCATTCTATCCAGCCTGCAGGGCCCCTAAAAAATGTAGAAAATCAATATTTCTCTGCCCTTGGTTCCTGTCAAAAATGACAGGTATGTCTTACACATCGCAGCAGCCAAAAATGACGGGAACCAAGGTCAGTAGGACCCAGGAGAAGCCCGGTGGGCTTCAACAACAGTGGGGCCCGCCCAGCCCAGCCCAGGAAGCCCCAGCCAGGGTTTCTGGGCTGGGAGCACGTGACTGCCCCGGCAGGATAAGCTCTGGTAAGTTGAGGGGGGGACCCCGGGCAAGGAAGGAGTGCTGTGGGGGGTGGGGGGTGGTCCACTCCCCCACCCACACTCAGCTTTTCCCTGGGCTCCTTCCCTGTGTGGGGAAAAGTGACCCCTCGCCCGCCCCATGGCCGGCACCCCGCGCTGCAGGCGCTCAGCCTGTGCAGGGCTGTCCAGAGCAGGCACAGGCAGCCCCAGGTAGGCTGTGATTGGCTGCAGCATGGGGCTCTGGGCTTGGAGCAGGGAGGGGCTGCTTTCTCCCCTTACCCTGCACTCAGCACCAGCTTGTAACCTGGCTCAGTGCCCTGTGCTGCAGCCACCTGCAGTCCGCATGAGGCTTCCTGTGCCTGCTCCAGACAGCCCTGCATGGGCTGCAAGTGCCTGCAGCGTGGGGCGCCGGCCATGGGGCAGGCGAGGGGCCACTTTTCCCCACGCTCAGCACCAGCTTCTTCCCTGCTGGCAAGCAGGGGGTCGGGGCTGTGCACTGCACTGGGTGTGAGCGGGTAGGGAGCCAATGGAAGCACAGGGCCCACACCAGTGTCCCGGGGCCAGTGCTGGCGGGGCCCAGAGCAGGGTGGCAGGAGCGTGGGGTCCCAGCTGGCAGGGTCCCTATGGAGTCAGGCCAGCTCCTCCCTCCCTGCTGGTGCAGCCCAGCCTGGCTCCACAGACCCCTGCTAGCCTGTGCCCTGCTCTGGGCCCCACCAGTGCTGGCCCTGGGACATTGGTCCCAAGATGGTGACCAGGGGGTGGGGCACCTGTCAAGGGGCAGGGCTACCCATGCAGCCCTCGACAGCCTACCAAAACTGGGTAAGTGGCCCTCCTCCGAAAATAATTGCCTGCCCCTGCTCTAGCACATGGCAAGTTACCCTGGGTGGGATAGAAGAGGCCAGGGCCAGCACTAGGCTGGCTCCAGCAGCCTTACCTGGCGGGGGGAGGGTCTGGGGGCCTCCTGGGGCTGCAGCCACAGTGATTCCGCTGTTCGGAGTCTAGCTGCCAGCTGGAGCATGGCTCTGGCTGGCCAGGCTCCCATTCTGAATGGCATATGCTGCCCCTGTGTGCACCGCTCTGCTTTTTTTTGGCACACTTTTTTTGACCCCTGGATATCCAGGGGTCAAACCCTCCCCTGTGCTGCTCCCTTGCAGCATGGAGAACTGAATGCACAGTATGTGGTGCTGTAGACGTGTTTGCAGCACCACATACCCCATGGCCACACCCATCTGGATGCAGCCTATAAAAGATAGATTAGGCTGTACTACTGAGGGAGTAGCAACCTACATCAAAAACACCACCGAATCAAATTGGGTAGACTTTGATAAGATAGATGCCATAGAATCTCTGTGGATAGAAATTCTGGATTTCAATAGAAAAAAGTACGTCTGGGGATATACTACAGGTTCCCAGACCACGATGGCAGAAGTGAGCTAGAAATACTAAGGGAGATGACAGAGGTTCTGACAGCAGAAAACACAGTAATAACGGGTGATTTCAACTATCCACAAAGAGACTGGGTCAATCTAACATCAGGCTGGGATACAGAGACCCAATTTCTTGAAGTTATAAAAGACTGCTTCTTAGAAGAGTTAGTCCTGGAACCTACAAGAGGAAAAGGCATTCTTGACCTATTCCTAAGCAGTGCATGGGGTTTGGTGCAAAGGTAAGTGTTACTGAGCTGCCCTGCAATAGTGACCACAAAGCAATTGGGTTTGACATTCACGTAGAAGGGGAGACGAGAAGAAAATCTAACACTGTAGTCTAACTTTAAAAAGGGAGACTGCACCAAAAAAAAGGAAATTAGTTAGATCAGGGGTGGGCAAAATGTGGCCCACAGGCCAGATATGGCCCACCAGGCCATTCTATCTGGCCCGCAGGGCCCCTAAAAATTTATAAAATTAATATTTATCTGCCCCTGGCTGCCTGTCGTGTGGTCCTAAATGGCTTGCCAAAACTCAGTAAGCGGCCCTTCGCCTGAAATAACTGGCTGCCCCCGAGTTAAACAGAAGTTAAAATGGGACTTTAAGGAGGTAAAGAATGTGCAAACAGCATGGAAACTCCTTAAAAACACTTGGAGGCACAGATAAAATACATACCACAAATAAAAAAAATGAAAAGTGGACCTACAGAAAGTCAGCATGGTTTAATGGCAGAGTTGAAGAGCCAATAAGCAGAAAAAAGTCTTCTTTCAAAAAGTGCACGTCAATTCCTAATGAGGAAAATAAAAAAGATCATAAACTCTGGGAAATCAAATGTAAAACTGTAATAAGCAGCTAAAAAAGAATTTGAGGAGAAACTTGCTACAGACATAAAAGGTAACAATAAACATTTCTTTAAGCACATCAGAAGCCAAAGACATGCCAGGGAGTCAGTTGGGCCTTTGGATGACCAGAGTGTAGAAGGGGCACTAAAAGATGACAGAGCCATTGCCAAGAAACTAAATACATTATTTGCATCTGTCTTCACTCGGAAAGATGTTAGGAAGATTCCCTCACCAGTTCCACTTTCTCTCTAGGGACAGGTCAGAGGAGCAGACCCAAACTGAGATGTCAATAGATAAGGTCATAGAGAAAATTGATAAATTAAGCCAGGGGGTTTCAATCAGGAGTATGTATACCCCTGGGGGTACCTGGAATGATCTCAGGGGGTACTCGGCAGCAGGCACTGATAGGCCATGGGGGACCCGCCCCCCTCATCTGGCCGCTGAGGGGCTCCTGCCTTCTTGACTGGCCGCCAGGGGTACACTGACCCAAAAAGGTTGAAAATCAATGAACTAAACAGTAGCAAATCACCAAGACCTGACAGCATTCATCCTAGAGTCCTGAAGGAACTCAGATTGGAAATTGCCAAGCTCTTAACTGTAGTATGCAACCTATCACTAAAAACAGCTTCAGTACCAGAGGACTGGGAGGTTGCCAATGTAACTCCAATATTTTTAAAAGGGTCTAGAGGGGGGACAGAACTACAGGCCAGTGAGCTTAACTCCGGTTCCTGGAAAATTGGTAGAAAAAAATAATAAAAAGAAATGTTCAGCACATGGCTGAACATGACTCGCTGGGGTGGAATCAATTTGTCAAAGGAAAATTTTGCCTCACCAACCTAGAGTTCTCTGACAGTATTAATAAGCAGGTGGACCAGGGAGACCCAGTTGACACAGTATATATAGATTTCCAAAAAGCCCTTGACATGGTCCCCCAACAGAGGCTCCTAACTTAAAGCAGGCAGTCATGGGATTACAGGGAATGTCCACTTGTGAATTAGAAATTAGCTTAAAGACCGAGGCAGACTGTGAGGAAGTACAGAAGGATCTGGATGAAATGGACAACTAGGAGATGAAATTCAATATAGATAAGTGTAAAGTGATGCCCCTGGGCAAAAGTAACCCAAACTATACCAACACTACGATGAGCTCTACACATTAGCTGTTAATACACAGGGAGTCATTGTGGATAGTTCGCTAAAAACATCAGCTCAGTGCTCAGCAGCTGTCAAAAAGCTATCAAACAAATTATTAAGAAGGGAACTGTAAACAAAACTGAAAGTATCATCATGCCCCTTTATATGGCTTATGCGATGTATGGTCAACCTGGACAGACCCAGAGACATATAACCCCTATCTTGAAGGTGTCACAACCCAATTAACTTGTGCCCATGCCACTGAGCAAGAGATACCATTCAAATCATCTTCATTTGAATATTAAGGGTTAAAAGACTTCCCTGCCAAGAAATTCCTTGAAACAAAACGCTGGTGGTGTACTACAGATAATTGGTCAGCTAAAATAAAATGCTAGGGGAAACTATATATAATTGGTCAAAGATAAGCATAAGCTCCTCACACGTAGCACACACGTAACAGGTAGAGAAACCTAACCCACTACCTTGTAACTTGAGGAGACAAAGAGCTGCCACCTGCCAAAAATTAAAGATTCCATATAACGGTTCACGATTGGGCATCTCTGTCAAACACCTCTGCCTATAAATAGGTTAACGGTTTCCGCCCAAGGGGGAGAGCTCTGGGGATCTCACAGGAAACACCTGTGCTTGTCACCAGAGAATTGGAAAATTGATCAATTCCCAATCAATCACCCCGTCAGCGTAAAATATTGACGTAGAAAGTCTGGCAAGCGCGACCATCCGTTTTCGGCGCCACGTCCGTCATTATCTCGTCGTAACCTAACTGCGTGCGTGTACTCGACTCTGTAACCGAAGTTATATGCGCATGTTTGACTCGGTAACCGAAGCTGTAACGGAACAAAGGCTCACCTGTGTTGCCGGCGGCTGCTCTGATTCACGACAGAAGGAATATGAACCCCTTCCATACCTAGTAGGGCTGTCAAGAGAGGGTAGCCTGCTCCTCAGGTGGAATTTCTTCTTGGGTGGCAGCTTGAACCAGGGCAGCAAGTCTATGGGTTGTGAGGAGCTGATGACATTATGCAGCTTAAAAGGCTGGGTTTGGCTGGCACCTGCGCAGGGTTAGTGTCATATTCTGTCTTTTTGGATAGCGCGTCTGCTTTTGTTTCTGGACCCAGGTTGGTATGGTATTTGAAAATCAAAACAGGAGAAGAAAAGCACCCAGCTCAACTGCCTCTGATTGAGAGCTTTCACCTTAGAGTCATGGAGTCAATGGACTGGAGGAGACCTATAAGATCAAGTCTGGTCCCTTGCCATAGGCAGCAGCTTAATGAGCTCAAACTAGGTCAACGAGCCACTTATCCAGCCTCCTCTTGAACACCTCCAAGGATGGTGACCATACCACCTCTGCCGGGAGTGTGTTCCAGGTTCTAGTTACCCTTATGGAGAAGTTCTTCCTAATGTCCAGCCTAAATCTTCCCTCTATTAGTTTGTGACCACTGGTCCTCATTCTCCCAAGGGGTGCCTTTTGCTCTCCCAGATCTTGGGTGTTCCCCCTGACATACCTGTAGGTGGCTATCAAGTACACCTCACAGCCTCCTCTGACACAGGCTAAACAACCTCAGCTCCTGGAGTCTCTCCTCATAGACCTATTCTCCAGACTCCTAATCATGCAGGTGGCCCTTCTCTGCACCCTCTCAAGTTTATCTGCATCCTTGAAGTGCGGTGCACAAAACTAGGCACAGTACTCCAGTTGGGGCCTCACCAACACTGAGTAAAGAGGGAGAAGCTCCTCCCGGGATCTGTTCACAACACATTGGCTGATGCATGCCAGAGTTCTGTTTGCCCTGCTGGCGACTTCCTCGCATTGTTGGATCATGTTCATCTTCTGGTCGAATCTGGCCCCCAGGTCACGTTCAGATACTGTGCCAGCCAATGAGCTACTGCCTATCCTATAGTCTTGGTGAAGGTTCTTCCTACCCAGATGAAGGACCCGGCACTTTCCCCTGTTGAACCTCATCTGTTCAGCCCATAGAACCAGTCTGTCAAGGTCATAGATTCATAGATGTTAGGGTCAGAAGGGGCCTCAACAGATCATTGAGTCTGACCCCCTGCCCTGGGGAGGAAACAGCGCTGGTGTTAGATGACCCCAGCCAGGTGCTTGTCCAGTCTCCTCTTAAAGACCCCCAGGGTAGGAGAGAGCACCACCTCTTGGAGAGAGCACCACCTCCCTTGGTAGCCCATTCCAAATTCCGGCCACCCATACTGTGAAGAGGTTCTTCCCGATGTCTAGCCTAAATCTGCTCTGTCAGTTTGTAACCATTGTTCCTTGTTACCCCAAGAGGCACCCTGGTGAACACAGCATCTCCAGTTCCTTGCTGCACCCCACTAATGAATTTGTAGGTAGACACAAGATCATCTCTCAGCCTTCTCTTGCAGAGGCTGAAGAGGTCCAGGTTTCTTAGTCTCTCCTCATAGGGCTTGGTCTGCAAACCCGTAACCATCTGAGTGGCCCTCCTCTGGACCCTCTTGAGGTTATCCACATCCTTCTTAAAGTATGGTGCCCAAAATTGGATGCAGTACTCCAACTGCAGTCTGACCAATGCCACATAGAGGGGAAGTATCACCTCCTTGGTTCTATTTGTCAAGCATCTGCTGATGCACGATAAAGTGCGGTTAGCTGCGGATGATTCCATCACACTGACGACTCACGTTCATCTTGGAGTCCGCTAGGACTCCGAGATCCCTTTCCGTTTTTGTGCTGCTGAGAGGGTCATTTCCCAGCTAGCAGGTATGCTGGATATTTTTATGTCCTAGGTGCAGCATTTTGCATTTGTCCTTGTTGAACTGCATTCTATTGTATTCTGCCCACTTTTCCAACCTGTTCAGGTCTGCCTGCAATCGTGCCCTACCCTCCAGTGTGTTCACTTCACCCCACAATTTAGTATCATCCACAGACTTGGACAGAGTACACTTCACTCCCACATCCAAGTCACTCATGAAGATATTGAAGAGTAAAAGTCCAAGGACTGAGCCCTGTGGGACCCTACTGCCCACATCCTTGCAGCTCAATACTGAACCATCCACTACCGCTCTCTAGGTGCGACCCCCAAGCCAATTTGCCACTCACCGGACTGTGTAATCATCTAAGTCACAGCCTCTTAATTTATTTATGAAAATGGAATGAGATACCGTATCAAAGGCCTTCCTAAAATCCAAGTAAACAACATCCATCTCTGGTCCTGCATCTAAGCATTTTGTGACCTGGTCATAAAAAGAAACCAGGTTAGTCAGGTATGATCTACCATGCTGGTTGCCCAGCTACATTATTTTTCCCGCTGGACTCACACAAATATGATCCTTAATAATTTTTTCAGACTTTTCCAAGGATAGAGGTGAAACTAACTGGCCTATAATTACTTGAATCCTCCTTCCTCCCCTTCTTGAAAATAGGGACCACATTGGCCCTTTTCCAGTCCTCTGGGACCTGACCCAAGTGCCATGAGTGCTCAAACAGCTCTGCCAGTGGTTCTGCTATGACACTGGACAATTCCTTCAGTACTCTTGGATGCAGCTCATCCAGTCCATCCAAGTGACTCTGTACCAAGTCAGCATCAACTGTTGGTGGGCTGGTGTCCCTCTGATGCCCATCTAAGAACCCATTAGGAGACTTGTTTTGACCTTTGTTCAGAAACACTGAGGCAAAAAACTCATTGAAGAGCTCAGCCTTGTCCCCCCTGTGTCACTAATTGCTACTGCTTGTTCAGTAGGGGTCCTATGCTGCCCTGTGCCTTCTTTTTACTCCCTACATGCCTAAAAAAAAAAGACTTTTTGTTGACTATAATTTGTGTTGCCAGCCTCAGCTCTGTAGTTGCTTTGGCCTTTCTAACTGCCTCCCTGCAAGTGCAGGCCAAGTAGGTATACTCCTATGGTATACTCCAGGTCATCCTGGATCTTTACCCTATTCTCTGGTGTGCCCGCATTTCCCCACAGCTTAGTGTCATCTGCAAACTTAATCATAAAGCATTCCACGCCCTCATCCAAATCATTAATAAATATGTTAAAAAGCATGGGTTCAAGCACTGATCCCTGTGGGACACCACTGGAGACAGTCCTCCAGGGTGAGGCCATCCCATCGATTACAACTCTCTGGGACCAGCCTCTAAGCCAGTTATCCACCCGCCTCACTGTAGGTTGGTCAAGGCCAGTACACTCCAGTTTAGTTGAGAGAATTTTATGGGAGATACATTTCAGCAGGGCCTTTGATTCTAAGTAAGTGATGTCTACCTCATATCCCTTGTCCAGCTGGTTGTTTACCTGGTTGAAAAAAAGACACCAGTTTGTCAGGTGTGATTTACCCTCCACAAAGCTGTGCTGGTTGTTTCTTAGTACCCTGTCAGTTACAAGCTTGTGACTGATGGCATCTTTAACAATTTTTTCAAAAGTTTCTCCTAGGACTGAAGTAAAATGGACCGGTCTATAGTTTGCAGGGTCATCTCTTCTCCCTTTCTTAAAGATGAGCACCATGTTGGCCCTCTTCCAGTCGCCCGGGACCACCCCTGAGTTCTACAATTTTTCGAATATCTTCGCCAAAGGCCCTACTGTGAGTTCAGCCAGTTCTTTCAGGACTCTTGGATGTAGGTCATCCGGCCCATAGGACTTGAAAACGTCCAATTATTCTAAGAGGACCCTCATCTGTTCAGGACTGATTACATCTTGTTTGTTGGCTTCCCCATGTTCCCTGGGCCTCTGGACAGGTACTCAGCTTCTATTAGCCTTCTGGAATACCAATGTGAAGCATTCACTTAGGACAGGGGTGTACAACCTTTTTGAATGTGGGGCTGGATCACAAACTTTTTATCACCCAGTGGCCTGGCGAGCCATATTCAAAGACCTCACAGGAAGCGGTATCACATCAGGAAGTGATGTCACGTGACCTTTAACACCAATGAAGTTGCAGGAAGTGACAATGAAATGGGTCTGGAAATATGGTTTAAAATCCAATAAAAACGATATAAAAGCAAGAATGAAATAATACCAAACACTTGACTAAAATAAACTTTCGCTTCTACTCACTTCTCAATGAATGAAAGAAGCATAATGCAAGTCAACAGATCAAATGTGGAAAAGATATTTGCCAGAGTGGAAACTAATCAAAGCAACAAAATATGGGCATTTTTTTAGAATAATCTTCAAGAAGATTTACTTTTATTGAATTAATAACTAGTTATGACTAAATGTTACATAATAAAAACCCTGGTTTTAAATGTTGACCATAATTTAAATAGCAACATCAGAAAGGCTTGTCAGCATCATCCAGTCTTAAAATAAATTGCCCTTTTCCACACAGAGATTGATGGCAACATAAAACTTGACCACTAGGGAAGCCCATCCAAAGATAAAAAATATTTATTCCATCAGAACTGAAGTAAAGTAAAGTAGACAAGCTGTTTCCAAACTGAGACTTTTTAGAAAATATCAATCACAGCAGTTACATTTCTATTACTTCCAGGAAGATCTTTCTTTACTAATGAAGAAGAAACAATTAAAACTGTTTGAGCCATGTATCCAGCAGGGGAAGGGGAATGCATCCCTCTTCTGCCATTTTGAGAAGTCCCTTTTTGGATCACTAAGACCCCCTTCCTGAAATCCAAGTTGCTCATTTATTGAGAGAATCCAGTTCCTGGCAGGACCAGCCCTGATAACTGCCAACAAATTAATCAAATCTTATTAGATACGGTGGGAGACTAATCTATTTACAAACAACTGCAGCCCACCTACATAAAAAGCACGACGTTTACACATAAACAAAGTACCACATTTACTCTCAGGTATACAGAGTAGAAAAAATATAAAACCTACATTAAACCTTAACCTACATCCTGAATTCTGATTTCAACCAAAGGTATCAAAATTATCAAAATACTGAAGCTCTGCCTGAACTGCCAAGGAGGTGGCTGGATGTGGAGCACCTCTGGGCCGGGCTCCTCCTGCCTCCTGCCCAGCCCGGCTCCAGCAATATTGTGCCCCGCAGCCCCGGCCCAGGCCTGAGGCACCCCCAGCTCCGCGCGGGTCCTTACCTGGTGCCTCCGTCCACCACACACGCGGGCAGGGCACAGGCCATGCTGCAGCTCCCCTGGCCGCGCGCTGGGTGCAAGGGGCAGAGCCAGAGAGGTTGCAGGCGCTGCCCAGCTCGTCCAGTCAGGCACGGCTGGGGCAGCCCGGCGCTGCGCAGCCCTCAGGGCAGCGGCAGTGGGACCTGGCTCACGCGATGAGCCCGGCCCCGTGGGGGTAAGCAACTCCCCTCCCCTCACTGCCAGCTGGGGCCCGCAGGCCGGCCCTGCCCGCCTCGCCACTGCCCCACCGCCGCGGAGCGCGGAGCAGGTGCCAGGACTCCTCACATGTCCCAAGCGAGGGACCTTGGGCCAAAGAAAATGGCTTGGCGGGCCGCATGTTGGACAAGCCCGATTTAGGAGCTCTGCCTTTTTGTGGGGATCAACTGTGGGCTGTCCCTCCGAATTCAGTAGGGGTCCCACAGTGCAACTTGATTTTTTTTACTTCCCATGTACCTGTAGAAGGACTTCTTGTTGTCCTTTGTTTTGGATGCCAGCTTGTTCTCCATGCTGCCTTGGCTTTCTGTATCTCATATCTGCAGACCCTGGTTATATAAGTGAACTCTTCTCTGGTTGCTGAACCTTTTTTCCATTGATTATGTGTCTTTTTTCTTTTTCAAAAGTCCTCTAATGTCCCTGTTGAGCCAAGCGGGTCTCTTGGCTCCTTTCCCACTTTTTGATCTTGTAGCAATGGCCTCTTTTTGGGCACTGAGAATTGCTCCCTTGAGGGGGCACCAGTGCTCCTGAACTCAGAAACTGTCCAGTCACTGGTCACAAAGGGCATTTCCAACTAGCCTTCTGAGTTTGTCAAAGTCAAAGTCTACCCTTCTGAAATCCAGGACTTCCATTCTACCTTCAGTGGATGGTGAACCTAATCAGATCATGATCACAGTTACCCAGAGTACCTCCAATCTTCAGGTCCCCTACCATGTCCTCCCCTTTGGTAAGCACTAAGTCCAGAGTGGCTTTACCCCTAGGCGGTCCTTCAACAACCTGTGACAGGAACAGGTCATCAATAGCTGCCAAGAAATTGGCTGACTTGCTGGAGCTGGCCGAATAGTTATTCCAACAGATGTCAGGGTAGTTGAAGTCACTCATGACAATCAGGTCTTTAGTTCTGGCTGCCTCAGTCAATTCCCAGGAGAATGCCCGATTGTCCTCCTTTTCTTAAGAAGGAGGTCTGTAAGTAGACTCCCACCATCAGGTCTCCCTCTCCTGAACCCTCTTGTATCTTGACCCAGAGGGTCTCGAGGGACCTCTTCCTGCACTCCAGCGTGACGTGCAGGGAAGGGTACTACTCTTTCACATAGAGGGCCACCCCTCCTCCCTTCTTCCCAGCTTGATCCTTCCTGTAGAGCCTACGGCCCTCAATATCCACTGCCCAATCGTAAGTCTCGTCCCACCAGGTCTCTGTCAAACCAATGAGGTCAAATTCCTCATCTGCTAGGAGAAGAGTCAGTTCCTGCTGTTTATTGCCCATGCTTCTGGCCTTCCCATAAAGGCACCTGAGTTCCCCTCTGGTCACCTCAGGTTTTCTGTCACTATGCGAGTATCTTAGGGCATTGGTGCTCACCTGGGTGTCCACTACGTCGATGCCCTTTCTTGGGTCATCATGGGAAGAAGATTTATGTACAGGAGTGGATTCATATATAACAGTGGAACCTTTCCCCCTCTCCCTCGACATTCCTAGTTTAAAGCCCTCATCAGCAAGTCAGCAACTTTCATAGAGAAGAGCTTCCTCCCTCTATCTGTGAGGTGAATACTGTGTCTCCTGCATGTAGACCACTGCTGTTGAACTGCATACCAAGGTCAAGGAATCCGAAGCTTACGCGGTGATACCATCTGCAAAGTCTTTGGGTGACTTCCTCAATGCATTCCTCCCTTTGTCGGCCTCAGCCCCTGACTGGGAGGATTGAGGAGAAGACCACTTGTGCTCCTAGTTCCTTGAGCTTCGCCCCCATGGTCTTATAGTCACCCATGATTCTCCCAGGGTTGTTTCTTGCTGTGTCTTTGGTGCCCATATGGACAAGGAGCATGGGGTAGTGGGTTCACAGGGCAGACCAGCTTAGGGATCCTTTCCGTAACATCTCGAATCCTGGCTCCTGGAAGACAGCAGACCTCTTGAGCAAGAGGGTCTGGATGACAAATGGCTCCTTCTGTGCCCTGCAGGAGGGAGTCTCCCATGACAATCACCCTTCTTTTTTTCCTTGGTGGGAGTGGCTATTCCCATCCTGTTTGCAGTGCAGAGGACATGGTTGCCCCGTCCATCGATGCTGTGAGAGCTGCATAGCTGTTGTGTAGGGCTATTGGTGGAGCAACTGATACACCTTGTGGCTTTGGGCCTGATGTGATCAATTTCCACCTGTCGTTGGTTGGGTCATCTTGCTCAAACCTGTTCTTCTGCCTGGTTTCCCTGGCATACTTCTCCAGGTGCAGGACCTGGCAGTACACTTCTATCTCGACCTCACGTTCCCTGATGACTCACAGCCTGTTCACCTTCTCCTAGAGCTCCCTTACCCAGTCCACCAGAGTCTCCACCAGTGAGCACATCCCACAAGTGGGGTTGCGAGTGCCCCAGCTCCCAATCTCCAGCAGACATGCCAAGGCAGCCCTTGCAGCCTAGCGTCAAGGGCTCCGTCTGTGTGGAGGCTGGGACCATAGGCTCTGTCTGGGTAAAGTATTCTAGATTCTTTTGGTCTGTGAGGACCTGTATCTTGTGTTGCACTCCTTCAAGGCAGTGCTGCCATTCCCCAAAGACCATGCAGGTGGTCAGGCATTCCCAATCCAGGATCTTATAATTCTGTTCTGTTGTGGTAAGTTTTCTGGAAAAGAAAGAGCAAGGGTGTAGGGTCTGTTCTAGGCTCTGCCGTTGGGAGAGCACTACACCTATAGTGGTGTTAGATGCATCTGTTTCTATCATACATGACAGGGCAGGGTCTGGATGGGCAAACACAGGGGCAGAGGTGAAGGCCTATTTCAGGTGCCTGCACATTTGCTGGTGCTCCTTGGACCAGTAGAACTGGACGTTCTTCCACAATAACTCTGTAAGGAGATTTACCAGCCAGGCAAAGTTTGTAATTAATCTATGGTAAAAGCCACAAATCCTAGGAAACTCTGGAGCTCTTTGACATTTGATGGGGTTTCCACTCACAGGTGGCCTGAACCTTCCTCGGGTCCATTTTCAGGCCTTCTGGAAATAGAACAAATCCAAGAAGCTTGATTGTCATTTGGTTGAAAGTGCATTTCTCTAATCTGGCAAACAGGCCATGTTGGCACAGTCTTTCCAGTACTATTCAGAGGTGTGTTGCATGCCAGCTAGGTTCTTCTGAGAAAATCAGAATGTTGTCCAGGTAGGCAATTACAAATTGGTCCAGTAGGTCTCATAGCATGTTGCTGAGAAGGTGTTGGAAAGGAGTTTGGGTGTTAGGTGGTCCAAAGGGCTTGACTAGGTCTTCAAAATGCCCATACCTCCCTAAAAGCAGTCTTCCATTCATCCCCAGCACAGATTCACACCAGCTTATAGACTCCCTGAAGATCAAGTTTGAAGCAGATTCAAGCCATTTTGAGCTAATCAAGCAGCTCTGGGATGAGGGGTAGAAGTTACTGATTATGAAAAGTAAACTGGTTCAGTGCCTGGTAATAGATGCATAAACAAACATTCCCGTCCTTTTTTTTTTAAATAATCAGGACAGGGGCTCCCACAGGTAAAGTGGACCTGTGTATAAAACCCCAGGCCAGGTTCTCACCTAGGTACTTGCAGAGGGTGGAGAGTTCAGGCTCTGACATAGCGTGAATACAACCCATAGGAATTTTTGCTCCTGGCTGTAGGCTGATAGGACCATTGTTATATTGATGTGAAGGAAGAACGTCTGTTTTGGGTTTTTTTTAAAGAAGTCTGTGAACTCCTGGTGTTTCCTGGGCAAATGGGTTCTGGAAATGGCACCTCTGGAGGGGCTGCAGCAGGCAGGCCTCTAGTTTGGATTGTAGGGGGATCTGTCCCCCTTGTCTTCCTACAGCGTTGCTGGCAGTAGTCTGAGTTCAGGTGGACCTCCCAGGCTCTCCACCTGATTAGTAGGTTGTCGCACACAAACCAGGGGCACCCTACAAACAAGGGTAGTGCAGGGAGCAAATGGCCCCAAAGCATATAGTTTCCCTGTGTAGCAGGAGATTCATCTTGAGGGTGGAGGTTTCCCATTCCATAGGCCTCAAAGCCAGGGGCAAGCCATCTATGAGCTCTATGGTTTCAGGTTTGTATCATCCCCTTCACAGAATTTATAGCCTTCGTATCATGGCCTCGTCTATGAAATTACCTGCAGCTCCAGAGTCTAGCAGGATGGTCATCACAGGGAATGAGTGGTTCTGACCCAGGACTTGGAGGTGGGCAGATAACAGTACCTGGGCCTTTTTTGGGCTGGGTATGCCACAAACTTCATGGGCTAGGGATGCCTTGAGGACTCTGGATGACTCTGAGCCAGTTCCCTTTACCAGGCCTGGGATCACTCATTCATCTTGACCTCTTCTCTGGGGGCATGTGGTGTGCTTTTGTCCGGAGGCCCCATCATCATGGCACTACTGCTACTGCTGGTGGTGTTCCCATTCTTCTGGTATGGGGTGTCAGAGCCCCTACCTGCTAGCATGGGGTCGGGAGCTACCATAGTACAGTAAGACCCGGGAGGGATCAAGGCTTCTTTCTTTTCCTCTCTGAGTTCCCAGAAGCAGAGGTCAATCTGGACAGCCAGGTCCACACACACAAATTCTGAGGGTGTTTCCACCAAGCCAGTTTGTCTTTGATCACCCGTGGTCCCCAGCAGAAATAAGGGAGTTGGGCTGGTTCATTCCATCATAGTGTGCGCTGCATAGTAGCACAAGAGGGAAGCATTCACTGTAACAGAATCTTCCCCCTGATGTAGGGACCACAGCACAACCTCCACTGTCCAGACTGGGTGAGGGTCTCTAAACATGGCTGTGAAGTCCGTGAGGAATGCTCTTCAATCTGGAACTGAATTATTGTGCTCCACCAAAGGTGCAGCCCACTTCAGAGCATCTCCTGTTAAGAGACTAACCACTAGCCTCACCCTTAATGTGTTTCCAGAGTAGAGCTCAGGTTGGGCTATGAATAGGCTGAGGTATTGCATGAGGAACCCGTGGAAATACAGCCGGACACCATCGTACCTTGCTGGTAAAGGGACTGTTAAGTGGGGTTCCAGGTGGGAGGCTGACACATGGAAACCTCACTGTAGAGCTGGTAGACATGGGAGCAGAGGGACCTATTCTCCACCAACACCTGCCAGACCTGATCTTTTAGCATCTTCAGAGCAAAAGCTATCTGCCAACTGTTCTGGCCTGAGTGGATCTGGGGGCACCAGTACAGAATCTGCCTCCATGCTGAACCCCCTTTGCCACATGTGGTGGTCCAGGCAACTTGTGATGGGCTGCAGGCACCAAGGTCTGGGTCAGAGTTGGAAGTAGCCAGAAGATCCCAGGAGATCTATCTGGGAAACCAAACTGGAGGTCCAAGAGGTCAGGCAGAATGTAAGGTCAGGAGGCTAGCTAGGTCAAGTATTCAAAGAATTGGTTAAACTCAGCCGCAACACAATCCAAGGGCGCAGCAGCCTAGGTACAAGGTTGCACCTTGTTTCCTGAGCACTTCCACTTCCAGGCCAGGGTCCTATATGGGAAGGGGTAAGATGTCAGCTGACTTTGGCTGGCCACTTCAGTGGCAGAGTGTGGGTGTACACCTAGGCCCAGATGGAGGGTTCTGGCCAGCTGGGTCTACCCCAGTGTTCCATTAGGGAGGTGGCAGACCAGGGTGAGCCACTTTGCCAGGCAGACCAAGGCCCTGGGTTCAAGGCCACAGCCTAATGCCACATGTCCCCAAATAAGATGCGTGCCTTGTTTTTTTGAAAGGCAGAATATAGAAAAAAAGGTTTTTCCAGAGCCATGACCTAGAGCTGGCTTTTTCATGAAGACACTGTGCTACAAGATGGCTGCTAGTTTCTCTGTGCCTTCCTGGAAACAGGGTGTGTGTGTGTGTGTTGTGGGGGGGTTGCAGCCCACTGTTAACCCTTTCACAACCACTCAATTTGACACGAGTTTTTGGCAAGTTTTATGAGAGATGTAGTACTGAAATGACTGCCTTTTTAAAAAGCAAAAGATTTTCAATTATAAAAAAGGCATTTAAAGGATGTGAGGATGGTTGGGGAGGAAATACCACATGGTTGACTGTTAAAAGAGGGCCTGAGACTGTAATAAAGTACATGATGGAGAACTGAAAAAAAAAATCAATGGAAAATTGTATTGAAGAAAGCAAGAGAGCAGTCTCAAGGACAGCAGAAAACAGGGGAAAATGACAAGGAAGAAAAATAGGTGCAAAAAAATGTTCAAAGGGCCATAGTCTACATGTGAGCAGACTAGAAAGAGTGCTGCCTTTTAAGCAAGCCGGGGCAGCTGAGGAGGACTGAAGAGTGGGAAACTGATTGTGCCAGTAGCGTAACAAGGGTGGGCACCCGGGCAGCTCCCCGAGATGCTGAGTTGTGCAGTGGCAACAACTTTTTTTTTTGCCCCTGCACAATTGCACGGAACTACATAGAAATTGATGCTGCCCCTGTGTATGGGCACCATACTCCGACTACTCATACCAAATTACTTTGTTACACCTCTGCACACTGACCTCTATGCCTTCAATGTCGAGCACATGGAGAGTGGAGATGTGCATGTCATTTATGGATACTACTAGCGCCAAAAAGTCTCCAAGCTCAAGTGGCTGAAGCACATGAGTACCCACAGGGAAAACATGCATATGAACAACCACTTGAAGAAAAGCCTTCTCCGTTTCATTAACTATGAAATGCATTGCAAAGAATTTCACCGTAGCCAAGTTGTTCCAGTCTGCAGTGCACTGGATAAACAAGTTAAGACGCCCTTATACAAATTAGAGACAATGTATACATTGTTTAAAAGCAAAATACAGTATATACACATAATGTTCTCTGATCCACTTACCTGTAGCTCAGGTGAGAGAAGATCTTGCCATATTTCTCCAAAAGAGTAACCCTGTATTAGCTCTTCTGAAGACTCAGAAGCAGAGTTGTTCTCAGTTATGCTCTTAAAAAGAAAGATATCATTGTTTTTTAAACAAAGTGTTAGAACGTAAGAAACTGCCATTTATTGGGTCAGATCATAGACCTACCTAGCCCAGTGTCCTGTTTCATACAGTGGTGGAGGGTGGATGCCAAGGGTATGTCCAAAATTTCCACCCCCCCCCCTGCCTGCCCCACTCCTGCCTGCCCCACACTTGCCAGCAGTGAAAGCAGAGGTGGCTGCCGGGCAGAAACTGTTCCTGGGTGGGGGAAAAGTGGCCCCTTCCCCTTGCTGCTACCAGGCCCTTCCTGCTGCAGCCACCCGAAGCCTGCGCCAGGCTGCCTTGTGTCTGCTCTGTGCTGCCACCGCTGCCCTGCTGGGCAGCCCGGAGGCAGTGGTGACAGCACCGGAGATGCAGGGCAGCCCAGCGTGAGCTCCAAGTGGCTGCAGCAAGAAGGGCCCAGCAGCGGCAAAGGAGAGAGGCTGCTGTTCTCTTACGCTGAGGAACAGTTTCTGTCTGACTGTCACTACTGCTGCCACTGCTCAACACTGGCAAGTCTAGAGCAAGCGCAGGGTGGGTCAGGTCGGGGCTGTGCGCATGGGTTCCCACTGGTACCATGGGGCTGAGGCCAGCGGCAGTGGCAGCCCAAAGGAGCCACTGCCACCTGGGCTGCCTAGAAAGGCAGTCCAGCCGTGGAGTTGTCCCAGCCCTGCTGCATGCCCAAGGGATGACAAGATGTGCCACAGGCGGGCCGTGTGGAGCAAGCATGGGGCGGGCTGGGGTTGGGGCTGTGCATGTGGGTTCTGGCTGATCTGCTCCTGCCAGGGTGAGTTCGGAGTGGGCATGGGACAGGGCTGGAGCTGTGCACTGTTGACAGTGGTAGGGAGGCGCTGCAGGGCGCACAGGCTCCAGGCTGTTGCAGGGTGAGGGCAGGTGCTGACTGGCTCAGGGGGGTGTGCATGGGGGGCTCCCATGCACACGCTACCATACCCACAAACCCTCACCCACAAACCCCAGAACCACATCCTCCCCCACGTACAAATCACACACCCCACAGACACTGCACCCACCCATAACCTCCCCCACACCCTTCCCCACATGCACCCCCCACCCCACACACACCTGCATGCCTCTGAGGGAAGCCTTGCTCACTGCTATGTGCACACACCCCACCACGCACCCACACACCCCTCCACAAACCCTATACCCACCCACACCCTTCCCCCCGACACACACACACACACACACACTGACAGCCCCCCACAAATCCCATATGCACCCACCCATACCTCCCCAGTCCTCTACATACTCTTGTATAATGGGGGAGAGTAAGACTTTATTTTGAGCTATTATCCAGTCACCTCTATATACATGGTGCAAACATACAAATCAGGACAAAAATATTTTTTTTAAATAAAATTAAAATATGTTATTGTGGATGTTATTTTTAGCATAGAATTTGTTTTTTTCCAGTTACAAGATTGCAAACCCCCTTCCCAAAAGGAGTATTTCCAGGAACAAGGGCAGGGACATCCAGTGCCAAAGGTCAGGGGGTAGGAGTAGGGGTAGGGGAGGGGCTTCCAGTCCCAAGATGGCAACCAGGGGGCAGGGCACCTGTCAAGGGGCGGGGCTACCCTTGTTGCCTTTGACAGCTCCCCAAAACTCATTAAGTGGCCCTCCAGCTGAAATAATTGCCTACCCCTGCTCTAAGTCCACTGAAAGTAGACAGCAGACAGGTCACAAGACAAAGCAGAGCCACTGGTAAGAAAAGCCAGTATAAAATTCTCACCTCTCAGATGGAAAAAGGAGTAGCTACCGCATAACAGATTTCATTGAGACATGGGCCAGGAGTACCTTTCTGATTTACTATAGCAACCTTAGGGTGCCTACAGACGTTTAGGGGCCCACTCTAACTCATGGTGCTTTACAAAATACACCATGAGTTAGAGACTCCTACTCTACCCAGAAGTTTGCCTGCTGGGTCAGTTGGGGGAAGCAGCTGGTGGGGGGGGGGGGGGTGGGGGGGGGGGGAAAAAAAAAAAAATCACACCTCCACATTAAAATAACTAAAGTGGATAATATCCTATACTGTACTGAAATACAAAATACAGACAAGGGGGGCGCCGAACCCCCCCCTCTCCCTAGCCCCACCCTGCCCCATCCCCCAGCTCCGGGGCTGTCACTGAGGGAGGGAGGAAGGAAAGGGAACAGCCAGCACAGAGCTGCCAGCTGCTTTGCCTGGCCAAAGCTGGAAGGGGGCTCCTGAGTGGAAAGGAGCCCCCTTGCCTCATGGGCCCCTCACAACTACCCCAGCTGGGGTATTGGGGGGTATGCGGGCCGGGAGCAGTCCGAGGCCCTTTTTCCGCGTGGCGGGCTGTGGCCAGCAGCCCGGACACGCCGGGTCGGGGAAGGCAGGCGGCACGCTAGAATTAGGCACGGACGCTTAGTGGTTCATTTAAGATTATTTTACTTACACCGAAGATGGTCGCGGTGCAGGCAGGAAAACTTGCTTGAGTTGCAGTTACAAAACAAAACTAAACTCGAACCTGCAGAACATGAGGGTACGTTGCAATGGGGTTTCGGCGACGGGAAGATGAACAAAAACCTCGAGAGTACGTCGCAATGGGGTTTCGGCGACGGGAAGATAAACCTGCAGGACTCGAACCCGGGTAGAGCTCTGGATTCACTCACACGAAGTTTGCTAGGCTCCATGGAACTTGCGCGCAGGGAAGGGTATGTCGAGGGATCAGGCGGCGACGGGGAGAGGCGAGAGGTTGATCAGACCCCTATAGCCTTCTTGAGATACACGCTGGGTCCGATAGG
>NW_005842194.1:1981689-1990387 GCF_000455745.1 Alligator sinensis
TGCATTTCTCTTTTTGCAACCTAGAAATGCACCCTGCAAAGAAAGGTACGAGTGGCGGGAAATAATTTAGCAGTGCCGAAGCACACACAAACAAAAATCACACCCTTGGGTTGTGACAGGGGGGAGATAGGCCAGGCCTGCAAGGCAAGGGGGCTCTGTTCTACCTTGCCCTCAGCTTTGACCATTCAAAGCAGCTGGCAGCTCCGTGCTGCTACTGTCAAAAGGCCCAGGCCAGAGGTGGGGGAAGGGAGTCCCCCCCTTGCCTCTCGGGTAAGGCCCAGCTCCCTCCAATACCCGAGCAGGGGTAGCAGGGGGGCGAGAGACTGAGGTGAGGGGGCTCTGTTCCACCTTGCCCCCCCCCCGCCCTCCAGCGTTGGCCAGGCAAAGCAGCTGGCAGTACCATGCTGGCTGCTCCCTTTCCTTTCCCCTCCCTCCCCAGCTGACAGCCTTGGAATCAGGGCACTCACTGGGGCCCGAGCATGAGCCCAGCCCCACAAAGCAGGAAAAGTTAACCCAGGAGGGAACACAAGTTTCCTAAGGCACTCTGCTTTACAGCATCTTCATCCATTACCTCATTTGACCAGGGTAAATTTTTCGTGCGATTGGCCATTCTAAAAGCGCTCTGCAGCTGTGTACGTGTGTTACGTCATGGCTGTAGAGCACTTTCAGGGGCCTGATAGCGCAAAAAACGTAACTTGTGGAAGCACTCTCAGTGTCCATTTTACTCCTTCAATCTACCATAAACATGCTTAGATATGCCCAAGCAAGACTCCCTTTATTTAATGTTCAAAAAAAAAAATCAACCCTGTAACATGTAACATAAACTTGTAGGAATGAAGAGCTAGATAAACCATAAACAGTGAAACTAAAATACTTTAACATCCTTCTCTCAAATACCAACGTGCCCAACTTTAAAAACTGCTTCTCTGGAATAACCTTCTAGAATAGAATTAAATATAGTTTCTAAGAGACTAATTATATTCATTTTAGAAGGACTGGTGTATGGAAACCTAACTCCTAGGAAGACGAACGGGGAATGTCTTATTCACAGGCTATCATTTTGCTTTCGCTCTTCTGCTATTTTTCCTAGCAGCATGCACAGAACAAGTTGACCACAGGATATTCAAATATTTGTTCTGAAAACTATTCACCCAGTTTGTTTTTTAATTACTCTTACCTCAGTGCTAAAATCTCCGTTATCACTCTCTTCCCCATCGGTTTTATTTCTTTTTTCATTCTCTTCATTATGGAGTAGCTTTATCTCTTCTTCCTTCCGCTTTTGCAAGTTTGATTGTTCATTTCCTTTATGAGAATAAGAGTAGTCCAAAGCTTCCTGACTCACTTTCCAGTCTACATCCTAAAGATGGCAGAACAATTATATTAAGTAAGAGTATGCCAAAATAATCTTTAAAATACATATCTACTTTATACAGTCAGTGAAGATATCACTTCAAGTAATAGATAGATAGATAGATAGATAATCTCAATCAGCTCATCTGTCAACTAGATTAATTAAATATAAATTTTATAGCATGACAAACAGACTGGGAATGATGTTAAGGGAGAATCCTGTGTGTAGCATGTAAAAAGCACACAATGTATCTCCAATTTGACATGTAGACCCTGAACCTACCTATGGACATTCTCAAACACAGGAGACGATTACACTAAAACAGAAATGCATTGTTTTGATTTCATAAAATGAAACCAAAGTTCACTCATAGGGTCCTCTTTAAATTGTTCTTTTTCAATGGTTATTCCTTGACATACACTTATTTTACGTTTTGTGGGTTTAGCATATTTGTATATGAAAAAAAAAAAATCACAAGACTTCTGTTTTCATATCCAAGACAACTATGTGTTATTGGTTGTAGTGATACACAATTCAACTGCATTTTACAGGTTATTGGAGCAGAGGAAGAATGACCAGATGAATCAATCTGAATGAGATATAAGAAGACATCTCTATAATGCATATCTTCATCTGCAGAACAGAATGTTATGGCACAGCAGGAAATGCAGGCTCCAAATGATAGCAGGTGTGATGAGTCAATGAATGTTTTACCTTCCTTGTTCCACAACCCTATCTTGGAGAACACAAATTAAACTGATTATAAATAAAAGATCATACATTCTCCTCAGTTCATAGTAGAGCCACCAATAAGGTCAATAGGAGGTTTGCACAAAGACCAAAAGGAGACTCCAACCTTCTTGCAATAATTAACCATTAGGAATTGTAGATAAAACAACATGTAATGAATGATTATCATAATTCATATGCACAAGGCTACTAACTTACAGTTGCACAGACAACCTTACTCCTGGTGTTTTCTAACTTTTGAGTATCTAATTTTGCAACCATAACATTTGTTTGATGTAGGGTTGTTTTAATTTATTTATAGTTATTTTTAGTACTTTGTTGTTGTTGTTAGCAGCATGCATCAAGTAGCACACACTTCAGCACCAGAACTAGCTCTGCTTTGTTCCTTTTCCTTTAGGACAGACATTACAGTAATGTCTAGGAGCTTCAGTCATGGACCAGGACTCCACTTCATACTGACTTCATTCTCCTGATTGAGAATTATCTATAAAAGCTTGTACTTCCTTAACCAGTTAATTGCAAAGATGCCACTCTGCCCTACCTTCTGCCTGACTTCAGACTAACACAGCTTTCCTCTTGCCATTGTGTTTCTAGCCCTTTTTCCCAATTCCCACCCCCGCCCCACTTTTTTCTGCAGGAACTCCTAATTCATGCCCTAAGGATTTAATACACATTCACAGAATGATCAACAATGAAGTAGTTAATGTTAACATTCAAAATATGTCATTCTAGGTGTCAGCATCAATACCAAAAGAGTTCCAGAGAGTAGGGAAATTCAGAGTTTTCAGAACTACAGTTTCAGACTGCACACAGACTCATGAAGAGAACTTGTAGATCGTATTTGAAAGTTTTTCTTCATAAACATGATTAAAATTTGTTGCTTGTGAATCTGCCATTCAGACTCATCATTAGGTTGAATGTACTGGATGTCTGACACCTCTGGAAAAGTGGATTTAGAGCCTCATCTCTGCTGCCCACTGATTTCATTGAGACTGTAAGACAGACTTTGGATCAACTTTGCAGATTAGCAATTTTGGAAGCTTCAGTTCTAAGGTACAATTCACTTATACTCGCAGCTTCAGTTCACAAATTTTTAACACTGGAATAACAGTAACTTATAGCTGCAAAGTACAATAATTTTAAAGCAGAAGGGAGAAAATGTGTTACAGTTCAAGGCTTCAAGTCTTATGCTTAATGAAAGACAATATGGCCCCTTCCAGCTGTTTTCTATCCCCCAAAAATCTGTAATGAGGCCAGGCCAGAATCCTAGACTCAGCCAGTCCCAATTAGGAGATCACGTCAAGTCATCCCCAAAACAAAACATCCCCACCTGCAGCAAGCTCAGAGCCTGGCTGAGTGAGCCAGGGGCAGCAGTTCCTAGCTCTTCCAGCTCTTAAAAGCCAGGCCCAGCCTAGCCCATTCTCCTTGTGGGGGCAAAAGTATCAGTTTTTGTACTTGATCGGCTATGCATGTCTTTGCTGATCTTCTAGTTTAACTCCAGCTTCCATTCTGGTAAGCCCTCTGGTATGCCCTGGTTCTGGTTCTCTGCTTGTGATTCTGATTTGACCTTCAGCTCTGGCTATCAGTTACCCCTCAGCTTACCTTGTCTTTGGCTTTGGTTTCTGACCCCAGCTTATCTAACTTTGGCTATGACTTCTAAATCCAGTATGACACCATGCCCCTCTGAACTTCAGCTCCCTGGCTGAGACTATACCTGTGCTCTGGGTAGCTAACCCATAGGTAAAACTGCCCATACCCTAGTGTATAACAAAACTCACTTTTTGGAAGAAAGAAGCTGTTTATGATGAAGTTTTGGGGAGTGAGAGGAGAACAAAACTATTGTAATACAGTTTAAGACTGTACATAAGCATTGTATTTATTCTTTGCTTTAGGTGATCTAACAATGGTGTCCCTCATTAGCTTCTTATCCATTATATCATTATGTAGCAATAACAACTAGGAAGCTGCTATTGCAATATAAGTGAAACAGGCAGCACAACTTCTATTAGGAGGGAATAAGAGGTTTAATCTCTGGTATCTGAATATACTTTGAATTCATAGAAAACTAGGGCTGGAAGGGACCTCAGGAGTCCCTTCTAGTCCAACTCCCTGCTCAAGGCAGGACCATCCCCAACTAGATCACCCAGCCAAAGCTTTGTCCATCCAGGTCTTAAACTCCAAGGATGGAGCTTCCACCACCTCTCTGGGTAACCTGTTCCAGTGTTTTACAGTAGGAAAATTCTTCCTGATATTTAACCTAAACTTCCCTTGCTGCAACTTGAGACCGTTGCTCCTTGTTCTGTCATCAGCCACCACTGAGAACAATCTAGTTTCATCCTTTTTCAAACCCTGCTTCAGGTAGCTGAAAGCTGGTATTAAATCCCATCTGTCTCTTCTTCTCTAGACTAAATAAGCCTAGTTTCCTAAGTCTTTCCTCAGAACTTATGTCCCCCAGCCCCCTCACTATTTTCTTGCCCTCTGCTAGACCCTCTCCAATTTGCCCACATCCTTTCTGTGAGTGGCAGGGCAAAAGCAAACACAGTACTCCAGATGTGGCCTCACCAGTGCTGAATAGACGGGAACAATCACTCCCCTTGACCTGCTGGCAACACAACTACTAAGCCCCTCCCCACTCTGGTTTGGTGTCAGCTGCAAACTTGCTGAGCACATACTCTGTCATCTTCCAGGTCATTGATGAAGACCTAGAACAAAACTGGCCCCAGGTCCGACACCAATTCAAGAAAGCTCTCGAATAACTAGATTCTAGACATGGACCACCTATAACTTTCCATGTCTAGAATCTACCTATTGGAGGGTTGTCTTAAAATTCATCACCCCCATCACTGCAGTGGAGAAAGCAGCAGAGGAGTCAAATAGCTTGACCCTTACTACTTGCCGTACCCCTCCACCCCCCAGCTACTGCTTAACCTCAGTTGCAGCTCTGGCCCAGGATGCAGAACATGTGGTGGCTCCAGTCCTCACCTGGCTAGGCAGCAGTAGCAACTGCCCCAGCCCTGGACTTGCCACCACCACCACAGCCACCCCTGGCTGGGCAGGGGCCAGTGTCATCATGTGCTCCATGCCCTGAACTAGAGTGGTGCTGGAGCTGTGAATGTGGGTGGAAGGGCAGAGGAGAGGTGGGGTGCTGTGGCTGCAGCTCTGACCCCAAGCCTGGCTGGAGCAGGAGCCACAGCAGCCACCTTCCCCTCTGCTGCCTTGTACTCAAATCCAAGACTATGGGCTCATCTTTTATTTTAATAAATACGGTAGTACAAGCAAGCATGAGCTGCATTTCCAACTTTCTGATACAAGCATACTACTTACAAACTAGGGTGTCTGCAGGGTATCTAGCAAAGAAATACCCAAGCTAGATCTAAATGAGTTTGTGGGTACCAGAAGCAGACTCCTTCATCATATGAGGATCCATACAAGTTAACATCCTGCTTCTCAGAGCAAATATTATATAACGTCTATATATTATAATGCACTGTATAGAGATGCACCCTCCAAGACCTGATCCTCAATTATTTGTCAGTGGACATTTTCCTTCTAAACCTCTGAAGGAATTACTCCATTCCTGTAATCAATATTTTTGTTACTTTGCTAGAAGCTTTGTTTAGTTTCCCCTGTAAACTGTAGATTGCAAGGACAATTTTTACCTTTGATAATGGACAGACTTCTCAGTCGGTTTGCTTCTGAAGTAATATGTAGGGACCTACAGAATTCACAGTGGAAATGGGCTGTGCAGTAGCTGCTTTAATCTTGCAGGTTCCCCTGTGCACCCCCCTCCCTACACCCCCACAATTGGCAGAGGGCTCCCACTGCTCAGTCCTGATCAGTGGAGAGGCAAAAACTGCACATTTAAATATGGCACCGTTTTTTGCCTCCTGGCCAGTCAGCACCAAGCAGCGGGGCCACCAGGGCCCTTCAGCCAATCAGCAATAAGGGGGGAGGGGAAGGGATGCGCAGGGTAACCTGAAATTGGAAGAGCTGCCACGAAGCCTACTTCTGCCATTAATTCGGTAGGTCCCTACTAATATGCATTCTCCTTCTTGTCAGTTGACAATGTCCCAGGCTGAATGTTTCCTTTTTTTTTAAATCAAGTTCTCCACTCTTTGAACAAACAGGAATTCCCAGAAGTTTACATCACATTGCTGCAAAACAGACTTGCTCAAAACTTACGCTCCCCAGTTACTGTTCTTTCCCTCAAGTCTCCCTGGTTTATAGCATACCATCCTAAAACTAGCTAATCTGCTGTACCTAAAGCATTTTTCCCTGCCCTTGGCTTTGAATGGGCTACCGCTTTCTTTGAATCTCTGGTGCCAATTGATTTCTTGCAAAACTGAAACCTGTCTGCACTTCATCTTTCACCTTTGCAATTCCCTGTAGGCCTCCTAGCATCCACTTGGCATTTATGAGAGGATTGCCTATCAGGCACTCCATACACCTAGAGTGAGTGCCCTCCCAGATCTTGTGTGCTGTACAAATTCACTTCAAGCACTTTTCAAGATAAACCATCCAACAGCAGGCAGACCTACACATTCATTAATGCACATTAACTCTAGTACCACTGGGTGCCTATACATGAACAGGAAGGCTGCTCTAACATGCTGGAATTTCGGAGTGTCAGAGCAGACTTGATTAATCGAGTTTGCTGCAGCATGGTAATTACTAGGACTGTGTGAAGCTCCGGGTGCTGATTTGCTTCGGAGGAGATTCGACTCTATTCAGTAGCTGAATCTCAAAATCAAATCGGGGAACTAATTAAAAGGTCCGAATTGATTCATAGAGCTTCGACGATGTGGGCAGTCCCTACCCGCTGCAGCAGAGCTGGGCCCAGATTCCATGCCAGTAAGTATGGGGTGGGGGGACTGGAGGGGAGGGGACCATGGGGGGGACCCCCACCAGGCCCCATCTCCTGCCTGCCCCCACCCCCCAAAGCTGCCCCACCAGCCTCAGCTCCCGGTGCTTTAAAAAAAAAAGCCCCCATTCACCAAGTGGGGGGCCGATCCCTGCTGCCCCCTCCTGCCCCACACTGCATGGGGGGCTCTGCCACAACTTGCCCATCTGCCCACCCCAGCTCTGGCCTTTTAAGAACCCCCCCACCCCAAAAAACCCCAACCAACTGCAGCAGCCTTGTGGGGCTCGTGCAGAGACCTCCACAGCGTGGGGCAGTGGGGATCACCCCCTGCCTGGTAGCACCCAGCGAGTCTGGGCACTTTTTTTTCCAAAGTGCCGGGAGCTGAAGTGGGCGAGACAGCCATTGCTGGGCTGGGATTCGAATCACTGAATCAAATCACTGTCCCCCAAATCCAAAGCAAATACTAGCCGCTTCGCACAGGCCTAATAATTACCACTCCAGCAGCCTCCCACATCTCGTGTATCAGTGTTCCTGTGCTTCAAAATGGTGACGGGGTGCTTTTATCTGAAGCCTGAACAAGCTATAAATGAAGCACCCCCATCACCACGATGAAGAGCAGGGACACTGATACATAAGATGCCCCAGGCACTTTTAATTAGTGGCTCTCAGAGCTGCTATAACTAAAGTGCCCCTGCCCCCCCCAAGCACGTGTATAAAAGCACTCTGCTGTGAAGTACTAGAAAAATGCGCATTAGCTATTTTAATTCACATTAGGAAAAGAGCACTTTTGGGGGCGGGGGGGGAACGCCTTAAATGGGTATTAATGTAAATAAAGCATGTGTGTAGACACACTGACTCCTACTTTGCTGTTCTAGCTATCTGCTTGACTTGGCTCCTACAAATCACATGTATACTGCAACATACTGTGAAAAGCAAAATTTGAGTGCATTGTGTACACAATAAAAAGATATTATAATCTTTTACAGTACTCAACGTTCTTCCCATGAGCCATTTTCTCTATACCCATCCTCCTTCTCCTAGCAAACATTTCTGACTTTTGTCTAATCTATATGGCAGACATCTTGGAGCAGGAACCAGTCTTATTCATTTGCATGCCAAGTTCCCTCCACACAACACAATGCTCTACACCACAGTGTGGTTCGATTTCAAAAGGGAACACTTTTCTAGTTTGCTTTTTAAAACAAGCAACCCCCCAGACCCCCCCCACCCCCCAGGCTACAGGTAACTTTCTGTCATTTAAAAAAAAATTTTAAATCTATAGCTGTGATATAGCCACTCTCCTCTGCATTTTGAACACCAAGTATTTAAGAAATACCTTAAATACCAAAAATTTAATTTTTGCATTACTTCATTCAAACTACAGCAGTCAACCACTCCCCACCCCCAGCACAAAAACAAACAAACCCTCCAACTGCAGGGACAAATCAATTGGTTCTTATTCAATGTAAATATCTCCTGTGCTGAAGATGAAATTCTACATTTTTCTGTGTCCTACCTTCCTCAATAACTTGCGTGGCGTGTGCGTGGCTGGTTTTCTTCTTTAAAGTGCTCAGTCAACTCTTGCTATTAACAGGCTATATGTAACTTCCCAAAAGTAGTCATAGTTTGCGAAATTATGTAGACAGTCATGAAAATAAGTATTACAATTACCAACTCATCACTTTTATTGTAATTTATGAACAACAATATAATTGACTTTAATTATAGCCGGCATT
>NW_005842194.1:1990418-1993769 GCF_000455745.1 Alligator sinensis
TGTCAATTCAGGGCTTTGGGAAGGTTCCAAACAAACCCAGCTTTGGAAAATGAAGCTAACCCACAGAACACGTTCATCTCGGGCAGCAGTACAGCCTCTTCCAATGCTGTCGGTAGTTTCAATCACAGTTGGATCAAGCTCCATGTAGGGATGACTCGGCAATCAGAGGGCAGTGATATCTCCTTGGCCTGCTATGTCAACATGGACAGTGCTTTTTTTAGCATAAGATGTAACACTGTTTTGCAGTATGGACATCTGTCTACTAAGAAACGGATTTAGAGCACATGGACAAGTCAAATAACTATGTAAAAGCTATATATCCCAGTACCAGTCATCCAAACTATTCAGTCTTCATCCATTTCCCTTGAGCCAAAAATAATGAATGTCAATCTCTCAGAAACCCTCTATTCCAATTCTTATGTCCGATTCCTGCACACACAACTTGTATATTTATATAGTCCCATCAAATTCAATGGAACTATTCTCATATAGCTGCTTAAGAAACTAGGGCCTAGGATTATGAATCCTTTCTTGGTTATACTGTGACATCACAACCTTCTATGCTATGACCTTCAATCTGCAAATTAACATCTTCAAAGGTATCTGGTTTCCCCTGTACCACAGATTCAGTCTATATAAAATAAAGCCATCTAAGCAACCAACCACTGACGGTATCACAGAGATGCAGGAAACTCCATCCAAGTCACCTTACCTTGCTCCTCTGCTAAACACCAGGTATGACAGAAAGGTGAGGTAAGGCTATTTTTTTTTAAAAAACAAGCATAGGACAAACCCTCTTCAGCTTTGGTCAAGTCACTTATATTTTTGGCCTATGAAACATGCCAAAGAATGTCATCTTTAACATGTTGACATTATTCCATCAATTTACAAGACAATTAGTCATGCTGTTGCTTTACCTTTTAAAAGCCATATTTTATCTGTAAGTAACAGTAATTTTGATTTTAGTATGGCCACTAAACATTATTGGATGGTCTTCATTTTATTACAAAACAGTTTATTTCATTTATAGAAATCACATGAATCAGATTACAACATATGAAATACAAAGGCTACAGCTGACTTCAGTTTGCAATTTGATGGAACTAACTTTTGCAACTTAATGCAGAAACTTGCCTACATGGCTTTAATTATTCTCAAAGATTAATTGCTCAAGCTTTCATAATATTACTTTACATTATCTTAGAATATTAAACAAAACAAAAAAATCGGGTCAAGCTGTACTGAAAATTTGTCCAAGTCCAAAATGCATGTTTCAGCTACTATACTTGGTTTTACATTTTTTTCATCTGCTCTTATCTTCCATGTCCATGAACATCAGTTCCCTCAGACTGTCACTTGTTGATCTATGAAAAACAATCTCAGTCATCTAGCACTGATGCAAGAAAGTTAATCTAGTTATCCTTTCAACAGTCAGTGACTATCTAAAGGCTCCCCTAACTTCTTAAACTACAACCACAAAAATAATCAGAAAAACAAAACACTTCCTTTTAATCTTTCCCAGCTCCAGCCTTGATCCATCTCATAAGTAAGAAACAGTGCCTGCCAAGGAATCTAACAGCATGGGAAGTTGGCAACAGTGGATTACTTTTTATTACAGTAAAAATGAAAGTTGCAAATCTGCTGAACTATCATGTAATTCAGTTTATTACTGCAGTCTTTTTTCACTATAGAGTACCTTTTTCTAACCCTGCAGAAATAATCATTTACATGAGGCTAACATTTCCCTTCTGATTAGGGGTGCACCAATAGAGATTTTTGGGGCCGATACCAATAGCTGACTGTTTAAGGAGGCATATCAGCTGATACTGATCTGATTTCTGATACAGCTGCCTCCAGCTAGTAAATGCGTTGTGGTGGAAGGGGGGGGAGACGGACAGATCAATGCCCCCCTCAGTGAGGGAAGGAGTGGGGCTGGGGTAGCCGCTGCCCAGCCGAGGTGGAGCAGGCACAGCAAAGAGTCAGGGCTCATCTGGGGGGCTGGCTCCTGCTGCTGTTCACACTGCTCATTTGGGAAGGCACAGGGGACAGGGGTGCCCCTGGGTTTGTGTGGGGCAGGCTGCGGGTCATGCTGCGCTCGGGGCAGGCGGCAGTGGCACTGGAAAGGGACTACAGCAAAATCTGGGGTGGCTGGACCAAGCTCAAGTGAGAGATAAGTTCTTTATCATGAGATAGGAAAACTTAGTTTATAAAAGCATGCCCACCTATGTATTATTTTTGACAATTCAAAATATATTGCCATCTTCAAAAATCGGCTCAGAACAATCCATTCGTCTCTGTATCCACACCACACATCACCATGGTAGCAGGTGGTGGCTGTAGAGTTACAAAATGAAAGCATTGAAAAGACCAAAGCTTATAAAGTGAGTAATTTTACTTTTGGGAACAGTTACATTAAGATGAATGGCTTTACTTACATTCAGGAAGTTACACACACGACTGTTTTCAGAATCAGGGTCCACATGCATGTGTGCAACATAAAATAGGAAGTCGCTAAAGTGGGGGTGGAACAACCAAAGAGTATAAAGGACACTGCTCATCTCTTTCTGGTATAAAGCACATTTTACTGTTCCTGTGTTACTAATTCAAATACTATAAGAAGCTGCAGGCAACTGAAGTGTTATCCAGCTCTGGTAAGACTGGATCTAATCCAGCCCTAGTAAGGTGGCTAAAACTCACAAGGACCATTCTGAAGTGAGGTGGAAAAAAAATAGCTTTTAGACACTGATGTAGATGTGCCACCCCAAAAGCAACTATACAGAGCATGCCCTCATTACGATAGCCCAGGGGAAAATAGCATTTGCCTAGCCAAATTATACCTTAGAGCATCCACCTGCACACGCATAGAAAATACTAAAAGCTAAAGCCCAATGTCCTGACAGAACAGTCTAAAAGAGGGACAAGTTCACATCCTAGAGAAGCAGGGCTGGAAGAGCCCTCCAGAGGTCATCTGGTGCCTAGTCCAACCCCCTGGCAGAGGCAGGATCATCCCTATCCAAACCATCCCATACAAACCATCACCTAAACTTGACATAAGCAGAGACTTATGTCCTGGCAGCCTAGGACCGAAGTATTCACTGTCCCTGCCCGCGGGTGGCGTTTGAACTCAAAAGCATCTACTTGCTGCTGCCGGAGCAGGACGACTTGAGGAGAGTTTAGCTGCTTGTTGGTAGGTGTTGGGTGTTAGGTAGCCGCCATGTGTCCGCTGAACAAAACAAGGCCAGGACCCCGGGATCAAGGCCGGCGGGCGCGCCGGGGCCCTGGAGGGGCGGGCGAGGCGGCGGCTGGTCCCGACCCGGGGATCCCGCCTGCCCTCCGCGGGGCCAGCCCGGA
>NW_005842194.1:1994401-1995607 GCF_000455745.1 Alligator sinensis
ACTCAGCGCGCCCCCGCCCCGCGGGCCGGGCGGCGCCCCCAGCCGGGCCCTGGTTCCTGGGCACCCGCAGCGGCTGCCTGGTGAGGCCTGGCAGGGAGCCGCCTTCGGGAAAGCCGGGTCACGGGGCTAACTTTGGTGCCATCCTTTCCTGGCCCAGTAGAAGAGCTGGGGGAGATACTAGACCAGCTGTGGTGGGGGAAAAAGGGAAAGCAAAAGTCACTCGCAACAGCAGCGATGCAGCGCCCCTCTCACTCCCTGCCTGCTACCACCTCCCAAAGGAGGCATCTCATTAAAACGTGCCCACGTGGCTCTGCATCAAGACAAGGCCGGGTAGATTTCCACCTCTATAGACTAAGAAATAAGATATAGAGGGCATGTGGCCACACTTGCATTTGAGCGTGCCTAAATTGAATGTGCATTAGCTTAAAGCACATCAGCAGGTTTCAGCAGGCGTCTACAGTGCAGGCATTAAAGTAGTCCCAAGTCAGTCCACACACAGAGCATTTAACGCTCTTTAACTGTATGCTTTAAGGACAAGTGCAGAGTGCTGCACCTAGGGTGCAAAGATATCCAGCACACCTACCGGCTGGGAAGTGACCCTCTCAGCAGCACAGAAGTGGAAAGGGATCTCGGAGTCATAGTGAACTCCAAGGTGAACATGAGTAGTCAGTGTGACGAAATCGTCAGCAAAGCTAACCGTACTTTATTATGCATCAGCCAATGCATGACAAATAGATCCAAGGAGGTGATACTTCCCCTCTGTGCGGCATTGGTCAGACCGCAGTTGGAGTACTGCGTGCAGTTTTGGGCACTGTACTTCACGAAGGATGTTGATAGATTCAAGAGGGTCCAGAGGAAGGCCATTTGTATGGTCAGGGGCTTACAGGACAAGCCCTATGAGGAGAGACTGAGGGACCTGGACCTCTTCAGCCTCCACAAGAGAAGGCTGAGAGGTGATCTTGTAGCTGCCTACAAATTCATTAGGGGGGCGCAGCAAGGGATTGGAGATGCTGTGTTCACCAGGGTGCCTCTTGGGGTAACAAGGAACAATGGTCACAAACTGACAAAGAGCAGATTTAGGTTGGATATCAGGAAAAACTTCCTCACGGTAAGGGTGGCCAAAATTTGAAATGGGCTTCCAAGGGAGCCCCATCTTGGGGGTCTTTAAGAGAAGGCTGGGTAGGCATCTGGCTGGGGTCATCTGAG
>NW_005842194.1:1995617-1995970 GCF_000455745.1 Alligator sinensis
CAGGGGGTCAGACTGGATGATCTGTTGAGGTCCCTTCCGACCCTAGCATCTACAAATCTATGAAACTAGTGTGCCAAGGGGGGGCATCCAGCAGACCATACCAGTCAGTGCTCACTGGCCCTTGAATGAGTCCAAGGAGCCAGTGAACACTGCCCAGTGATACTCTGCCTGGAGACAGAAGGGAAAGGAAAGCAGTCCTGCAGTCCTCAGGGGTCCTTCTAGCCAGAGCCTCCTCCCTGGTGAGATATACTGCTAACTTTGTCAAGGTCAGGAGGAGGTTGACCAGGAGGTCCCAGGACTTGGTGGGGCCAGAGATGGGGAGTGCATAAATAAATAGGTGAGGGGAGAAGTGC
>NW_005842194.1:1996001-1999521 GCF_000455745.1 Alligator sinensis
CAGGAGGTTCTGGAGGAGGTGGTGAAGGGGCTGTAGCCTGGTGCATCCAGGTACGTGTGCGCCAGGGTCTCCCTCTGCTCATGGAAGGGACAGGTGTTGGGGGTATCTGTGAATGTGAGACACAGAAGCCTGGGACAGATAGACCTATGGTCTGACCCAGTAAATGGCAGTTCGTATGTTCTTATGAACTTGGGTTCACAAAAGCTTGAGTTCTGTATATATGTCTTGTTTAGTTGGTCTATAAAAGGTGCATATCTACCCTGCCTTCCAACTGACCTCAGACTAACATGGCTAACTACCTCTCTCTGCATAAATAACCATTTAACCAAGAACAGAAAAGTCTCTATGCCTCTAAGGAAATGGGTGTTGCATAACACTTATATTACCTGACATGCTTGCAATGTTCCTATTGCACTGAAACCAAGGGCAGTCCCTTAGGTCCATTCAGAACTCCTTATTTCATGAGTAAGTTCTTAGACTTCACTAAAGCTGTTTGTTACAAGGGAAATACTTAACATAACTTCTAATGATGATACTTTGCTCTTAATGCTGGACCTAAAAGGCTGGACTCCACTTCTGTTTACAAAATGAAATTGTGGGGAAGTACATAGTTTATCACACATTTTTATATCTAATCAGGGTATGTTTCTCACCATAGTTATGGTACTTTCATTCAAAAGAATTAGTCAAATTTGGATTTTCCACTATTATACATAGAAGTTAGAAAAATTATAGCTCTTATCTAACTAGGAAAAACAATCAAATTTTTTAGTTGTGTCTAGATAGTAACTCTTCTGTTTTAGGGTGATTATTAATTAACCCTAATAAAACAGGAAAACTAATAGTGCAGGTAAAGACTTCAGTAACATTTATCATGGTACCTAAGGGCTTCTATACATGTGCAGGGAGGCTGCTCCAACACACTGTAATTATAGTAATTACTGTGCTTCAGCAGACTCCAGCATCACGTGTATTAGCATCCCCATGCTAAAAAATAGCAGCGGGGCACTTTAAACTCAGGCTTATTCAACAAGCTTAGGCACTTTTAATTACTACAGTTTTCAGAGCTGCACTAATTAAAGTGCCCCTTCCCCCCACCCCCAGTGCCCAGGGGGGGCACATGTATAAACACTCTAAATATCTTTGATTGTTTAACTTTTTCCCCAATGTGACTAATTTCACATTGGAGCTATAAGCTCACACTGGTACAAGTTCGCTGTCTGAATTTTCTTCTGATTACTTTGCTATTACAGTCAGTGTTTTCTGAAAAGTTCTTTTTCCTCTCATTTTCTGGAGCACTTTTCATTATCCCAGAGTACATGAGTGTCTGAAACAGTTTTGGTATATGTACAAGAATAATCCCCCTTCCTGGATAGAATGTAGTGCTTCCCAAGGAGAAAGTTCAGTGATTAATGGGTGTGGTTTCCTCAATTCTTTTGTCTTTTCTCTTTTTTTCAATTCTGCTAATTACATTGGTTCCCAATACAAGTGTCTACAACACTTGTCCATATAAAAAACCACCAATATCCTGTTGTTTAGACTTCAGTAAAGTCATTGTTTTCTTTCAGTAATCAAAGGGGGAAAAATCTAATATCACCTTTTACTAACTTTATTCTAGGTAAGGTGAGATTTATGACTTTATGCCATAGATTGGTAATTAAGATAACCTAATGTTTACATTATTTTGGCAAAATAAATTACATGGGTATTAGAGGTAAATGCAAGAACAACTTTAATGTTATGATTCAGAATATTCACTATGATGATTTCTCATATTCTGTTACTGCTTGTTATTAACTGTTTTGTATTACAAACACAAAACTAGTTTTGAAGAATTTTCAGGTTACCAAGTCAAGCTCTCAAAAGTTAGATAATGTATATGCAAGTGAGGTACAGTCTTTATTTATGTGACTACAGTTAATTTCTCCATAGGAACCAAACCTCATGTAGTGCACACTCCTGACCTCTGTATGAGCCTTCGTCTGCTATAGACAAAGACTTGTCAGGCCTCCAAAGACTTCAACGTTCATACACACTTCTATCTTGTAAGGAAAAAGAAGCAGATATGCTGGAAGTCCTGGGTTGTAGACCAGAAGGAAAAGCCACTGGAGATGTTTGGACACTTTGTGGGACTGGGAGGCAGTGTTATGCTTGGATTAACTCTGTTTGTACTTAACATTAATGACTGCAGCTCCAAACATTCTTGAAGTGTAACCTTACCATAGTTCATGGTACTTCTGTCCCTGAGCAAGTGTTCCATACATGGTTTCCCATAGCTATTTTATCAGTGCACACCCTGAGGGAAATAAAGACATGTTTGTGAGCATTTGGGACTAGATTTGTGCTTTATGGCTCAGTCTACATGAGACACTGATTATGCAGTCGTTACTGCACAGTCATTTAGTACTTGTATAAACCTGAGTTACTGTGCAGTAGCATCAACAAATAGCTTTTTTGTGACGCTAACTGTGCAGTAGCCTGAGACTGCTATGCTGTAGCGTTGCATCGCGCTTTCTGCCACACAATGCTACTGTGCAATAGTCTTGGGCTACTGCGCAGTTAGCATCTCATGTAGACGTGGTCTATGTAATGTATTTTAAATTATGATTAGCAAGTAATCTCTTTCCTGTTAAAATATCATGGCTCTTAATGGATTTGCTATGTATATATGCTTTCCTGTCATAGTTGTTTCTGGAGTACTGTCATTAAAATGACCCAACTACCTGGGCACGTCTAATTGTGGAAATACTCCAGGGTGGATTTACTTTAGAGTAATTTCATAGATTCGTAGATGGTAGGGTCAGAAGGGACCTCAACAGATCATCGAGTCCAACCCCCTGCCTAGGCAGGAAAGAGTCTTGGGGTCAGAAGACCCCAGCCAGATGCCTATCCAGCCTTCTCTTAAAGACCCCCAAGGTAGGGGAGAGCACCACCTCTCTTGGAAGCCCATTCCAAATTTCCTCTAGGGTAAATCCATCCCAGGCAGGCATCTACATATACGGGGACATGGGAGCAGATTTGTTGTTCATGGCAACAGTGTGCTCCCTCCCCCACTGGCCCTGCACTGACTCTCTGCAGCAGCCAGGGAGAGCTCTAGACTCCTCCTGGGTGCTAGTCCAGGGGCTGGCAGGGAGCATGGAGCCAGGAGACAGCTGTCTCCTGGAAGGGACTGGGACATTACTCCACCACCAGAGCCCAGTGGGGCAGGCTTCACCACCAGAGCCCGGGTGGGGACAATGTCCATCTGCCTTGGCAGGAGGAAGCTCCCAGCCCTCACTCTGTGACCATGGGGCCCAGGCTGAGAGATTCTTATTAGCCTGGGCCCTGCAACCCAGGGGGATACAAATCTCTTAGCCCCCACTTCCTGATTGTGATTGCAAAGCTGGGGCTGGGAGCTCCCTGCTGCTGGGGTATGGGGGCATTGTCCCTGCCCAGGCTTTGATGACAAGGGAGGTGGTGATGTATGGACACCCGACTGAGCAGCAGGGGTCCCAGATAAAGCATTTCAATCAGCTTGTGT
>NW_005842194.1:1999561-2005946 GCF_000455745.1 Alligator sinensis
TGAGCTCAAGGAAGCAGACTGTTAAAATGTTTCTGAGCGAACTTCAGTCCTACCACTGGAAATCAGTGAGTGAGAATGGAGAAGACGTAGCCAACTTCATCTGGAAAAGCGACACGTGGCACAGGTTGTTCAAAGACCCTCCAGGAGTGGAAGTGGACAGAGAGAACGACAGTGGGGAGGGGAAGAGGACAGAGATGCAACTGGACCTGGAGACAGCGAGATGGACTACAACAGGATCAGCAGCAGTGGAAGTGACAGCGACATGAACAGTGACAGCGACAAGCACAGTGAATGAACTGAGACTGTAAACCCCAAATCAGGGTTTGGACTAAATGACTGCAATTGGGGTAGGTGAGGGTGGAGGGTGGGTGCGCAGAGGTGCAGGGAGGGGAGTGGGTGCATTTATTGTAACAGGAAGCACGGGTTTCTTAATGCGGTTTTAAGATGTGTGATGGAAAGTTTATGACAGAGGATGTATATAACTCTCTAGAAATATATTTTAATTAAAAAAAAAAAAAAGCTGGAAGCTCCCACCCTCTGATGCCCGGTTGACTGGGAGCACATTTGCTCCTGGTCAGCCATCTACATGTGCCGTACTGCTCAGTAAGTAATTGCGAGTAAATTTGCTACTTGTATTGCAGGTAGCAAATTACTCACAATTAGAGCAAATTACTGCACAGTAAGCATCTGCATGTGTAGACGATGGCCATGGGTGACTGGTGCCTCCTGAGTCTGAGGTGGGCACCAGCGGGGCATGACTGGGGGGGTTGTCCCCCAGTGGCCAGTCGCCGAGCATGCCGAAGTGCCTGCAGTTCCGCCACCGGCACTTCTGCCACTGACATACTGCCAGTGGAGCCAATTTCAGAGGGGGCACTAGCGCTTTTTGTGCCCCCCTACCAACCAGAGCGCTTGCTGTCGGGGGGCACCAGCACTCTCAGGGGTGGCGTGTACCCCCCATGCCACCCCTATGCATCACCTATGATGGTGACACTTACTGTGCAGTAATTAGCTCTAATCTTGAGTAAAGTGTCTCATGTAGACATCCCCCTGAGGCTCAAAGTAATGTTTTAGTTCTAAGAGTATTAATTCCTTTGCCAAACTAAATCAGTCACTGAGAGAGAAGAAATTTACTTACACAAGACTTCAAGTGGAGGTAGGGTTGTTGCCACAATTGCCTTCTGCTCCTTGAATTGTTCCATAAAATCTATAAGCCCAAATGGCATAAAACCTGGAAATGCTCTGTTATGTATGTTACGCAAAGTAGATTTTGGTATCAAAAAAATGTCCTGCCTTGGATTAAACCAGTAGTGCAATAAGAACTGTTTTGTGTGTCTTACTTAGTCCGAAATCAGTATGTAGCAGATACTCTCTTGACAGACACCCAGGATCTTAAAACACAGGCATCTCCACCAAGCTTTGTTATTTTGGCTGGTATTGAATACACTGCTAAGGTCTTATTTTTATTTTTATTTCTGGGGAAGTGAACTGCAGTCTGTGATCGCTGATCATTGCCAGAGCACTGCAGAGGCCTTCATACAAGATTCTCTTACCACGAATCACTTTCATTGCTTCCTAATCAATTACTGGGTACTAGTGATAGTTTGTATCAGTGTGTCTACTCAGCTAGCTCATTTATCATGGGGAAGAGATGTCTGTCTGATAATTCCAATTGAGGCTTGTTCCTGGTTAATTGAAGTTTACTCTTCTGATGAGTCAGTGGTTTAATAAATTGATGAAAATTTTACAAAGTAAAGAGTAGACTGATACAATTCACCCAATTCCTCTCTCTCACTTTGTTTTCTACTAATGCAACTTAATTGACTGTAACAGCATTTCTTCTGAATCATACTGCAAGTGAGAGGAGGAATGCACTCT
Source organism: Alligator sinensis (assembly GCF_000455745.1). Taxonomy (NCBI): domain Eukaryota; kingdom Metazoa; phylum Chordata; order Crocodylia; family Alligatoridae; genus Alligator; species Alligator sinensis. The sequence continues at coordinate 2,001,437 of NW_005842194.1, forward strand.
GTATCTGCAGTTCTTCAAAGCCTTAGCAGTCACTTATTCCAAAGAAGCTTGCTGACAATCTAATTTTCTGCAAGCCTAGAATTAAAGGAATATAGTAAACACATCTGGTATTTATTTTGCTACTAAATTCAGATAATCATTTACTTACTGTAATACCGTATCAGTAGTCCTTCTTCCATGCCATGTCTTACCCTACCTGACCAAATCTGTCATTCCTTGTTATAAACACACTCCTTTCAAGACACACCTTTTCTGTCACGATGTTCATTACTGGTCCATCCTTTCCTAGAAAAGTAACAAATATCTTGCTTTTTTATCTGGTATTGATTTTGCTGGGAAAGGCATGGGTGTTCAGTTGATTCAGTGAGATGCCTCTCAACTTCACACAGATATTAAGGAAGGGAACGTGTCTCTTAAAGAGAGAGGATATATCATGTGAACTAAGTCATTAGGTAAGAACCTTTTTAGGTTGTGCTTTTTAGTATGTGCTTGATTTTACACAGTGTGTGAGGTTAATTTCAGAGCAGATTAGAAGAGAACCAGCTCCTTGTGGTATCACTGCCTGACTCTCGCTTCTTGGTTCCAAGCTCCTACCACCAGAAAGGATCTTACTGCCAGTACTGTAAGTCCTTGTATACGCAGGCACTACCATTCCTGCCCCAGTCCAGAGGTGGATTAAGATTTATTGGGGCCCAGAGCAAGCAGAAAATTGGAGACCCTCCTGCCACCATTTCCGCACCGCACTGAGACATGACTCAAGAGGGCCACCTGCCCTGGGGCATCCTGTCCTGCCCCGCACGTCCGTGGAGTGCATGGGGGTGATACATGGGGGCTTTTGGAGGGAGCATGGGGCACTGCGAGTTCTGCTCGGAGCTGCATGCTGCCCTGGGGGCAGGGGCGGGGGCCGGTCTTGAGATACAACTGGTGCAGGCCGCTCTGCTTGCACAGGCCCTACTGCTGCTGCTGGTCCGCAGAGCTGAGTACACTCAGTGGCACCACAGGGAAGCAGGAGCAAAGCAGGGCATGGCCCCCGGAGACTCAAGTAGGGCCGGGCCTGTGTGGAAGGGCTTGAATGGGCCAGGAGTTCAGGGCAGCGGGGGCCAAGTTGCGCTGGCTCCAAGGCAGCTCCTGCCCTGGTGGTACCAGGTTGCCACCACTGAAAGAGGGAGCTAAGCCTGGAGAGACCTGCGCACTGCTCCACTCTGGCTGCCCGAGTTTGCAGGCATCATCAGGCCCCTCCTGCCAGGTCATGGCTCCAGTCTCCTCCCCTCAACCCATCTGTGCTGTCCTGCAGGACCTGGGCCTTCTGCAGCTGCAGGCTCTGTCCCCGGCTGGCGCAGCGGGAGCAGTGGCTGGAGCAGGCCTCTCCTGCCTGCAAGTCCACACTGGAGCTGGAGCCTGGGGCTGGTTGCACAGGACTTCACACAACATCACCGCTTAGCCAGGCAGCACCCGGGGTGTGGAGCTGCTGTCTGCTGGGGGTGTGCAGCGCATTTCGAGCTCTGGGGGTGGCCCCTCGCCCCACTGCAGCTCAGTTCAGCCACAGTAGCACCCAGCCAATGCACAGGATTGTAGCTGGACTGGGCCAGGGACCTGGCTGCACTGGTGCCACCCCACTGCTGACAGATCCCAGCCACGCACCATGCCTGGATCCATTCCCTGCCACTGACAGCTCTGGCCACTCCCAGGGCTCCAGTGCAGCCGTGCCCCATGCCCTACGTGGTACCCAGCAGCAGCCACAGCCCACCACATTGCACGCCCAGCCTAGCCTGGTCCTGTTGCCAGTTTCATCTGCACCTAGGTGCTCCTACTTCCCCCCATGATTGTCAGGGGCCCCCGGGCTCAGGCCCAACTGGCCCATGTATTAATCTGCCTATGCCCCAGTCAGTTATTGAAACAAAACTCCTCTAAGTACAAAAATACAATAATCTCAGTAATTAATTTATAGCCAAATTCTGGCCCTATTCCTTTTTTAAAATTTGATTTTCAAAGGGAGTAATGTAATTGCAGAGACTGGAGTCAGAGGATTAAGGCTGTCATCTGTCATGTGCCATCCCCATTATGACAATGCCCTGTACTTGTGTGTACTGTCTGCTGTTAGTTGAGTACCAAAATTATCTTGTAAAAGTGTTAGAAATGGGTCTGGGGGTCAGTACAGTCAAGGTCTTGGAATATATCCCTATTTGTTTCATTCTAAAGTGGATTCCCTACATGTGAATTTGAGTTATGTGCCGTTTTCCAGGAACGTGTACAGCATAAAGCGAGGGAAACCTGTATACTGTTTGTTACTTGTTGGGAAATTCCATTTTGAATATGGTTGAAAGGGCTGATTGACTGGGATCTGCCCTATGCTAGGAAAATAGAGTTTAAGGTCATATAAAGCCTAGTCCAATCTGGAAAGATCTGGACATTTTAAGAGTTAAATAAGGCTGAAAATTTCAACTGAAATAGCCTTGGAATTCAGTTTGTATAGAAGCCTATTCTAATATTAAAAGACTGATTTTTAGCTTGGTAGCCTTACAGAAACAAACACCATTCAGAAAAGACTGTTTAATTTAATTTGAAGTTCCTTTTTTGGAAATTCTTTCATTTGCTACTAGATATACAATTTTTAAAAATGATATTCTCCTTATTCCCCTACCCACGTTTTCCTGTTGGTAGCTAGAAAGTTAAAACAACAGATTATAAACCAGCCTGTTTGTAAATAACAGGAGGATGATCAAGTGATCAACATAGATTTGAAGCAACAAGGATTTGTTAAGAACAAATTATGTCAGCATAACTTAATTTCCCTTTTTGACAGGGTAACCCATTTTGTAGATAAAGGGAATGCACTGTTGATAAGTGGACTTTAATAAAGTATTTAACACCATCCCAAATGCCATTTTCCACAGTTGGAGAAATTTAGGCTGGACAGAAATACCTTTAGGTGGATACATAATTTGTTGAATAATGTAACAAGACCAACACCCCAGGGGTAGCTGTGATGCCCCCTCATGGCCAAGTGGCCCCTGCCACTCCAGCACCCTCCCTATTTGACCTTGCTTCCCATACCTTGATGTTTCTTATGGAGTATAGGGAGGCTGACCCAGGGTCCTAAACTGAGCCCCAAGTCCTCAACTACCCAGTCTCCATCTTGCTCCCTTGGACACTGAACTGTGGCCCTTTTGGCCCTGCCAGTGCCTTGGGACACCAGTCACCTTGTGGGTGGTATTTGTGGCCTCAGGCCTCACCCTCCCCTGTAGGCACATCCATGCCTCACAGGTGTTATTCCATGTCCATTTTGGAGGGGTGCAGTTTTTGGTCCTCAGGCCCTGAACTTTTGTCCATGCCTCAGCCTTCCCAGCCTTGGCCCTTTTCTTCTGGCTGTGCCTCTCAGCCCAGGTCCACTGACCTGGGCCCTGGCTCCTGGGCCCCAAGCCTGATCTTGTTCCTGCATGCTCTGGATCCCCAACCCCAGGCCTGGCTGCTCTTACTACTCCAGCCCTCTAGGTCCCCAACCCCAGGTTGGCTTGCCTGTCTCAATACCTCACCAAGCACTCCTCCACAGCCTCCACACCTTCCCCCATACTCACAATCCAGTCTTCCAGTATCTAACTTAACTGCAATGCAAACACAAGCATCTGCTTCCAAACTCAAAGTCTCCATGCAAGCTGTACTTCCCTTTGAGCTCACAACTCCCAGTTCTTCTGGGTGGCTTGGGTGCCTGCTAGACTGTCTCCTGCAGCCCCTCTCTCCCAGGAGTTCCATTCCCTACAGCATGCAGGGCCAGACTGACCTCCTTTCTCCAAACACTAGGCTTATATGCCTCTAAGCACCGCCCCTTCTGGTCAGGTGGCTCTGCAGCCACCCACAGCTATTTCTCCTTTGCTGAATGGCCAGTGCGCCCTCTGCTGCAGCCCTGTACAACAAGCTTCGCTTGCTGCATTTTTCCCTTAAAATGACAGGAGCCTCTGGCTCCCTGCAACAAATGACCACAAGCAAAGAGTAATTATGTAGGGCTGTGTGAAGCTTCGGGTGCTGATTCGATTCTGAGGAGATTTGGCCCGATTTGGTGGCTGAATTTCTGAATCTGAATCGAATCAGGAGACCAATTAAAAGGTCCGAATCGATTCAAAGCACTCTGTATTGATTCGGAAATGATTCAAAAACCTTCAGAGATTGGGGCAGTCCCTGCTTGCTGCCGCAGGGAGCTGTACCCAGACTCCATGCTGGTAAGTAGGGGGTGGGGGAGGGGGGCTGGAGGGAGCGGGGAGGGAACCATGGGGGTATCCCCACCAGGCTCCAACCCCTGCCTGCTCTCCCAGTTCCCCTGAGTGGGTGAGCTCCTCCCGACCCCTGCCTGCTCTCCCAGCCCCCTACATGGCTGCCCTGCCTGGCCCCAGCTCTAAAAAAAAGCCCCCACTCATTGGCTGCTGCCAGGCAGGGGGGTGATCTCCACTGTCCCTCACTGCCCCGTGCTGCATGGGGGGCTTTGCCACGAGCCCCCCAACCCCTGCCCACTCTCCCA
>NW_005842194.1:2005956-2017924 GCF_000455745.1 Alligator sinensis
CTGCCCTGCCTACCCCAGCTCCTGGCTCTTTAAAAATAAAAAGCCCTGAACTCACCAGCAGCTGCAGCAGCCATTGGGGTTGCTGGGGGCTTGTGGCAGAGCCCCCCAGGCAGCACAGTGCAGTGGGGGGCAGCGGGGATTCCCCCCCTCCCTCCCACCTGGCAGCAGCTGGGGAGTCCCGGGCTTTTTTTTCAAAGAGCCCGGAGCTGGGGTGGGCAGGGCAGCCACTGATGAGGCTGGGAGAGCAGGTGGGGGATGGGGCCAATTTGGAGATCGGGCCAATTCAGCAATGGCTGAATCTCCGAATCAGATTCGGCCAAATCGATTCAGGACAGTGATTTGAGTCACCAAATCGAACCGCTGTCCCCTGAATCGGCTGAATGCAAATCCGAAGCAAATACTAGCCACTTCACACAGATGTATAATTATGAATGGATCAACATCAGACTAGCAGGCATCACACTGGCAAAAGGAGTTCCACAAGGTTCTACCTGGAGTTTGGTGCTTTTGCACATTTTTATTAATGACTTGGACATAGAAATAGAGAACTAATCAAATTGGCAGGCAGGAAAATGGGATGGGTTGCAAATGCTTTGGAGAAAAGGATTAAATTTTAGAGGAAGCCAGACAAATTGAGTAATTTGGCAAAAGACAACAAAATCTAGTTTAGCAAAAAGAAACAAGGTTCTACACATAAAAAAGAAAAACTAACTGCATGAGTCCAGAATGGGGGATAACAGGCTTGGTAGTAGCACTATTGAGAAGCACCTAGGGTTTATGGTGGATTGCAAATGCAACACGAGTCAGAAATGGGATGCCTTTTCAAAAAAAAAAGAAACGCAATTTTGCATTGCATTGATAGCAGCATTATCTGAAAGATGTGGGAGATGATAGTACTAGGTCTGGGTAGGCCTTAGCTGAAACACTGTCCAGTTTGGGGCACCATATTATAAGGATATATAGAGGATCCAGAGGCAAATGGTTACAACGATCAAGGGATTAGAAAGTTTGAAGAAAAAGATTGAAGTGGGCAGTGAAGCTGCTCTGAGAGCACCCTGGCTGCTGCTTTCAAGCCAATAAGAGACTGATGTCTCAGAAGTGGCCACATGTGGTCATGCCTTCACTGTTGCATATTTGGGTTTGGTACATAATGACTAAGCCAGTGGGCAGGGTATGCTGTGGGGCACCCCGATCAGGACACACTAGAGATGTGGTGTAGACTGACACCCAGTGACTGAGTTTGCTAACCTTATGTGTACATCGCTGCTGTGCTGTCTGTATCAGTCTATACCAGTCCCTCTCTCTCTTTCTGGTTGTATGCATCAGCTGTAATAATAGTACAGGAATGTTACTGTTGTGTTTTCAAACTATTCTACATTTTTAAATCAAATGGGAAATTTAGATTCCTAACTTTATAATCTATACCAGCTCAAACCCTCTCCTTGGATCCTACCCTTCATCCTGCAAAGATCTTCAACAATCCAGCAAGAGAAACTACACGATAAACCCGACACCATTTTGAGTCTGGATCTTTGTCTGATCACCCATTGAAGTATGCATTTAAATGTCTGAACTCTGCTGTTCTTTGCACAGAACAGTTATGAACAGATTCCATTACGCAGTGCACATAAGAAATACAGAGACATCTGCTGGCAACTTGTAGAGTTACTCCTGTATCTGCTGCTCATAGCTTTGTTCTTGATATTGCATTGTCCTTACTGCACTTACAAATCCATAATGCACTGTGAATATCTCTTAATACAGAATCTAAGCATTAATTACAGAAAGAAATGAGCAGACTATGAGGTACGAGTTGCTGTCAACTGATGCCACTTTTCCTATGTCTATTACTCTGTTGAAAACCAAATGAGACATGCTTTCATCAGTGTAGGAACTTGTGAGGCTACATGAGGACCTTGTTTCCATAATTCTATCCTGTCAAAGAGTCAGTGCTGCGATGATCTGCCCTTTGGAAGAAATCACCTGATTATGATTCCTTCTATGTCAATCACTGTTATTCCTTGTGTCATTCAAGGGATGGCAGATGTTCTGTCTTCACTGAAATTAAATACTCTGGCTCCTTGGCTCTTCAGGCTCTTGCTAGCAGAAGAACAAAGGAATGAGACGCTGCCTCATTGGACTACAGCTCTCTATAATTACAAATCTACTATGCACAGTGGGCCATATTCTGCTGTTGGATGAATCCACTGAAATCAAACCCACGGTTTCCATGCTATGCACTTAATTGTCTTGGGTAAAAAATAAGTTTCCATTAGATTCATAGTAATTAAATGCCTGTTACACTTATTTCTGTTAATGGAAAATATTTTTTCTTGCTGGGGCAAGGGCTGGCTATGTATTTCCAGTACAATACCTTGATTTTTACATGACAAGAAGCCCTATTACTGCCTTTACTATAATACACAAGTTGTTGGGCTCTTTGACCCTGTACTGACTTCAGTGTGGTATGAGCATAACAAAATGAACAAGGAAAAATCTCTGTTTTATACAAGATGAAATGCTGGGTACTAGAGCAAGGTAACTGCGTGTTTCTGGTAGCTACCATATTTACCCAAATCCAAGTTGACTTTGAATTTAAGATGACCCTCAAAATAATTAGATTTTTTATATGGGAAATGTGTAAATGTGTTATAGAATCTATATATATAGAATCTAATTATTGGGGGATTGTCTTAAATTCATCCCTCCGGTGGTAGGGCATCAGGCAGCTGGTGGTAGGGGCAGGTGCCCCCTCCCCACTTGTCCCCCCCAACATCCTGGCTGCCCCCAGTGATTCCTGCCGCCTACCCCCTGCAGCCTCTGTCTTCCTGCAGCCTTTGCCGCCTCCCCACCACAGCCTCTGCTTCCCTGAAGCCTGTGTCCCCCTGCCTATTTTGCACAATCTCTGCCCCCAACAGTCTCTATCCTCTCCCCTCAGTGACCTTTCCATAACAGTTTGGCTTCAATTAAAGTAAGACACAGTTACCTTAGATTTTAAATTACTACTACTCAAATATGCAAATAGAAAACAAAAAAGGAAACACTGAACTGTGGGTGGGGAGGAACAGGGGTGGAGCAAGGGAAACATGGCGGAGTTCCATCAATGCTTGGACCTGGAAGTTTGGTACCACTTACATATCACACCGGTGCATGATCATTTTGCTCCTATCATGTATGTAAGATGAAGCTAGAAAAAATTAACGTTATTTAGATTTTAGTGATATTTCATTATGACAGTTAGTGACAGTTATTTGCTAAAACGAGTACTGACTAACATGTTTACTTTGCTATCAAAAGTATTGGGAGTTTCAACGAAGTATTTCTTAAATTTTCAAAGCAGCTTTTCAGTACTTCCAAAGTGGTCTGTGTCCTATCGTATAAATACTTCACATAATCCTTTATGTTAGGGCTGGCCAACTGATCTGGCCTGGTGGGCTGAACAACCCACCTCCTGTGGCAGGGTGGTGGCTGGTCAGTGTGGCTGCTGGAGCTCCTGTGTTAATGCAACCCCAGAAACCAGGGATGAACACTGCCACCACTTGCTCTCTCTTTTCCCGTGCTGCTGATTTTAGTTGCCAACTGTGACCAAAGACCCTAAGTTCAATGGTTGGCGAAGGGGTTAGGGGTTGAGCAGAGGCTCCAAGCAGCTATGCTGACACAGATCTCAACTTAACCACTGCCAGTTGGAAAGCTTTTCTTTATGTCATTCTGCTTATTATACTTTTAATTATATCAGAATAAATTAAGAGTAAAGTATGGGCTTTAATGGTTTACCTTTAATCTATGCCAGGTAACAGAATGTGTTCCTTGAAATTTATAGCATTGTAACTTTTCCAGTAATGATCATAAGAATAGTCAAGTAGTAATTCATTGTTACCCATACACTTATTGGCAAAACTAAACAGTTTACTTTGTCCTATTTAAAAAAAGACAGTCTTCAAATTATTCAGGAAGATTTTTCCTTTTTTATGATCTCGGGAGTTGTGTTTTAATTACATATTTTAAATAGTCTTCTGCTAATTTTGGCAATGGTTTATGCAATGCTCATACCTGCCTTCTCTGAAAACTTTTTAATCACTGTCCTGTCATGTTTGTCCAGCAGAAAACCCACTTAAATATTTTGCCAGCTTATATTTATAAAGTAATTCTATTAAAGATTTTGGCAAATATGTCAAAACATTTTGGAACAGAGGTTAAAATTATAATGACATAAAACAATTCAGACATTGTTTATAAATGTGTTTAGTCTGGCTTTAACAACAGAGGACACACTTGAGAGACAGAGCGCCAGACTTGGGTCCTCACCAACCAAGTCCATAGGGTCTAATTGTAAAAGGGTAGGGTAACAGCTTCCACTGATTCTAGGGTCATGTGCTTGGCATCAATTAGGCCACCATGATAAGGCTGGTTCTCGCAACATTTTTATATTTGCATGACTCTAGTGATGACAGTGAAACTTCTTCAGGTGTCACTGAGACCAGAATTTGTTCTACAGAATCTGATTATGTTTTGAATCTGCTTTAATCAGCAGTAATTTAAATTAAAGTCCAAATGAACAATGCAAATGACAGGAGAATCAGGTCCATAATTATCAAATGATGTCAAAGAAAAATGAAGAATCACGTACTTCAGTGTTACATCGGGGCTCATTAGAGTTACACTCATGTAAATACCAGTATATAAATATATATTGTAGATGATTACAGGAATGTAAATATATAATCAAGCCATACTTTAAAAGGAGATGGGCTCTACTGCTGTTGAAATGTGGGGAAAAACATTCATCAAAGTATTTTTGGGTAGCAATGAATTTTATCTGGGTTATGATATATAGAGAATTGGAAAAAATTACATTTCTACAATATGTTAAGCAAAATGGTATTGTCTTTCTGTTGATGAAACCTAGAGTGATGTATGACTATTCGTGACTTATGTGCAAGATTAGTGAAACTGTTTTTTAATTTTTGCAACCTTTGTAAAGTAGGCATGGAAGTGGGATTGGTTTTTTGCTTTTGTAATGTTAAGGTGATTTACTGTGGCAGTCTCAACATTTCCCTTTACAGACTTTGCCAAGCACAGTAGTTTATTATAAGATATCCATATTAATACTTCAGGACTTCTCGCTGGCAGAGGGAGTAGTGGAGTATAAGATTATTAGTATCTATGTAAACTTTCTAAAATTCTTCTATACATCTGCAGAAAATATATACTGACTAATTTTAGGACTTGTCTTCTTGCTTTTTCAGTTAATAATCTGCTAGTGTGAGGTTGTGATACATTAATGAGGAAAACAATTTCACAGATTTCTTTAGAAGTCTTGAAAAAAACCCTTACTGTTGTTTTAAAATATCACTTTTGTTCCACTTTTTTATCAGGCAAGATGATTGTGTTACACAAATATCCCTTGATCAGGCTTATACTCTGTGCACCCAGTATCACCCTTAGGCTCTTTGTCTTGAGCATACTTCTTGGCAAACACCTACCGCCACTCTGCTAGTGGCTATGTTACTTGTTTTTTCATAATTTGGTGCATGTGTAGCAACGGGAGTTGGTTGTGTGTTGTTTCATACTGTTGTCCCTTAGAGCTGGATGCATCATTGACATGCCAATACTATTGCACAGACCCATCAAGAAAAAGATTTTAGGGGTCATTGAAGGCTCTGGCAGCCAAACATATATTTAGAAGTAGAAGAGGTGCATTTGTGTTGTAGTAGCTGAAGGCACTATGCCTGTCTGGGAGAGAGACTAGGAATAATGCCTTTGGGGGCAATGGGGGGCATATGTTCAGTACCAGAGTCCATGACAACTTCTGTGAGGATTTAGTTTATGCTGAATCCAGTACAGACTTCCTGGCGACTTGTGGTGAAAAGGGAATATAGCACCACAGCCATGCCCCAGCTCAGAAAACAACGCCCCATCCAGTGCAACACACTAGTGCAATTAGCAGTGTCCCATGCCTCAGGCTTTGCATGTGTTGTAGCGTTATAGCTGCCTCATGCATGGAAATTCTCCAAAAGATACCTGGTCTGCAGCTACCATGATTTGGCTTTGTACTTCCTGGATGCTGTAAGCATATACATGTTCTCACATGCATCTGGCTGGAAAAAGCCAGCATTGTAAGGGTTATTGTAAATTCCCAACTCTTTCTTCTAGGTTATTTCAGGTTAACATTAATTTTACTAATTTTCTGTTCATTGTAACATGCTGACTATACCTTAATGAGATGGTTTATTTTCGTTGTAATTGGTGCTAATCCTAAATGAAATACTCTGAATGGTTACTGCTTCTATCTTCTGTGCAAACTTTTATAGCATCTCATGATAGCATCTGTAGTATCATGAGGTATCTAGACACATGCTCCAGGGTTGGGGGTGTGTGTGCTTTAATTAAAGTAGCTCTGAGAGTCACTCTATTTAAAGTGCTTGCAGTGTCATGTATATTCAGTGTTTCACATTTCAAAATGGCGGTGGAGGCACTTTAACTGAAGTTAGTTTGATGAGCTTTAGTTAAAGCACCCCTGCTGCCATTCTGAAGCATGGGGATGCTGAATAGACATGACATGAAGGCTGCTGGAACATGCTAATTAGCATGTGTTGGAGCAGGTGTCCTTTATGTGTATAGGTCCCCATAGGTACTAGAATTTTGGAAAGGAGGTACAGATAGTGAGGTGCATCATTACATATAAAACACATATTTTTCTCTAGTTAAAAATAAACTAGAAACTTTACTAATCTGCTACAGACCTAAGGCTGCTATTGAAACAAAACCAAATAGTATGTAATTGGAACAAGTGCAAAACAGTCTGCAAGTCTATGAAATAAGCTTCATTATCAGGAGAAGCTAACAGACGACAGAATTGCAGAACAAAGAATAAGTTGATTGGTTGGACATCATGACAATTGCAAAAAAGAGAGGGTTGTTAACCCCTGTGGAATGAAAAGTTTAGAAAGGATCAGGTAGATTACAATGAGCCATGAAGTCAATGGACTCCCTCAGCACTGGATGACTAGAAATGCTTCTGCCGCTGCCAAATAGTTGGTTTTAAACTATGGGTGGATCAGGAATCAAAGGAGGGTGCAAGTGTACCAGTGCATCCCCCCTGGATTCACCCCCGCATAGGCATCACTTTGGATCCAGAAACATGAGCCGAAGCCTCAGTCTGTCTCCAGCTGATCACATACTGGCTCCAGTTGATCTAATTGCAGATGGGTATCTGGTTGGGCTGTTGGTTATTGGAGCTGGCACCTTAAACCATGCTGGGTGGATGGATCCTTGACCATAACAAGTATGTATGATTAAAGAATAAAGATTGCATTACCTAGAGAGTTGAGTCAATTCTGTCTTAGGAAAGGTATAATGTTTATGGAGCTTTGAATTTTCGGAGACTGAAGATATGGTAGCTCATTGGAATGGGCATGAATGAATTTGGTTGGGAGGGGGGCCTCCTATTTTTATACTGATTCATGGGCTTGAATAAATGGGTTAATTCGAGCCGCATCTCCACTGGTTGGAAGATTTGCAGCTATCTCCAAGTGTTTGTCTTATGATCCTTTATTGCATATGTCAATATCAAATGCCTTGTAAAAATTTCTGACACACTAGGACCCCTTTATGATCAGGTAAAAAGTGCTTTTGCCTTCTAGTGGAGTTGTTCAGGATCCCACTGACTGGACTACAGTTTCTAGCTCTCACAATTTTCAGGTAAGTCTCATGGTTTTGGGTGTTTTACTTAAAAGTCCAGGAAGCATGCAAGTATGTGAGTATATCAGCTTTTATTGTAAAAGAGCAAAAAAGAAAGTTTCCAGCCCTCAAGTTTGAAAAAAAATCTTGAAAACCTGAAAGGTTCAGAAACTAAAATGCAATGGAAAAGGACCCAAATTATGCTTTTTTGCTTTTAAAATCATGATGTTAAAGCCATTCTCATGATATTTTTTGAAGCCTGATGCATGATTTTTGCATGCTTGGAAATGCGGGGACTTGTTCTGCCTAATGTTTAATCCTTTAATACAATTCTAGACCTCATACACAGGTGCCTATCTGGCTCATGACTGACAGCACATATTCCGTATCACTCCTATTTTCCCTTTTCATTCCCATACCCTCTGTTTTACACCATTTACCTGCAGCAGCCCATCTAGTGGATGATGGAAATATTGCAATGGTTGTACATTACCAAGAGACAAGATTTGTTTGATAATATCTTTTATTGGGCCAACTATATCTCTTGGAAGATGTCAGACAAGCTTTTTGACACAAAATGCCCTTCCTTTGGTCTGGTTTTGAGCCTGTAAGCTTGTCTAACATTTCTCCCAGATACACAATTTGCCCAATAAAAAAATACAACCTAACAACCTGGCTTCTGGCTTATTTCCTGGACCACTGCAGCTACAACAACACTCCTATCTTGTTACCTAAATTTGCTCCTTTCTGATTGATAAATTAATCTTTTACATGGCAATCATCTCCATGTTTAGTACCAAAACGTATTTACTTCTCCTTGGCTACAAATAACCATAATCTGTAGACTGTTCTCCTGGTATTCTTCTGGCTTGGAAAGCATGGAAAGCATTTGTATAATGTTTGGAACAGATTAAAAAGAAATCCAGACTCACAATATGTTAAAGCATGTTTTTGGGCACTTTGTGACTCATTTAATGAAACAAGATGTCTGATTCTCTTAATTCATTCTGTCAAATTGAAATTTATATTATTAACAAAATTAATCAAGATGGATAACAAGGTTATTTCAGAAAGTATTATCAATTGACCAGGACACCAAGGAATAGAGACAATTCATTGTACATAGGAACACTAGTTAAAAATGGTCTCTAATTTTGTGCTTGAAATTCTGTGTGCAAAATTAATTGTATATATATTTCTGCAAGAACAACTGTATTTGGAAAGCACTTGTTAATATGTAGATATCTTACTGCCTGATGCATGGTCAGAAATACCATGTGTTCTCAGAAATAATATAGTTAGGTATCTAAATTAATTGTACCTGCCGTTAATTGCAGGCAAAAATTGCATGTGAAAAATACAGAGCTGCACCAGTTACAAAATTTGGCTCCTACCACTGATTTATTAGAATCTTCTCTTTAGAGATTTCAAATGTACATAATGACACCAAAACCTGAAACTAGACATGCATGACCAGTTGATGATACCAGAATAGTACATCAAAGAAAGTGTCTTGAGGCTGACTGGTCAATAAATCTGCTTGACAATTTAATTGGTATAATTGATAAAATCCATATCACTACTAGGAAGGAAATTAAATTACTCTATACAAATCAGATTGGGATTTAGATTAGAATTTTCTGGGTCAACTCTGTTTCATGCAAATTATGTTATTGAAGACCCCCTGGTTTTGAATACATTTGTTATGCTTTCCTATAAAAAAAGTATATTCATTTCTGTAGCAAGGCATAGGCTAGTAGCCTTAACTACCATGTACCTGTGTTGCAAGGAATTTTAAAACTCTAAATATATATGCATTTCCTAGTCACAATAGTCAGAAATGGTATTACTTTTTTATTTGCATGGGATCACACACTTCTTTAAGGGACACAGCAGCAGTTCGTAATAGAGTGCTAGGGTGAGAAACGCTAAAGTACAATTAATCTATATAATCCCTAGAAGCTTTGCAACATTAATCTGAAGTATGTGTTCGCAGAAAGAACTGTTGCCCTTCAGCAGTGCCTATTTAATGCTCGACAGGGTATTGGCCATGCCCTCATGGTCCTTGCTTTTACATATGGCACCTTAGAGGGTGTAGTTTGTTTGGATTTGAAGTGGCAATTTGGGAATTATTTTGGTTATTGAGTGCCTGCAAACACAGAGAACGGAGCTCAGTGGTGCAGGAGATTTTTTCCAGTTCTATATTCCAAAAATGGAGAAAGAACTTGTGGGAATTACTGGATGAAATTCTATGGCCTATGTTATACTGGAGTTCAGCCTTGATGGCTTTAACCATTACTTCTGGTTTAAAAAATTACAAAATGAAGTATGCTATTAGTTCAATACAGGGCAAAAATCAGTTTGTCCTTATCTGACGACTAGTAGAGAAGCTGAGCAATTATGCTTGGTTTTATGGTTTCTGCTACAGGGAGTCTGAGCATTCTCAGTCGCTGTGAAAGGGGAGTGAACTCCTTCGCAGCAGTCTCTTCCTGTGGCTGATTTCAGGAGTTTGATGGACCGCAGAAAAAGGGCAGTAGCATGATACATGGCCTTGAGCCTGTCTGCATGCACGTTTATAGGAAAGAGAAAAATAGAGAAGGAGAATCTTCTTCAGAGATTTAAGATTTTGATGTAATAGACAAAGCTTAAAGGGGACAGAACTTTTACTGCCTGCTCTAAAAAAGATTTCCTTGCAATGGGTTAGGTAGTTACTTTTCATTTGAAAATACTGTTCCCAACTACAGAATGGAAATGGCCAAAGACCTGCTGTCTGATACCTACATGACTGTATACCAGCTGTACAGTAATATTGTAACAAAAACTGTTTGGCCAATCATTGTTATGCTGGTGCTGTTTAGCAGTTTGCTTCCAATATTGCATTACAAAAATTACATATTTCATATAATCAGGTCTGTCTCTTACTTAATCATCCTACTGTACATATAAATCTTTAAAATGGACAGGTCAATAAATCACATGCATTTTTCATTTACCGTTTATTCTAAGCCAGGCAGTTTCTTATTTAAATTGCTATATGAATAAATCTAATAATCCTTATTCACTTACATCATCTCAAACTTTAAATCTAGTTCTGACTAAGGTCAGAAGTGAAATCAGTATTAAGGGCAAAACTAGCAGCTGTAACAACTGTAATAGCTCACCAAATTGTATTAAAAAACTCAAATAACATTAAAAATGAGGAAGAATTAAATTAAGTTATTAAGCATGCTATGCTGAATCAGGCAAACATTCAGCCTAACCAGAGATCTTAAATGTGCATGCATGGAGTTTATCACCACACTTGTCCATATGCCCTAATTCAATTGAGGAATAAAGCCGCTTTCCTAAACATTTCTATTTATAAGTAACATTTGTATATGATGCTACCTAGGCTTTAATACAACCCCTACATTTTGAATGTCTATTGTGTCAGTAGAAGGCAGGGTAGATCTGCACCTTATAGACTAACCAAAGTAGCTAGATACATACATACATACATATATACATACATACATACATGTATATATATATGTGTGTATGTATGTGTATACACACACACACACACACACACACACCTCTTTCTCTCTCTCTCTCTCTATATATATATATTATAAAAAAACCTTTCTCTTCATCACATGCTTCAGCCTGTTACACTTAACTAACTGTGGTTGAGAATGAAACTGATGATAGAGTGAGACCAGTCCAGTTACAACATGAAAGGTTTATTAGGATATGCAATAGTAAAGACTTATTTGTGTTAATAAATACAATGCTTACATAGCCCTGGATTCAGGGAAGAGACAGGTCTTCTGGCCAAGATTCTCTGTTCCCCGGGGGACTTAAATTGGGTGCTGAGCTCTGGACAAGTCCAAATTTTGCAGTTCAAAATGTAGAAGTTCAAATTTCCCTCTAGCCTATGCTCAGTATTTATAGATGTCTGGTTTTAATATTTTAATGAATAATTTCTGATTGGTTTTATTTAAATATTTTGGTTTCACTGAAACTTTCAGAACCAGATTAAACTAGATTTCTTGTGGGCCAAGAATATGTCAGTTAGTTGGGATTTATATTCCTGCGAAAGCAAAAGGAACAAAAGAGAGGCTTTTTATTTCCTTTTCCTTTTCACTGTGAAATGTTATTTCTCCACCTTAGTTTATGATCTGACAAGGCTGCTTTGTTTTTACAACTTTTTTAATCATTCTAAGAAAAATACATTTATTATAGCAGAATAATATTTAATACATTAGGGGCGAGTCGACACATGGATTTGCTGCAGCACCAGTAAATG
>NW_005842194.1:2017958-2039297 GCF_000455745.1 Alligator sinensis
GAAGTGGGAGCAGATTTGCTGCCAGTCTGCTGCCACTTTCCAGGGCCCTGCAATGGGCCCCTGCCGCCACTGGGGGGAGATTCAGGCTCCAGCTGCAGTGGCCAGCAGGCAGCAGCCCTCTTCAACAGCCAGCCCCACTTGCAGCTCCCTGGCCAGCAGTAGCATGCCTAGCACACGGACAGCAGTCAGCAGTGCTCTCCTTGCCACCTGTGCCTCTGCACTATGGCTGCTCCAGCCCCTGCCCCTGCCCCTGCCCCTGGCAGTGACGACCAGTGCCCTGGGCTCCTGCTAGCTGCACTGACTGCTGCCTGACCCACAGCTGTCTGGGCCTTCCTGATTCCCCAATGCACAGTGACCGCTTGCCTGCCCACCATGTGCCATCCCAGAGCCACCGCTGTGCACCTGCCACCTTAACCTTGTCTGCCAGGTTGGATCCCAGCAGGGATGCTGATGATGGGTTCCAGGATGTCACTGCTGGGGGCTGCCCTCACCCTCCTGGGGCTCTAGCCCCACTGCCTTTGGGCCTGCTGGGCCAGCCAGGACAGGTGGCGGCATGTCGTCCAGCACACCTGGGATGACGAGCAGTGGCTAGAGGCCTTCCACATCTGGGCCACCTTTCGGGATTTCTTGGGGCAGCTCTGCCCACACCTGGAGTGGCAGGACACTGGCATGCAACTGCCCCTCCCTGTGGACACCCACCTAGCCCTTGCCCTGTTCAAGCTGGCTACACTCACCAGCCTGTGAGTGCAACACTCTCCAGGACATGCAGGGGGCCACTGTGCCCTACGTGCATGACCCCCTGGTGGTGGGGGCAGGGTTCCATGCCCTGGGCTTCTCTGCATGGACCCACATCCCTGTCACCTGCCTGCCCCACAGACACTGCCCCTATTACAGCAGGAGGGGATTTTACTCTGGTGCTCCAGGCCATCGTGGACCACCATGGTGCCTTCAAGCATGTGAGTGCTGGCTGGATGGGACGCCCGCATCTTCAAGAACTCTGGCCTGCCAGCCCTGGTGCAGAGCGACCGCTTCGCACCGTGTGCGCCAGACCTACAGCTGGGCACCATGGCTGTCCCACCCCTCCGCATCTGGGACCCTGTTTACCCGCTTCTGCTCTGACTCATGCGGCCCTACACTGGCCACCTGGACCCCCACCAGGCCCATTTTAACAACTGCCTGGGCTGGACCCATGCCCTGGTGGAATGTGCCTTTTGTCACCTCAAGGGCCACTGGCCCATCCTCACCGTCCACTTCACCACTCACCAAGGACAACCTCCCCTGGGTCATCGTTTCAGCCTGCATGCTGCATAATATCTGTGAAGCCTGGGGGAAGGTTGTCTGTGATGTGTGGGTGGAGGAAGCGTGGTGCATGGGGTACACCTGGCAGCAGGAGGACCACCTGTGGTGGCAGTGGCATCCTCCCTGCCAAGGCCCCAGGACAGCTGTGCACCTGCCAGTGGGGGCCAGGGCACTGGGTATGGGAGGTGCTGGCTAACCACCTTCTCCAGCACTCCCCACTCTAGCCCCCCTGCACCGCCACTCATTGACCCTGCCCACACCCCACCGCCTCAGAAACACACTCATTGCAGACACGACTCAGAAGAACAAGCTTTTATTTCCCTCACAACAACCAGACCCCACTCCCTCCCCACCAAACAGAGCCTCCCTTCCTACTCAACAAACGAAGCCACTCCACCACTACCACCCACCCCACCCACCAACAGTAAAAACTTTCTTTCCTGTGAAAACTATGTACAATGTACTTTGTGTGCCATCCTGGGGTGGAGGGCCATGGGGAGGGGGCACCTAGGAGGCAGAACCCAGGGACAGGTGGCCAGAGCCCCGGCCTCTGGCTGATCCTTTACGGGTGCACGCACTGCAGGCAGTGTGGTGGGTGGGGGTCTTGCTCAGGGGTGATGGCAGCCAGGGTTCCCCCAGCATGGGTGACTCCCCCTCTGGCAGCTGGTGTCCAGGGCCAGCAGGGCTGGCATAAGTTCCTGGCTCTGTTGCAGGCAGCTCCCGCTTCATAGCCACATGGAGGTGGGGTGAGCAGCAGGCCTGGGCCCAGGGGGTGGGGGCTGGGTGGCATCAGACCTGGGGCGGGGACCGGGCCAGGTGCTTCTGACTCCTAGAGGTGGCATAGGACCTCCTCCCAGGCCCAGGCAGGGGCCTGCTGCTGGGTGGTGGGTGGCTGCAAGGGGGCAGGCATGGCTAGGGTCGGGGGCTGGGCAATAGGTGGCACAAAGGTGACCGCCAGGTTCAGAATGGTGTCCAGCACCTGGCAGTCATCATCCGTGGCCAGCACTGCCCTGCCCAAGACCACAGTCTGCTCCCACAGTGCCTCCACATGCTTGCACTCTGGGGCCACAAGCTGTGCCCAGAACTCCCTGTCCACCCGGTCCTGTACCTCCTACCGCCAGTCATGTGTGTCCTCATGGGCCATGTCCTCTGCGTGGCACCTGTCCTGGTGGGCCTTTGCTTTGTTGGTCTGAGTGGTTTCTTTTGCTTTGTTGACCAAGCTAGTTTTGACCATCTGCAAAGGTTCATGCTACAGTTACTCAGGCACAGGCTTCTAGAGACTTATGCCTTAGCCACATTTTTTCAGCTTAGCCCCAGACCTCTTGAAAATTGCCAAGTTTGGCAATAACGTACCAATGGCTTATGCTGCACAGGCCTATGTATGACCTACAAGCCCACAAAAGCTTACATCTATCTACTTTGGTGAGTTTATAAAGTGCAAATCTACCCTGCCTTCTACTTGACTTCAGACTAACGTACCTAATTATGTCTCTCTGGTGTTAGTAAGTATAACCTCATAAATCTGGATATAAAAAATCAGAAATTATCAAAAATACAGCACTTTTAAAACTACACTCCATTGGGAAATAGCGGCAGCCAGTTCCCAAGTGGCTGAGGAGGAAGTTTGCACATGGCGGCGGCTGCTGCCATCCTCTACTGTGTGCCGCCACTTCATGTGTGGCCATTGCTCTGGGACTGGCCGCTGCTACCCACCCCTCCTCCTCCCCCCCTCTGGGACTGGTCACTGCTCCAGTTTAAAAAATCTAGAATTTTTCACATTTCTGGCAGGTGCTCAGGCCTGAGCATGCCAGATTTATGAGGTTATACTGTAGTCATAACAGAGTAAACCCATTTTAAAGTACTGATGCTTTAAATAAATATCTATTAGAGCCTAAGCCTGTTTGTACACAGGGTACACTTTGTGCTCCTCTTACTTATATTGGGCCAGATTCTGAGACCCTTACTCTCAATGAGTAGCACAAGTGATGGAAAATGGTATCAAAACCTAATTATTCAATAGGATTTTACTGTATATTCCCATTGAATATACAGACTTGGTACTGAGGAGCACCAAATTCTATTGAGGTGCAAAAGATAAAGGCTGTTTACAAAATGTTGGAATGAGAACTTAAAATGATTTATTGCTGCCTCAGGAACAACAGGGTGTTTATCTGAAAATTACAAGTTCCTTTAGAACATATGGAGAGATTCTATATTATCTATGATCTGATTGTAGGTATTTTGCAAAGTGTCTAGATACCACATCTTTTATCTGTGAATGCAATTTGTTGTCGAAAGTTTTGACTTAGAGTTTTCCCTGATTGTAGATGACAGCTTTGAGAGTGTTTCATGCCCAGAGCTCTGTGTAGCAATGAATGGACTCCATGTGGACCGTTCTGGTAATTGGATTTTTATTAAGAGAGCTGCTTGTAGCCATGTGGTGCACTTCAGCTGAGAACCATTGTTCTCGGAGCACATGGAGCTTCCTGGAAGCTTAATGGTATCGCTCTTCAAATTCTCCCTTCTACAACTCCTGTTCCTGTTCTCCTAGAGAAAGTGGAGAAACCAGCTATTTCCCAACCCCAAATACAAGAGAATCCTGACTATCCTAACCTTCATTTCTCATGAACTCTAAGAATTATTGCCTGGTCAGCTCCCGATTGTCTCCTGAGTTTCCAGCCTCTCAACTGCTGATGTATCTGGTGTTGCCCCAGCAGTTTGTATAGTCAGCATTCTATTGCAAACTTTTTGGAGTCTTAGGCACCGTACAGGTGAAATAATAATGTGATGGAGTTACATTTCTAAGGATTGTTTGGCAATAGCATGGGCCAAACTCTCTTGCTACAGCCTCACTGATATTAGGGGCAGTGTATAAGGATAACAGCAAATTTGGTCCAATGTGTTTAACGACCTGAATATTGTCAACATCCATACTGGAGATGAGAAAGAATGAACTAAAACTGCAGCAACAGTAGGAGTTTCAGAGCTCCATCAGAGAGTTGATTCTAGTGACCAATTCATTTTACACAGGCCACTAGACGTCAGCAAACAGATGGTCACAGCTTTTGGACTTCATAGACCTAAAATGAATTTGAACTTACAACTTAGATGAAAGGTTCTGTATCCCACTGTTGTGTATCTGTATAGTTAATATCCTTCCTCCCAACTCCCTTCTTTATTGCAGCCACTGTTGAGTCTTTTTTAGATTAGAGTGTAAATTTATATGGTTAGTGAGTGGCTCTTGCTAAGTATTTTTGTGGTCTTAGTAGGCCTGTGCAAAGTGGCGAGTATTTGCTTTGGATTCAGATTCGGCCGATTCGGGGTACAGTGATTCGATTCAGTGATTCAAATCACTGTCTCAAATCGATTCGGCCGAACGTCTGAATCACCCAGGCCCTTCCCCAACCTGGTCTCCCAGCCCGGCAATGGCTGCCCCACCCGCCCCAGCTCCCGGCACTTGGGGAAAAAAAGCCCCAACTCACTGGGTGCTGCCGGGTGGGGTGGAGCTGGGGCGGGCGGGACAGCCATGGGGGGACTGGGGGAGTGAGGGGAAGGTCAGGGGGCTTGTGGCAGAGCCCCCCACATGGTGTGGGGCAGTGGGGGGCAGCAGGGATCGCCCTCCTGCCCAACAGCACCCGGTGAGTGGGGCTTTTTTTTAAAGCACCAGGAGCGGGGGTGGGCAGGACAGCCATGGGTAGGGCTGGGGGAGCGGGTGGGGGTTGGGGCAGATGAGGGAGCAGGTAGGGGATGGGGCCTGGTGGGGGTCCCCCTCTGGTCCCCTCCCCCCTACTCCACCCCTGCTCCTCCGCCCCCTGCTTACCAGTTCTGAGTCTGGCTGCAGCTCCTTGGTGCAGCCACCAGGGACTGCCCGAATCATCCAAGCTCTCCAAATCTTTTCCGAAGATTCGGAGAGCTTCGAATTGATTTGGACCTTTTAATTGGTCCCCTGATTTGATTCGGATTCAGAGATTCGGTCAGTGAATTGGACTGAATCTCCTCTGAATCGAATCAGCATCTGAAGCTTTGCACAGCCCTAGTGCTTAGTACAACTGAATAATGATCTTGACTACTATGCAGTACCTAGCACCTTTAACCAAGGAATAACCCCAATGAAAATTCCCCACTTTTGTGCAGTTTTAAAGAGAAAAATCAAAGCTATCTAGTTTAGCTGGTATTACTCAGCTTTTTTCAGATTGATGACTCCAGTAAAATTGCTGATTTGCATTACTGACAGAAAACTATTACAAATGACTGAATTTTATGAATTAGTGAAGAAATGAACAAGCGTGATAAAAAGGAAGGCAGAAGGCAGGGTAGAGATGCACCTTTGTAGACTACCTGGGTGAATCTGTGTGTGCTATTAATGAGACTGAATAAACTCCGGTGTAATCTGAGCTGGAGTTAACTATTCTGGATGGCACTGTCTACACATATGTTTAAGTGCAATAATTTGCTCCGCCACTAGATAGGAGTAGTGTCTGATGGGACTATCTGATGGTGCAGTAAATTAGTCTACACTGGCCTGATTGCCGCACACATGTAGATGGTGATGCTTTTCTGCGCAACAAGTTAGTTTACTGAGCAGTAACGCGCCCATGTAGACATGCCTGCTGAATCAGAAATGCTCATCACAAAATATTTGCTCATTATTTTCTCAGTTGTACTTTGTTTTTAATTTCAATAAAACCTCAAAGCCCAGTGATTGTCAATATAAAGTACCTAGCATAAAGTACCTAGTAAAATAATCATAATTACTTTCAAATAATTAATATCAAACTATTAGTGGTGACTGCTATATGCTAGTCAATTTGGTATTATGTAGCTTATTTTGAAAGTTAATTATTTTTTTTAATGTGAGACTTTACTCCAGCATTTCATATGATATCTTTACTAAGAGATAGGGAGAGACCAACACATTGTTTGTGCAGATGAAAAATGATGCAGCTCATTGGATCATGGATTAGTGAGGTTCTGTTGTGTTTTATTAGTTAGCTAAGGACATGACATTATCCAATAAATAGAAAATTAGTGTACAGGAATAACAGCTTTTGTGTTATGTAAATGAGGGTGTTCTGATAACCTTGCACCATTATTTAACATTGATATTTGTCACCCATTGATTCATTTCAGTCACATTAGTAGGACTACAACCTGCTGAATTTTAAGGAAATTTCTTCACAACATAAACCAAGGACATATAGGCACTTTACATTGAATCACTGTGGGAAGCTGAGAGTGGAAAGCACCAAGCACTTCTCTAGCTCAAATTTATCAGACAAGCATGATAATAGCAGTATATACAAATGAGACAGGGTAAAAATATTTTGCCAGTCTGTACTGGATACGACGGTGCTTGTTTTATAAGCAGGTCATGATGACCCTTAGAACAATCTCATTTGCTTTTGTGTTTTCATTATTTCTTCTGTGACGCTAGCATTCTTTACGCCTTTGAAAATGCTAAAGGAGAGAAAATAAATAACCTACGTTGTGTTTGGAACCTTTCATCCCATGAAATTCCAGAGTGATTTACAAACACTGGGCATTCTCTGATGCTCATGGGAGAGGCAGAGTCCTCAAAACCTTCTCCACTCCTGTATGTCCCTACCCATTTGCCTGATGATTATACCAGGCTGCAGCAACTTCATGGCCGCTGCTTTGAGCCTCACTGATCTGCTTCCTTTAGGCATCCAAGTTTCAAAAGAAAAAAATTATCAGAGTGCCTCTCTAGTAATTTAAATCTGGGGAACTCTCTCAGTTTCTGCAGTAATTCAGCTAGGGGAAAAGATGTCATTCTTAGGGGGAAATAGGTTGAGAACACAGCCTGAGAAAATCCCTATCTGTCCCTAACTATGCTTTAAAGGTTTGAGATTTCAGCTTCATGAGCAGCGTGGGCTGAACTCTTCTTTCCTCAGAGCAAGAAGGGAGATTTATAGTAATCAAGGGAGACTAGATGTGAGGGTTCATCCAGGACATAGGCGGCCAGGCCAGCAGTAGGCCACTAGGAGCTACCTAGAAATCGACAGGGCAGGGGTGAGATGTAAGCAGAGGTCAGGAGTCAGAGAACCAGTCCTGAGTCCCAAGTAAGATCTGAGGTCAGGGTCAAGGAAGCCAAGCCAAGTCAGATGCCAGGGAAATCAAAGAGAGCAGGGCCAACACCAAGTTTCAGGGGAGATCCAAGATCAGGGTCAAAGAAAGCCAAAACCAGGTCAGGAGCCAGGAGAACCAGAGAACAGTGAATATGAAGCTGTGTGAAGGTGTGCCTGCTGAGGGTGCAGGTGTGCTTATAGATTTCATAGACACTAGGGCTGGAAGGGACCTTGCAAGATCATCGGGTCCAGACCCCTGGCCAAAGGGCAGTAAGTCAGCTGGGGTCAGATGACCCCAGCAAGATAAGCATCCAGGGGTGAGTGGTGCTTTCAGTGCCAATCCAGCTGCAGGGAACTGGGGCAGTCTCATTAGCCAGGAATCAGGTGCAGATGTAACTACTCAGTTGCTTGGCCTAGCTGAATATGCCTGATTAGTGACAGTATTCTCCCTCCCCCCACCCCTCGATGGGGTTGTCTTCCAGATGGGCCAGGACCTGGCTTTCCTGGGCACATCTGATGGAACTTTTGCATTAGTTCAGGTGTGTGAACATGGTTGGCTTGAGTAGAGAAATATGGAAAACAGGGTGTACTTTCAATGTCTCTGGCAGCTGGAGCTTGAATGCAACAGGGCTTATTTGTTCCATAAACTTAAATGGGCCCAGAAACTGGTGGTCCAGTTTAGCTGATGGTCTCAGGGTCTTGATATTTTGTGAGGAGAGCTAGACCTTGTCACTAACTGAAATAGTGGGGACTGGCTGACCATGTCAGTCAGCTTGGTCCTTATATGTGGTCTTGGCTGCACCAAGGTGGGCTTTTAGTTCTTGTTGAACCTACTGGAGATGGGATACAAGGTCATTCACTGCAGGGACCTGTGGGAAGGAAGATGGTGCTATGTGGAACTGAAGATGGAATCCGTAGTTGGAGAAGACTGAGAGGGAACTTAATAACAGCCTCCAACTACCTGAAGCAGGGTTCAAAAGAGGATGGAGCTAGACTGTTCTCAGTGGTGGCAGATGACAGAACAAGGAGCAACGGTCTCAAGTTGCAGCAAGGGAAATTTAGTTTAGATATTAGGAAGAATTTTCTCACTAGGTAGTAAAGCACTAGAACAGGTTACCCAGAGAAGTGGTGGAAGCTCCATCCTTGGAGGTTTTCAAAACCTGGCTAGACAAAGCTTTGGCTGGGATGATCTAGCTGAGGATGGTCCTGCTTTGAGCAGGAGGTTGGACTAGATGAACTTCCAAGGTCCCTTCCAACCCTAACTTTCTATGATTCTATGAAAACAGGGGTCTGGCCTGTGGACATATGGACAGTATTATTGTATGAAAATTCAGCTGGGGTGGGGGGCAAGGGCACTCAATTATCCTGGTGAAAGTTTAGAAAGCACCCTGAGGTATTGTTTCAAGGTCTAGTTTACATGTTCTGTTTGTCCATTTGTCTGAGGGTGGTATGCAGAAGAATGAAGACATTCCATGCCCAGAGCTTTACAGAACTCATGCCAGAAGTGTGAAATAAACTGTGGGCCATGATCAGAGAGCACCTGAGATGGGCAACCATGTAGATGAAATATATGCCACAGAAACAGGTTGGCTGTTTTGCTGGGCAGGGAGAAAATGGGCCATCTTAGTTAATGCATCCATGATAATCATGAATGTGAAGCAGTTTTTAGAAAATGGGAGGTCCACAATGAAATCCACTGAAAGAATTGACCACGGACATGTGGGACAGGGTAACAGCTGAAGGAGCCCACCCAGTCTGGTTCAAGGTTTCTTGACTTGGGCACAATGTGACACAGGGATAGATGTACTGTTTAACATCATGGCCCATTCAAAGCTACCAGAGGTGGCTTGCAGGAGGTGAGTCACCCATGACACAGCCATAATAGTCTTGATCTTATGAAACCGTCTGGGATGTACAGATACTGTGAAAAATAAAGAAACCCCCTGAAAATCAGATTGGGATGGCCACAACAGCTGATGCAGCTTTTTAGCAAGGTAGTCATCTACGAGGGTCAGTTGGATGTCTGATAGGAGACTTTGCCAAGTAGTTCCCCAAATTAAATTGCTAGGCTGGAGAATGGTGGAGGGTTGCAATGGGTCTAATGCTGAAGGTTCATCCTCATGAGATAAAGCATTTGCCTTCTGGTTCTTGACTCCTGGACAATATGTGATTATGGAATTGAAATGGGAAAAGAAGAGTGACCAGCAGACCCGTCATGAATTCAGTTTCTGGCTCACCTGGAGGTATTCCAAATTCTTAAGGTGTGCTATTACCTGACACTAGACCAGTGGTTCTCATCCTTTAGAGACTCAAGGCACCCCTTGATAACTTTTTGTGAACTGAGCAGCATCTCATTTAAAAAATGATGTGTATATTACAGGGCTTACCTCCCTGCAGGGGGCAGACATTGGGGGCAGGGGAGCAGCTGGGTAGAGAGAACATGAGTCTGCCCCTACCCACTTATCTCAGGGATGGAGAAAGTCTGGCCTGCAGGCCAGATTGGGCCCATGGTGGGCTCCAGTTCCCAGCAGCCTCTGCCTGCATCACTGTGGCCGGTTTCCATAGAGACCCCAGCAGCAGCAGGGCCCTGACAATGCAGGGTAGGGGATTGCACCGGGGCTGGAATCTTGTAGTTGTGACAGCATGGTCCAGACCCGGGGCAGAACTGTGATCCACTACCTGCATGCCCTGGGCTGGGGCATGTAGACAGGAGATCACAGCTCTGCCTTGGCTCCAGACCACACTGTCACTGCTGCAAGAGCCTAGTCTCAGCCCCAGAGCAGCTTCCTACCCAGCTGCATGCCCTGCCAGTGCTGCTGGGGCCATTCTCCATGGAAACCCTGTCCCTGCCTGTCACAGCCCTGCCACTGCTGGGGTTTCCATGGAAACTGGCTGGAGCAACACAGGCAGGGGCTGCTGGGAAATGGAGTCCAGTCACTGGCCAGATCTGCCATTTTTTCCTCACACCTTCTTATTTCCTCACACCTGAAGCCTGAGTCTGCTTCTATCCACTTGTCTCCTGATATCTTTGATGTTGCCTTACATGTCCTGTGGCACCCTTCAAAGGATTTTGCAGCATTCTGAGGTGCCCAACACCTTGGTTGAGAATCATTGGATTAAACTGTATTCCAGAGTTTTGGATGGAGTATTGTTAAAGGCCAGCCAGAAAAAAGGACTGAACACACACACACACACATGCACGCACGCTCACACACATGCACACAGAATTCCCAGTTAAATCAGGAGAGATTTAGAAGGGGTCAAAAGTATGGAGAATTATCTCCAAATTTGTGCAAACAAGTCCTTTCTTACAACTCCTTTGTTTCAGTCTTCTTTCTTTCTTCTTCTTTTTTTAATCTTTAGTTTGTGAAGCAAACGCCTATGGCACTTAGACAGTTTGAGAAGGGCTT
The DNA here is from genome assembly GCF_000455745.1 of Alligator sinensis. NCBI lineage: Eukaryota > Metazoa > Chordata > Crocodylia > Alligatoridae > Alligator > Alligator sinensis. Next base: position 2,028,754 of record NW_005842194.1, read on the forward strand.
GGGCATTAATTTTTACATTTTCACACCAAACATTCTATGGCCTTTCTGTTTGTTTTGCTGCCACAGCTGCTTTCTCATGTTACTCGTAATCTTCAAATTCTTAAACGATTAGATTCTGGTTGCTTTATCCTTTATAAAGCCTCATAGTATGTGACAAAGGATGAAGCTTCCAGTAAAATACTTAAGCCACCTTATAGCGAGGTACAATACTATATTAAATTCTCTAGTATTTGAATGTCCTTCATATAGAATTCTATTTATTTTCTTTAGAACGTTGTTGTTTTCAATCACACACAATTCTATGGACACTTATACACATGCTCCAGGGGTGGGGGGTGCTTTAATTAGAGCAGCTCCTAGAGTTGCTCTACTTAAAACACCGCAGCATCTCATGTCTTAGCATCCCCATGCTTCAAAATGGTGACAGGGCCACTTGAACTAAAGCTCATTGAACAAGGTTTAGTTCAAGCACCCCTGCTACCATTTTGAAGCTCAGGGACACTAATACATGAGACATGGAGGCTGGCTGGAGCACAGTAATTACCATGCTCCAGCAGACTCGAGTAATTGAGTACACCGGAGCAGCCCTGCACAACATCTACAGGCACCCATAAAGACTATTCCACAAAGTGTTCTAGTCATGCTCTCTCTCTTTTTTTAAAGTGATTCCTTTCATTTGGCTTTAAGATATTTGGATGAGGTATTGTTGATTTGTAGTATATTTTTCATTTGTTGTAATCAACCTTGAAATGTTGTATTCTGCCTCATCCACGACCTGCCTAACTTTTAATATGATTGAACTTTGTATCTACTATTGAGATTCACTAATACAGACCCTGTGCCCTGTTGAAGTCCTGTTTACATTAAAAGGATTCTAAATGGAATTTAACAGTGTCGAGTTGTGTCCTAGGTGCTTTTGTGTAGCTTGAAAACAGCATGATTTTGTTTTGCCTCCTACAGCGGATCTGATTTTTAAAAAAATGTCTCTGGATATTGGGGTTTTTTCTGATATGGTGCCAACTTTTGATAAAAAAATGTTCATCCCTAGAGACTTTATTGTAATTTGGCCTGTCACTGACTAGTTTAAACTATGCAAGAGAAATTAAAATAAGGTGTCCACTTAAAAATAAGACACGTTTTGCTTTCAGCTGTGTCAGAAAGCAGTTTATTTTTGTTGTTCAAAGTTGACATTAATTTACTCATCAGCAAGTGGGTGGGTAAGAGTTTTCCCCAAAGTCTCACAGTAAATCTAGTTGTGAGTAGAATCTGGAAGTTTTATTTCTTGTTCATTTGTTTTAATGGCCAAATAACACTGCCACCCAGTGTTATACAGTCTGCTCCCCAGAGTTGCCTTCTTCTGCACATCATTCCATCTTTTCCTCCTTTTGTGTTGTGCCTTCTCTCCAAATATATAATCCTAATTTTCCCTTCTCTAAGATTGTTCCTAACTGAAGTGCTGAGTCTAAGGAATCCTTTGAAGGATACTTCGAGAAATCCCTTTTATTTTAAAGTCTGTCTCTCTTACCCATAGCTATCCTCTGGTTGAGTGGATTTGTATATGGGTCAACATTTTCTAAAGTAAACACTAGTTTTGGCTGTCCTGCTTGAGAGATCTTGAGCCAACATTTTAGGTGGTCGAAATTAGAAAATACTTTGGAAATGTTAGTCATAATGGACATTTTTACATGTGCTCCTGAGTTTGGAGGGGGTGTTTAATTAGAGCGGCTCCAAGAGTCACTTTAACTAAAGTGCCTGCAATGTTTTGTGTATTCAGTGTTCCGTGCTTCAAAATGGTGGTCAGGGTGCTTTAACTAAAGCTCCTTGAGTGAGATGCAGTAGACTCAGCTGGCTTTATGGGCCACAGCTGCAGGAGGGCTGGCTGGCCCTTGATTGACATGAAAAACCCTATGCAGAACTGGGGAAGGCATGTAATCAAAAGGCTGGCTTCCAGGCAATATAAACCCAGGGCCCGAGCCAGAGCAGCCAGTCTGGCCCTGTGTGCTGAATGGTGAGGAGCTCCTGATGGAGATGCCTGCAGTGGATTGAGTAGTAGGCACCTGAGCTGTTGCTTGGAGCTGACCAGGAGGAACTAAGGGAAGCTTGATGGCCGAATTGCTGATTCTCTGAATCAGAATTGAATCTTCAGATTTGGATTCGGCCAAATTGAATTGGGACAGTGATCCGAATCAACGAATTGAATCACTGCCCTCTGAATCAGTCCAAATCCAAATCAAATACAGCCCGCTTCACACACCCCTACCCCTGGTGCCTCACCTGTTACAGCTGGGTTTGCAGATGATGATCTATGAATGTAATAATTTAAAATTCATCTACCTCAGATGAAATGTGTGTTTGTTTTGGATATAAAACTGGGAAAGCCCCTCTGGAAGATGTTGCCAGAACTTTTCAATTGACTTTCTGTATCTTATTCACGCCCTTTAAACTAATATCTGAAGGATCTGATAGTCCTTGCTAAGAGACAGAGACCATTGTATTATGGTTCATGATATGCCAACAAAAAGTAAAATTAACAGATGATTTGAAAGCTCTTGGTATTGTCACATTCAAGAACTCTTCTGTTTTACATCCTGTCTGTTTCTGCACTCAAATACTTAGCATACTTTGGGAACTTTATAAATAAATAATACTGATATTTGATGATTGCTTGCAGGAACACTCGGTTGTAAAGTGGGGAAGTGGTTTCCTGGAAAGCAATCAATCTACTATACCTTGACCACTATTGTAAAGTATCTGAGACCAGGATTAATTTTTCAATTCACATCTCTGTGGTGCCTAGAACAATGCACCCCTGATCCATGGTTTGAGGCTATTCAAGCTTTTAAACTGTATGCGCCTCTGTAATATATTGATTAATGGTCATTTGTGAAACTGCAATACTAACACTACTGATAATAAATATTATTGGTTCCTGAATTTATTAGGTCCAGAAATCCAGCAGAAGAAACTATAGCATTATAGCCAATGGAGATGATACAAAAGCCTTAGCAATACGTTTGGAAGAAAAACACCACTATTGACTTATTAACTAGATATATTTCCAGATTCTTTCATTTAAAGATCAGATTTTTGGCAGGGAACTAGAGGAAAAAAGATTATCTGAAAATGCAGGATTTCCCAAGGGGTGAGGTATTAGCGATCCTAAATAAATCTGAAAATTTTCTGTTTAGTGATGTAATAAAAAGAAGTATATCGCATACAGAAGTTTATAATTTTGTTTTGTAAATAAAAGAGGTACTAATATAGCTTACCTACCTACTCACTTACATCACTTTCTTATCTGAAGTTGTGCTGAACATAAGAATTGAGCGATTTTTCCACTTGCAAATTTCTACCTTTTCTCAAGCAACCCTTTACACTTGGAACAACAATCCTTTCTCCTTCCCTGAGGCTAACTCTGTCTCTGCTTCCTTAAAATGTATTTCTTCCTGTAACAAAGAGCCAGACTCCCGTTACTTTAAGGGGAGAAGCAGAAGCAGAGGGGTCCCCAGGTGAGGGAAACACTGCCCATTATGGGCTGGCTGCAGAGGACTAGGCAGTCAGGAATCAGTAGGCTACAGGTGCCTATTGCAGGGTTAGTGACCTAGAATTAGGATAGTAGGCCAGAGGCTTGATTGGGCATCAAGGGCACTGCTAAGGCAGCCAGAGTAGCAACTGCAAGCTGTCCTGGAAGCTAGTCATCAGGCCCTTATTGAAAACCTCTTTGGGTTTAGGAGGTTTATAAGCTCAGGGCTTGAGCCAGGGAAGGTAGTCTGGCCCTGCTGGCAGCAGGCAGAAGAGGTTTACAGCAAGATGGCTACAGGGGAGTAACTGGCCGATACTTGAGCTGCCCTTTGAACTGCAAATAAGGAGCTAATAGCTTATGGGGAAGTATGACCCAGTGTGGGCATAGTTTTAGTTGTAGCCAGTAGGCTTATATTTTTGTTCAAGCTTTATAGCAGCAGACCACAAATGACTATGAGGGGCAAAGTGGAGGCCAGAGGGTGCCAGAGGACACGAGGGCTTGAGTCTGCCAGGGAATAGGGTGCAAGCCACAGTGGTGTCCGAGGGGCACAAGGGTGTTTTGGGCCCTATCAGAGCTAGGCTCAAACACAGGCAGGCCAAAGCCAGGAGGGCCAAAGCATGTGATAGAGCTGGCCTGAAGCCAGGAAGGCTAAGGCCCAGTGCCCAAGGGGGGGCAAAACCAGGGCCAGGGGCCCAGTACCCAAGAGGGGCAAAAGAGGGGCTGAGGTCCAGAACAGTGGACCTTGAGTGGGCTATGAATGCAGTTAGAGGAAAGGGGTGCAAGCTGAGAAGGCTGAGGCCCCAACAAGGGCATGGAGGCTTGTCATTGGAGTGATTAACCAATAACATCTGCCAGGCATGGGCATGGCTGTATAGGGTGGAAGGAGCCATGAATAGCCCTTAAGATGACAGGTGCCCTGGGGGCACGGACGGGCCAAGCGGGGGCAGGATTGGTTCCAGCAGGGTCTGAGACGGAAGATGGACAAGGGCCCAGTCTGGGTCCTGAAGTCAGCCTCCTTTACTACACATCAACTAATTGCATCAAGGCATAGCAGAAGATAGAAAAGGGAGATTATGCAGGCAGTCAGAGCCAAGCAGGAGCTGCATGGCTACCAGGGGGAGTCACAGCTGCCCCTGTGGGGCATGGTCCTGTAACACTTCCTTGTAGCTTTCATTTGTTAATCTGCCCTCCAGCACTGTCTGCATCCACCCTCATACTAGATCTTTTTATATTTGTGTATTGGATTACATTATATCCCCCTTGGGGCAGAGATCTCATTTCTTACATCTTTGTAATGGGAAGTATTTGCCTACAGTGCTACAGATCTTGTACTAAACCCTGCAACCCCAGGAACTGGCACAGGGAGCCAGCAAGGGAAGTTCTCACTTTTCTATGGGGGATGCTGGGGATCTGGGTCACAAGCTAATGGGCTACGGAGAAAGGGAAAGGCACAGGTGAATAAACATGAACATTAAGGTACACACAGTTAGGATCCAGGTAACAGGTAATAAACAGTGACACTGTGGTGAAATTGCCCAAGAACAGGTAACATGTAGGGAATACTAATACTGCAGTATATACACTTGAGAATCCTTAAACCCTCCTACAACTCTGGAGGGACTCCCAGCTGTCATGACCCAATGATTGTGTGTGCGCTTCGGCACTGCAGACTTATTTCCCGCCACATGGAGCTTTCTTTGCAGGGTGCAATTCTCAGCTGCAGAGAGAAAACCCCGGTGCAAAGGAGTTCCCGCCACCCGTATGTAAATTCGTACCCCATTATTGGCTGTTTCTAAATTATTCCTACGTGGCGGCTAGCAATTGGCTCGCTAGCCGTATAAAAGGTTAGAGCAGTTTTCGCCCAAGTTGTAGAGGACTCCACAACCATCTCGTGGGGACTCTGAGCACGCGGCAGAGTAATAGAAACTTTGTGTGTGTCTCAGAGGAGTTCGGCGGCCTGATCAACCACCAGCCTCTTCCCGTCTTATTCGTTAAATTCTTCTTAAGACATATCTACGTTTTTTTTGCGCGCTCGTCAAGCGTATCCAGAGCTCTGTCGTGTTTGTTTTTGCGGAGCCTAGCAAACTCCGTGCGTGTGTCTTCAGTGGAGCCTAGCAAACTCCACTTGTGTTTGTCTGTAACTGCAACTCAAGAAAGTTTTTCCTGCCTGCACCGCGACCACCTACGGTGTAAGTAAAACAATCTTTAATTAACCGCTACGAGTCCGTGCCTAATTCTAGTCCGTCGTGCAAAAGTACCCGCCCTACCATTGCGGGCTCCCGGCCACAGCCCGCTGCATGCCCCCGAAAGCCTCGGACCGCTCCCGGCCCGCACACCAGCCAGCCTCTGGTCCCCAAAATACTAAACTGCCATCTGCAGGGCTCCCATGTCTGAGCCCCACTGCTACAGCTCACAGTACTAGCCCTGCTACTCCTTCTGAGTCTCTGGCCATGCCTTTCACTCAGCCACAGTGATCCACTCACTCTCACTGCTTCTCTGCTTCTTTCCATCCCTGGTAACCTGGGAATTGTAGTGTGCCTTACAATTACAGTTCATCCCTCCAGTCCCCTGGAGGCTTCTGGGAGTTGCAGTTCACACTATAGTTCCTTCCTCTAGTCCCCTGGAGGCTTCTGGGCACTGTAGTTCATGTTACAACATTACAGTACATGACATTCAACATTACAGTCCATTACAATATATTTGGCAATAGTGTAGATAAAGAAAAAAAAAAGCCATGCCCAAGTGCTACAATAGGTCTCTTCTGAAACATCAGCTGCAGTTTAGTTTTAGTTTAAGCACATTGATGATTCCACCCACTAGTGTAATCTCTAGAAACAGAAGCAGAAAATGGGAGAAGATTGTCTGCCATAAATGTGTTATGATTTGCAAAGATCTAGATGTAGAAATGAATACTTAATTCAGACTCATCATCATTTAACAGACAAATCCACTAAACCACCTCTGAGTTATAAGAAATGTAAGAGGAGGCATGTCAATTATCATAATCCTTTGATTATGCACCTTTTAAAAAATCTTCTATCAGAGTGTTCACTATTTCAGGGTTCATAATTCAGGGATTTTAACTTCCTTTCTGCATTATAATAAAGCACTGTTTTCTTCCAATGAGTATTTTGCATACACAGTCATTATTCACCTACTTGCCATGGTAGTAGGACAACATCCCATTTAATAATAAAAACCTACAAGTCACCATGATACCATGGACTTTTGTGTCCCAACTTCCACTGTGATCAATATATGATGCTTCATATGAAGGAAAATTTTCCCTTTTTTTCTTCCAATAATACAGCCAGCTAATTGAAAAATTCTAAGGAAAAAGAGCAGGAGAGGAAAAATGAATCCTTTATAACAAACCTTCTGTGTCTATTACAAAGAACGAAAAATAAGTAAACACCTTTTTTCATCATCACCTCTACGTTAGTGCATCCACCAATTGGAAAGGAAAAGGCCTTACAAATTCGTGATTATGAAAGAAGGACGAAGAATACATTTTAAAATACAGTAGGTTTTTTCTATCAGATTATATAGGGAAAAAATTAGCCCAATTATAAGACAAGATAACACACTGCATGATTCAGGAAGGTAGAAGAACACTGTGATCTTCAATTCAGTGGGAGTACTCCATGCTTAAGGTTAATCCTCTGCACAACTGTTTTCCTGAATCAGGGCTAGCGGGCTGATTTCATGTCCATAAGCCTGAATACACGTATCTCAGACTGAATTCTCCCAAAACAGGCATTGTCTAAACACAAAAGCTGATGAATGTCTACCTATGCTGGTATAATGAAAGTGGCACACACTTCTCTGCTGTGGCTACAGGTATACCGGTGTGGTATATTCTTGTATTCTCATATAAACTACCTTTATGCCAATAGAATTGTGTCTACCTTTATGATTATTTGGTACAAACATTCATGCCCCTAACTGAAACGGCTGCACTAGTACAAACAGTGCATATAGACTGGGCTTTAGAATTAGAGACCACACATCTGTATCACTATTAACTAGCTGCTTCTACAGTACCTATTTTGTAGTGTAGGGCACTTCTGCATGAAATGTAGCAATGTCATTAATATTCCCTTTGCTGATTTTTTTGTCTTATCAGACCCCTTCCTTCCTCAAGCCATGTCTTAAATCATATTAACTAGCATATTTTAAGTAATGTTCTTCATCACTGTTGTTGACAGTGTTTAACACATTATTTTGTCTTCTGACACCATTGCCGTATTTTTCGTGGTATATTGTGAAAATGTCATGATAGCCCTTTTAAAATTGTTCTTTTTTGGTTTTTGGAATTTAGGACAAGGTTTTCAAACAAGTTGGATGAACAATCACATTTGGAAAACAGATCAGTTGAAAGTCTGATTGCAATTATCTCACTTGCATATACAAATCTAGTAATTATGAATGCAAAACACCTCATTTAGAAACATTTGTGTATGCAGTTCTTCGTATGCAGGTGTAAAAACACTAGACATCTGGTTGACGGGCTTCAAGGTTGAAGTCCTCTACCCAAAGCTCAGATTCAAGGATAAAAGGTTCCCTCGGTTCCCTCATTCTTGTGCTTCAGCCCTTTCCTGGAGGAATGGTAAATGATTAATTCAGTTTGTAATCCCTTGTAACTTTGCTGTGATTTTTTTGTTAAAGAATAATCTTGTTGGCAATGCACTGGTGGTTTTGGGACATGAACATCAAGGAACTGGACAAGGACCATCAACAGATTGTAACAAAGAGAAGTTTGATTGAAGGAACCTTTGGATCACTGTGGAACCTGGCTCTGCTTACATGTGTTGTATAATTGTTCTAATTGTTCCTAAGCCAACCAGATGCTCTTGATCAAGCTGTAAAAAAGATTTGCAATAGTTTATCAGAATACTTTTTTTCTTTGGGGTACATGTAGGCAACTGGGCAACTGTTAGTCACTATCTGGATCATTGGGAAAATTGTAACTGGGAACCCAGTGCAAGAGATGTATGTAAAGTTCCATTATTATGGAGCAGAATTGCATGTAGACATGTTGTTGTTGTGTCTTTTGATTTTTTTTATTGTTAGACATTCTAGTAATATATTAGTTTTAAAACAAAATTTGATGCATCATACCTTTGCTTTGGCAAACCACTACAGTATCATGTGAACAGGAAACAAGGTTTTTAAGTGTCCTAAAAGCTAATTGTGTTCTAACCAGGGCTCAGTGAATAATTGATAATTTAGTCAACATGTTTCACCTTTTCTTTCTCTTTGCAATTTACCACCACCAGAACATAATTTTCTTGAATGCATTTGTAACTAAAAATTATTCTGCCTCATTAATTTGCAATATCTCTCAAGTCCCTCTCTCTTCCTTACTACAGTGTTTTCTCTCTTCTTCTTTCTTTCCTTTATTTTTCTCCAGATTTTCTTCATGCAAGCTTTTGGTTGTGTGTCATTAGGTTGCTTTTCAACATGCTATTGGATTCTTCCTTGCATTTTGCCTATACAAAGTGAGTGTAAAATGCCTAAATCAGAATGGGAATGTTTTCTGCTTGTTTGGTACTCAGTTTACACAGAGGTAAATGTTTACACAAGGCGCAAGGTGGCAGTATGTCAGATTCTTTGTATTTCTTTTGCTTTTACTCTGTCTTAGGCAGTTTCCTGTGCTTACTAACCATCTTTTTTGTTTTTTTCTACTTCCTACTCCATTTTTAACTGGTCCTTCCTTTGTCTTTAGCATAAAATGTCCCCAGTGTCAATCATATACTATGTAGGAAGAATTATCACTGAAAGTTCAGCAGCGGTAGAACGTGCTTAGGATTATTTACAGAAGTAAAAATGGTTAGCTGCATTTTGTTCATCTGTGCCATTGGCTAAAGGAAGGTTGCACCAGGGTGAGCCATGGGCCTTGGGGCTGCATGCTGCACAGATGTCACCACTACTGCATCATGGCTAGGGACAGAAGTTACACGTAAACTGGTTTAAGTGATAAGCAGGGATCCTGGTTTTCCATTTCCCATGGATAAATAGAGAAAACCACAGATTTCCTGGTTTTATCAGAAAAAATGTGGATTTTCTCTTTTAGCAGAGTAACCCACAGATTTCCCGCTTTTGCAAAGAGCTCTTCAGGCTAATAGAGTTCCAGCCAGCAAGAGCTGTTTGCAAAAACAGCAGGAAAGTCCCAACCCTGCCCGGAGGGGGAGGGAGAGGGGGAAGGGCGGAGCCTATGGCTTTTAGTCAGTCACAAGGCCTAGGTCAGGCTCACTTTCCTCCTGGAGCCTGTGAAGTGATAAGTGGGGCTTGCAGGGGGCTGGGGGATTGTGGGGCAGCGCTGTAGTGGAAGCTGGCTGGGGGCTGAGGGAGCAGGGAGGTGTTGGGGAAATACATGGAGTGCCTGGCTGGTGCCTCCATGTGCAGCTTCCCTTAAGGGCAGCTAGAGCTTTTTTTGTTTTCAAGTGCCCCTGGCCAGGCACTCCAGCCATGAGTGAGGAGGTGTCGGGGAAATACACGGAGTGCTTGGCTGGCTCCACATCGCCCCACTCATGGCCGGAGTGCCTGGTGGGGGGCACGTGAAACCCAAGTGGCTCTAGCAGCCCTTAAGGGAAGCCACACATGGAGGTGCTGGTCAGGTGTGGGGAGATGTGGAGCAAGCTGGGCACTCCATGTTGTTAACTCTCAGGGGGTAGGGGGGACCTACACCCCAAGATCTGTGCATGGGGCAGGCTGTGGGCTCGAGCTCCCATCCTGCTTCCCTCCTGTGGGGCTGCTGTAGTCCCGCAGGCAAGACCCGGCACAGCTGGGAACAGCAGGGCCATGCCGGGATCTCCTTGTCCCCCCGTCATGCCTTCTGTGCCTGCCGGTGCTCTGAGTGGTGGAGCCCCGCGCTGCTTCCTTCAGTGCAGCCCTGCTCCCTTCCCCGCTCACAGCTGGAGTGCCTGGCTGGGGACATGTGATACCTAAGCGGCTCTAGCAGCTCTTAAGGGAAGCGCGCATGGAGACGCTGGCCAGGCACTCCGTGTATTTCCCCAAC
>NW_005842195.1:0-7663 GCF_000455745.1 Alligator sinensis
TCCCTTCCAACCCTAACGTTCTATGATTCTACGTCTTAAACGTTTTCAGATGCTCCCATGTTGTACTTCATTCCAAAAAGGGAGATGTAGCTGCACCACTGTACTCCCTCTGGATCAACCAACCCCTAACAAAGCAAGGTTAATATCTGGACTCAATGCTGCCTTTACAAAGCTCCCCACATTCTTCTACATCCTGTAAAGATCTTAAGTAAATAATTGGGAAGTCTAATCACTCACTCTCTCTCTACACACACACCCACACTTAGCTTTTAGCTTCCATTTGTAAAACTTGATTTTTTTTTCTGTTCACCCTGTTAGGGAAACTACTATATTTTTAAATGCAGAAAAGGTCTGTAACTTAAACACAAAACTAATTTAAAGTTCAAATTTACAAAAGGCAAAACAAGAACTGCTGCCTCTAACACACACAGAAAAAAAATCCGTCAGCGCAGGTTTTAACTCATCCCGTAAAAAAAAAAAGAGGGAAACTTTTTAAAACCTTAAAAGCAAAAGGTTACATAATTTAGCCTCAAAGACAGATGCTCACAGGCTTCCTATATTAAAATTCCAATTAAGTCAGGGGTAGGGAATTATTTGGGTGCAGGCGATATTTGATGAGGTGCTTAGGATAGATATTAGGAAGAATTAGAATAAATACTTTAAACAAACAAAAGTAGCCTGAAGACTGCCCGATTATGGTAGGGACCAGCTTAGTACAATGCTTACTCTTATTGAATCTGGTTACTTACTAAAAGCCTCATGGGCATAAAAGGACCTGCAGGAGGGCTGGTATGGGAGCCACTTTCAGTGCATCAAGCACAGATTTCCCCAGTGAGGTAGAAACATCTAGTGGCAACTTTCAAAGTAAGAAGAGCAATGAGAACTACCTCAGCACACTGGATTGTGAATGGTAAAGAATTCAGGACAATTAATCCAACTAATCAATTCTTACCATACACATTGCTGCAGCAACTGTACTTGCATCTAACACACTACCAAGAACTTTCTGTGACATGGAACCACTGACATCAACTGCAAGTATGAAGCGCTTTCCTGTTGGTTCTACCACCTAAAATGGAAAAAGAAATACCGTAAATCCACATTTTGCTACGTATATGTATTTTTTAGTTCTCTCAACTAATTTAATCCATCAATACATTTAAAAGCAATTCAGGAAGTCAAATTATTTCCTGTTCTCTTTTTAGAGCAATATCAATCTGTTTTAAAAAGCAAACCCACAGCTATTAAAACAGATACTAGATAGCCTGTCACCCCCCCCCCAAAAAAATCCTTCTAACCTTTCAAATTAGGGGTGCATCAACAGAGGTTTTTTGGGCCGATACTGATGGCCAATTTTTAGCAAGCCATAACGGCCAATAATGATCCAATTCCAAAATGCAGCCAGGCAGCGTGGGGAGAGGTGTCTGACTGATAAGTCTGTTATGAGGAACAGGGGTGAAGGAAGACGCGTGGGGGGGGACAGATAGAGGCCCTCACGGTAAGGGAGAGGGTGGGGCAGGTGCTGCACAGCCAGGGTGAAGCAGGGCAGGGGCCTGGTGAGGGACTGACCCACGATCGCCATGTCTGGGAGTGCAAGGAGAGTGCAGCTCCTATCACTGCGCACACCCCAGGACAGCATGGGGGCGGGGGACAGTGCGTGCTTCCAGATCTGTGCGTGGGGTGACGGTGGGCTGCTTGGGGCAGTGTCAGGCTCTTCCCAGTGGGCTGGGCTCGTGGTGGACAGCAGTGGCACTAGAAGCAGGGCTATAGGGGAGCAGCTGTGCCCACCTCAAAATTCACCATAGCCCTCCCAAATCCCTCTCCCAGTGGCAGCCCATCCTTGCTCCACGTGCAGATGCATGAGCACACACCCCCACGGGGTGTGCAGTGGTGGGAGCCATGCCCCCCCAATGCCCCCTAGACAAGCCACTTGCAGCTCTGTCCTGCACCAGCTGTGCAATGCCTGCCCCTGCCCCAGCGCCTCCTTCACTGTGGGCCTTGATCTGCCCCCCACACTGCTTCCCTCACAAGACATACCAGCTGGGGCTGGCTGCTTTCCACGCTGCGGGGCTGCGCTCCTGGACACCTGCGTGCTGTGCTGTGGCTGGGCGCATTCACTGGGCATTTATCAGCAACATTATCGGCTATGTCAGCCAAAAAAATGACTGTTGCTGATACTGTTTATTTTCTTTGTATCTGTGCCGATCCGATATGGGACCGACGTATGGGTGCACCGCTATTTCAAACCCACATGCAGTTTGAGAAGAAAAAGGAACTGACAAAGCAGCAAGGGCAAACTTTTTAACCATTTTAGTCAGGTTTGCTGAGTTTGAACAAACCTGACCAAACCTGAGATTGCTCCTTGCATAACATGCGACTTATGCAAGTTAAATCAGATGCCAGCTGTTATTACTGTACCTCACTACTAGGTGGTGGGTAACCAGTAACAGCCTCTACGTTAGGTAAAACTGTTACTTGACAGTAAGCTACAAAAACATGAAATCTAAATTAGCATAAAGTATATTAGTATACTTTACCCCTTATTCTTTTTTCTAGATTGGGTAAAGTTCTCTCAGAGGCTTACATGGTCTGTTTGCTTCTTGTTTACATGAACATTGTTCGGTCGTAAATCTAGACCCTTAGTGCATGTGTCCCCCAAAAGCTTATGATGTTTTAAAATATTCTAGCCTCACAATTTCTTTAACAAGAGTTAGTCATGAATGGGCCATTACCTTGAATGTTTTGTAAAATGAAGCATCAAGAGCCTCTAAAATATCCCCATCAGGACGCCAGTGAAGTTTGCCCCGGATTCCACGTTCTCCTTTATAGGTCTCTAATGCAACCAAAATGTGGAATGGATGTATTCGAGCCTACAAGGAAAACATATCAAGGAGCCAAGGTTTAAAAATGCACGGAAGTTTGTAATTTTTTTTTTTTTTTTTAAATACAGAACAGACAACACATCAGGTAGATTATGGTTGCAATTTTCTGATTATTTTATTACCGGTTCAAGTTTTAAAAAAAATAATATAGCCACTCATCCAAAAATGAACACAAAATCATAACATACCATTTTTACCCGTAGCCAAGAGAACAAACCCTCTGGCCCATCCCAATTACAGTTCAAACCCCTTTCAAATCTGAAGAGTCCCATGGCTCTCAGCCTCACTTTGTAAGTCCTATTCTCTTGTCCTCTGATCATGAGCCTGGCTTTCCTCTGGACTCTCTCAAGCTTTTCCACATCCTTCCTGAATTGTGGAGCCCAGAACTGGATGCAGTATTCCAGCTGTGGCTTCACCAAGGCTGAGTACAGCGGGAGAATGACATCCTGAGATTTACTTGAGAAGCATCTATGTATGCAAGCCAAAATATTGTTTGCTTTACCAGCTGTGACATCGCATTGGTGGCTCATGTTCATCTTGTGGTCAATCATGACTCCCAAGTCTCTTTCAGCAATGATGCTAGCAAGCGTAGTACTGCTGTAGCACTCCCGAGGTGGAGTACCTTACCTTTTTTGGTATTGAACATCATCAGGTTTGTATCCACCCACTTACTAAGATTATCCAAGTCAGCCTGGATCATTAGCCTGTCCTCAGGTTTGGACGCTATGCCCCAAAGTTTAGTGTTATCAGCGAACTTAGCAAGCGCGCTTCTGACACCAATGTCCATATCGTTCATAAAGATGTTAAAGAGAACCGGTCCAAGGACAGAGCCTTGGGGGACACCACTGTTCATGGAGCGCCATAATGATTCGCTACTATCAACCACTACTTTCTGGGTCCGACCTCAGAGCCAATTTCCCAGCCATCAGACTGTGGTGTAGCTGAGGCCACAGTTGACTAATTTTTCCATGAGGAGGTCATGGCACACTAGATCAAAGCTTTTTTAAAGTCCACATATATGACATCAATCTCTTCTCCCTTCTCCAGGTGATATGTCACCTGGTCATGGAAGGAGATGAGATTGGTCAGGCAAGACCTACCCGTGACAAACCCGTGCTGGCTATCCCTCAGGATGTTGCCCTCAGCCAGCTTATCCAGTAGGGTCTCCTTGATAATTTTCTCCAGAATCTTCCCACGGATTGAGGTCAAGCTGACTGGCCTGTAATTCTTGGGATCTACTTTCTGCCCTTTCTTTATGATGGGTACCACATTGGCCTTCTTCCAGTCTTCAGGTACTTCACCCGAGTGCCACGAGTTTTCAAATATTTTTGCCAATGGTTGGGCTATGACACCTGCCAGCTCCTTGAGTACTATAGGGTGTAATCTGCCAGGACCAGCTGACTTGAAGACGTCCAGCCTCTCTAGGTGATCCTTTACCAGATCAACACCAATCCTGGGTACAAATACACTCTCATCCTGGCCGTTCTGCGTCTTGCTAGGCATGGTGATCCCACTGGACTGACAAAAGACCAACGTGAAGTACCCATTAAGCAGATTGGCCTTTTCCTGGGTGTTGGTTATCAGCTGTCCCATTTCGTAATAACCTAGACACCTTCTGTCCCTGCCTCCATCTCCCACGGGAGGGAGTTTATTCCACAGTCTGGACACCCTGACTGTGAAGGAGTTTTTCCTGGAATTGAGCCTGAAGCAGCCTTCCAGGCATTCGTATTCATTGCTCCTGGTTTTCCCCAGGAGTGCCCTAGTGAATAGCTGTTCACCCAGTTCTTGATGTACTCCCGATGTAGCAGTAAGCTGCAACCAAGTCCCCTCTCAGCGCTCTCTTCTGTAGGCTGTAGAGGCCCAAGTTCCTCAGCCTCTTCTCGTATGGATTGTCTTGCAAGTCCCTGATCATACCTGTGGCTCTTCTCTGGACCCTCTCAAGTTTTTCCACATCTTTGTTCAAGCACGGCGTCCAGAACTGGATGCGGTACTCCAGCTGCGGTGTCACCAGTGTGGAGTACAGTGGGAGTATTGCTTCCTTAGTTTTGCATGAGATGCAATGGTTAATGCATGCCAGCGTGTTGTCTGCCCTTCTGGTCACAGCATCGCACTGCCAGCTCATGTTCATGTGATGGTCGGTCACTACCCCTAGGTCCCTTTTGGCCAGGGTGCAAGTCAAATTGTCGCCACTGCGCCTGTAGGTATGTTGGGGATCGTTTGCCCCCAGATTGCGCACCTTACACTTCTGAGTGTTAAACTTCATCTGGTTCCAGTCTGTCCAACTCTCCAGCCTGTCCAGGTCTGCCTGTATCTGCAACCTATCTTCTGGCCTGACCATGCTCCCACATAACATGGTGTCATACTTGGCCAGCGAGCTTTTCACTCCCACATCCCAGTCACTGATGAAGATGTTGAAAAGCACCAGTCCAGGCACGGAGCCCTCAGGACACCACTGGCCACTTCTTGCCAGGACAATACAGATCCATTCATGAGAACTCTCTAGGTTCTAGCATGAAGCCCATTTTCCACCCACTGAACTGCTGAGCAGTTAAGCCCACAATCTTCCAATTTTTCCACAGAGTTACCAAACCACACAAATACAAGCCTCAAGTGATAAAAACAGTTCATACCTTTTTTAGCATTTTCTCATTTTTCAGTCTTTCACATACTAGTGACACTTCTGGGCTTCCTGGTTCTAGTACTGAAATTGCTGTCATCTTTCCCAAATTCCTCAACATTGCAGTAAGGGGCATTTCCTGTAGCAACGCTTTCCATACCTGATATGATATCAGAACAGGGAGAAAAAAAAAGAGAGGCAAAACTCAGTATAAGAACTCATATCTTGTGTGTACATAAGACAAAGTAAAAATGTAAATGTATATTAAAATGTTAAAACTATTAGACACATTTGTCTCACTTTATCTTAACTACTTATATCATTTCAAAACAGCCTTAAAATCTTTTCTTTGCAAAAAAAATAAATGGTTAGCAATTTAGACTTCATAAGAGGCACAAAATATTGCTTTATAAAACACTAGCTTGTATGATACTATTCTAATTTACCCACCTCTTTAGATTTCAAATGGTTTGTTGGGAGATGCTCCCTAACTAAACTATACTCTTCAATCAAATGAATAACCTCCAATTCATCTTTTGTGCGTTTTACTTTTTCCACTGCTTCCAGATATTTTAAGAGTTTTTCAGTCTCAACAGAAAGTGCCTTCTCTTTATATGCGTCTTGAACTTCCTTCCAACCCTTGGTGATATATTTAGTGAGTACAGCAATTCCTATTGAAAAAGAAAAATATTTTGTATTCAAGATTATGGTGAAGTATTAGAGCTTTTAGTAGACCTTGTACATATACTAGTTAGAAGCATACTAAGGTTTCACTTCTCTAAATTTAGGAGACTGAAATACATTAACATGTATAATTCACAATCTGTGCTCTTAACATCTCTACCCTCTTTGACACAAAACACTTAAGTATGAAGAATACAAGGAAAAACCTACTCAGAAAATGCAATGAAAAGTCGATGTCCAATTTGCAGCTTATATATATTATGTTTACCCCAAGTTCCATGCAGCAGAGTATTCTCAGGTTGTCTTTGCTTTTCATTTGTAAAGCTAGGGTTTTTTATAACTTAAGGGGAGGCATACAACTAAGATCACGGTCAAATCTAAATTGCACACAACATATCTAGTTGAATAATGAAAAATAAGTGTATTAATAAAATCTTCCAACTGATATGAAAAAAGAAAAAAAATTGTAAGCACTATTCAACCCAGCCTTGACAGCAACAAGACAAGTAATAAGAAACTGGCTTTACTCTTGAAGAGTGAAGATATATGGGCCACCTTTTGTAGTCTTCTCTAATCTGTAAGATACCATCAGGAGACACCATCACGCCAAAATGACATTTAAGCTTCCAAGACAGAGACATGCAAGAAACAGATTTACAAGACTGCATACTGTTTTTACTAAAGATTAATAAAATACCGTTACCTTCATTGGCAGGTTTTAGATGGGACAACCTCAGAAGGTCTTTATGAGACCAGCCATTCCTTTGTTTATATTTTGTAACTGCTAGAGCAACAGCCATGCCATTCTTCCCATTATACCAGTCTGCAACAGCTTTTCTCAGGGCACGGCCCCACATGCCACATTTCATCCCCTCCTTCAGATCCTTTTTAAACTGGATAAGAGTAAAGAGATGGGTTGGTATGCGGCACACTTCAGAAATAGCCTTAAACGCCGCTTGTTTAGTTTTTGCGTCAGAGCACTGTGAACAAACTGCTAGAGCAAAAAGCAACGGTTCCTGTTTTGCTGTCCTGCCTTCTACGCTGAACGTCTTTATTTCCTGTACCACATCACAGCCTTTGCCATCTTCAATCAATCTTATTAAAGCTTCTGTATTTTCAAAGCCCAGTTTCTTCTCCCCGATATAGTAAGTGCCACCTTCTGAACCAAAACACAAAAAACGGTGCAGTCTGTTCATATCAGTGACCTGCCATACATAGCCACCTTCTGAGTTTTGCACCTGCTTCTCATTCAGAGGTTGCATTTGGCTTACTTCTTCCTCCATTGCTTATAATTTTAGGAAGCCTGCTGGAAAAAGAGAGACAGTAAGGTTTTATTAAATATTAATGAGGAAATATGTTGGGCTTTTTTGGCTTTGATCAGTTTCAACGTAGATCTAAAGCCAAATGAGTACATCACATCAGAAACGCCTTATTTTTCCCTCCTATCTTTATTGTTAATCATGTAATGGAACAGCAGGAA
>NW_005842195.1:7686-11955 GCF_000455745.1 Alligator sinensis
AATGCTTTATTAGTAAAGATGACCTTCAAAATATATTTTAAAAATCAGGTTGATGCCTTTTTCAGATTCTTGGGGCATGAAGAAATTGTGAAAGGATTTTGTGGTTAAAGTCTGTTCTCTCCCATCCAGCCAACTAACTACATTGTGAATGCCAACTGCTGAAGGAATAGAGTAACTAAATCTTACTAATATTTTTGACAAAGGACATATTTGTAAGTCACCAATGTTAAATAAAGTTGGTGAAAAGAATAGCCATCTGACTGAAAACCTCCAACCTCTGCTGGTCAACTTCTACTTTCTCCGTGCTTGTAACCGTAGTGTCATCATTGCTCTCTAGGTAGGAGACAAAAATGTCCTGAATTTCTCTAGTATAAGAAGCTAATAAAATGGTGATTAATATTAGGAAGCAGAATTGTTAAAACCTCAGCTAAATAAAAAGGGCAGAAGGAAAATTGTAACAAATATGAAGGAAAAGTATACCTTTACATAAGATTCAAATATGTCCACCCTTTCCAATGAGGGCATAAAAACCACACACGCACACAAAAAAAAGCCCCCTAATTTTACATTTCTTTATTTCTAAAGGCTAAAAAGAGAAACAAAAAGCAAAGAAAGAATCCCAAACTTTCTGGGCCTTGTCTACACACCATATATAAGCAGACTACTGAAAAAGTCACTCTGAAGCATACCTAGTATTTTTATATTTCTAATCTCAATTGGAAGCATTAAGGGAAAAAAAGTTACATTCATGCCAAAAAAGTTATTTTTCAAAAAGTAAAACAGAAAATCCACCTACAGTGAAGTCAACCAAAAATAAAACTATATGCCAATGTAAATATACTGAAAAATAGAAATTAACACCACTGAAAGGGAGCCTAAAGTGCAACTGAACCAGGGGTGGTCAGCCTGAAGCCCAAGTGCTACAAGTGGCATGACCAGTCTCTGTGCCTGGCACCCGGCAGATCAACACAGCAGCTGCTGATAGGGCAGGAAACAGAAAGCTGAGGAGATCAGGCAGGAAGCAGAAAACAGAGGAGATTGGGCCAGGAGTACAGAATAGGGAACAGAAAGCAGAGCAGCAGACTGGGCAGACGAAGGGGATCCAAATGGCACTTAGGGAGGGTGCAGAGCTAATTTGTGGCACACCTCCCAAAAAAGGTCAGTCCCCACTGAACTAAACAATTACAAGCAAATATGTTTTTAAGTAGCACATCAAAAAGGTCTCTTTGAGATACCAGGTGATCCACTAGAAATTTAGGGAAGAGACCCCCACCCTTCCTTCCAACAATTCTCTACAAAATGGTCTAACATGGGTGCTCAATCCCTGGCTTGCTGGCTAGATCTGACCCTTGGCAGTACGTCATCCATCCCACGGAGCATCCCATGATAGATTAGGTGTGGAGGTCAGTGCCAAGCCTGATCTCAGCCTATGCGATCAAGCAGAGGTGGCCCAGGGCCCCCAGAGCCCAATCCCAGTGGTGAGAATAATCCAGTCCATGGACCTGCCCTGCAACCTTCATTTGCCCGCAGGGCCGGGAAGTTGAGCGTTATTGGTCTAACATATTGTCTATTTGTGTACTATGGCATGTTATTATTAGGGTATTACATGTAATCAAGGCACTGAAACCATGTGTACATAGTTACTGTAGACTGGTGAAGCTAACATCTAAATGTGCAAAGATGGGTACAAGGATATAGATGTAATTACATTGTAATTTTTGTTCCAGTGACCAAGAACTACTAAATTCTTCAAAACTGCAATCCTTACGTAGCAAAACCCCCCAGTTTTTCTTTTAAAATGCATTCCCCCCCCTGCCCCAACCATTTCTGATTTTTTCTTTCCCTCTCTAATCCCTATAGATAAGTATAAGTGAGCTAAGACATAGGATAAGCTTCA
Organism: Alligator sinensis; assembly: GCF_000455745.1. Taxonomy (NCBI): domain Eukaryota; kingdom Metazoa; phylum Chordata; order Crocodylia; family Alligatoridae; genus Alligator; species Alligator sinensis. The sequence goes on from NW_005842195.1 coordinate 9,584, forward strand.
GCATTTTATTTTGGTAGCAAGTTGCATTTCTTTTGTTTTTTCTCTTCCTTTATATTGTATAATGATTATGTTTATATTGATTTTTACTGTTCTATATTACTGTTTTACTGGTACTATATGATTTAGGCCTACATATGTAAATTAGCATAAGTCTTGTCAAGTTTCCATTTTGCTTGTCAAGTCTCCATCCTGTCCCCAGGCCCGGTTGTATAACCCATGACTCACACCTACCCCTCCTATGTAACTTGGTTCCTGAATGAATGGGGATGAATGAGCGTGCTTGAGAGAGAGTGGCAGTAAGTCTAAAAATAGCTCCCTCTGAATGACCAAACCATCAACACCAATACCCGGACCAAGGACCGGGCCCTTGGAACCACCCTCAGCATTCAAGAAACAAAAGATGAGGCAACCCACCATTGTGCAAAGGCTGCACATGCTCTGTAAGAACACCTGGAGCCCTCTGGAACAGGACTCACCTTGCCTGGACAGGCCCTCCCCATAGGAGATCAGAGGTAGTCTGCCCCATAAAAAGGGGTAGTGAAGACTGACTCCTTGGGACGCCCTCTCCATCTGGACCAGCACCATGCCACACCACCTATCCACCCAGAGGCCCTGCTGGCGACCCCCCTCTGGACAACACCTACTGGACAGGGACCCCTTTCCAGCCTGGAGAGGTGACTATCACCCCCTACCCCTTCTTCAACCAAGGACTTGCACTCTGCTTCTCTTCCATACTTGGACTCCAGCCCTTCCACTGAGTCTCTTTCTCCTGCTGCCAATGCGAGTCAGTGCGTGTGTGAGTGAGTGCATGTGTGAACTAATAACTTCATGGGGCTGTGTAGTGTGTTGTCTGTGTAATAAAACTGTTATTTGGACCCCTGAGTTGGGTTTTGCTTTATTATGGTTTGGCCCTGTGCTCCAATCTCTGCTCCTCGCCCCTCTAACTTCTGTCTCATTTCTCCCTCTCCTGCTTCTGGCTCACTGCCACCTCCAACACCTGTGCTGAGCTCCTCTCTGCCTCCAAACCCCATGTTTCTTTGCCCCACTGCCTTTTCCTTTTCCCCTGAGCAACCAGGTTTCTGCCTCAGTTTCTTTCCTGGCTGTCTCCTCCTTGCCACCACTTATCTGCACCCCCTGCCCCCCAATATCTCAGCTATCTGCCTCAGTTTCCAGCTCCAGTCTACATTAAGTAATCCCAAGCCTCAGTTCCTCAGCCAGCTTCTCTGTAGTCCACCAGTTCTAATGCTGGTTCTGGGAACTTTCACTCCCTACACTAACTCTCTCTCTCTCACCTGAACCTTCCCCCAAGTATCCCAGGTACCCCAAGCACACACATACACACTGTACCATCCAAGTTAGGAACTTGCATGCGTGTGTGTGTGTGGTATTGTGTGCATGATATATGAATTAGTACTCCTCCTGCTACCTGGAGGAGTAGTACCATACATATATTTTAGCATGCCTTCAGCATTATTGCATGAGTAGCTAAACTGAATGTACCAAATGAATTCATCCAAAGTGGCCAACTGATGCACTCAATATTATCATGGGAAGAAACTTTGTTTTGCCAGCACAACCTTCAAAAAGCCCATATTCAGTGCTTCTCTATCTACATTCAAGTAAATATGTTTTGGTTTTGACTCTTCTCCCTCAAACCTAGAACTCCAAAAAGGTGTTATTTCTGTCCAAAACCTCCAGTCTTCACAGATTTAAAGTTGGCAAATAACATATTTCTTTTCCGGCATACATGTGTAGATGACATACATCAAATCTAGCACCCAGAAAGCTAGTTCTTAACTTCTAATTAACCTTCTTTGCCATGACAACCTGAAATTCCTTTCTACAATAAAAAGAAAAATGCAGAGACAGTAAAAATCATTTTTGATTATTGTCAAACCATACAAAATGGGTCACACTCTACAAGTTTCCCTCTTCTAAAAAAAAAAAATAAAAAAAAATAAAGTGTGTTCAAAATATAAATCCACAACAGTGTGTAGTTCTTACAGACACCACTTTTCTTTCCTGTATGATGACAAATTTGTTAGACTTAAACCAAAATAACAGTAGACCATCTTCTCTGCACTGATACCATTTTGTACACTTTTTTCTTTAGACTTAAATGTCACGCACACTGAAAATATCTAACATGCCTAAAACTGTTACATACTGTTCTCTAGGAATGATTATAATTATTATTAACTTATTCTAGTAGTTTTTATACATAGCACCCTTCCTTCTCAAGTCTCAAGGCATCGTTCCAAAGATAACTAGCTGATAGTAACGCACTGATTCTGATCGAAATCAATAACTACATATTTAGCAACAGCACCTAGAACTTGTGGCCTCGCCCCCCCCCCCCCCCGGGCCCACAC
>NW_005842195.1:12408-16219 GCF_000455745.1 Alligator sinensis
CGCGGCGGCCGCCTGGGGAGCCGGCGCCATGGCGGGCGGGGGCAGCGCCGGGGAGTGGTGCCTCATGGAGAGCGACCCGGGCGTCTTCACGGAGCTCATCAAGGGCTTTGGTGAGGGGGCGGGCGAGAGGGAGCCCCGGAGAGGCCTGGGCGGCCCCCTGGGTGGGGGTGGGAGTGGGGTTGGTGTTGCTTCCGAGCGGCTGGGCCTCTGCCTGGCTCTGAGCGTGCAGAGAGACCTGTCTGGCCCGGCCCGGCCCGGTCCTGCGGGAGGCCACGGGTCTCTTGCAGCTCCGCGCGCCCTTACCCGCGTCCCCCAGCGCTCAGGGGACTCGTGTGAGGCGGGTGCGGTGGTGTAACACATTGCATTGCTGAGGGCTGGGATCACCTTTGAGTTGCACTTCATGCAGCACCGTTGAAACAACGAAGCTGGCGTTAGCTGTAACTTTAGAGGCCGGTTTGCACACCACTAGTGCAGAACATGGTAGGAAGAAGCTGAGAAACTTATAACAGGATCATAGTTCACAGCTGTCGATTATGGGTCTGCTTTCTCACCCTTTTTTGCCTGTGCCTAACATGCAAACCTGGCACCTGGCTTGAGAAATCCAGTGAATGAAATACAAGTTTTTTTCCCCTCTGTCACGTGGCAGGGTAAGCCATTGCTTTCTGCAAAGGTACAGAAATCTGTGCAGAAACGTTACCAAAAAAGCCCTGCCCCGTGTCATTTTAAAGAACAGTCTTGCACTGCGTGCAGATCTGGAGCGTTCTTGCTCTGGAGATACGAGCATATGGCAACATAACTAAAGTGAAATTGAATTTCGATCAGTAAAACTTGCTCTTGAGTACCTTTTTTGGGTCTGCCGAGTCGCATCTGCTTCATGTTCCTGCAGGTTTGGGAAAGTTGTGATAAGAGAAGTATTTGGGATTATGAAAAATTCTTCTTTTGTATAATGTATGGAAAATTTCTTCTTTTTTATGATAGGATGCCTAGGAAGAATAAGATAGTGTAGATCTGGATACACTGTTCAGGGAAGAGATCCTTTCTGCATTGTAGCTGCTGGAAACCAGCTGCAAGCCCACGGGGGAATGTTGCAGAAGATCAGAACCATGTGCTTCTGGATCTGCGCAGGGGGCGAGGGCGGGCTGTTGCTGTGGGCTGAGGTTGGGGCAGCGCCGAGGTCTTTGTGGGGACTGGGCTGGGCTGTGCTTGGGGTGGGCAGTGGCAGCACTGGGAGGGGGCTACGGGGAGCCTGAACTACCCCAAAATTTGCTGTAGCCCCCCCGACCCTCCCTCCCTCTGCTGCCGCCACCTGCCCTGAGTGCAGCCTGGCCCAACCCCCCACTGGGAAGAGCCTGGTGCTGGCTTTAGCCTGCAGAGGCAGCCCACCCTCTCCCCTCATGTGGATCCTGGGCCACACCCCCATGCTTTCCTGAGGTCTGCAGAGCGGCAGGAGCAGCCCTGCTCTGTGCCCCCTGGATGAGCCGCGCGTGGCTCCATCCTGTGTCCTGCCCTGGCTGTGCAGCCCCAGCCCCATTCCCTCCCTCACAGCTGGGGCCTTGATCTGCCGCCCTCAAGCCCCCTTCCCTCACAACAGACTTACCAGCTAGACCCTTCTGCTCTCCATGATGCGGGGCAGCGCTCCTGGCTGCCTGCATGATATGCTGTGGCTGCGTGCGTGCGTGGGGCGTTTATCAGTGGCATTATCGGCCACATCAGCCAAAAAAGGCCGATTGGCACCAATATAATGAAAATTGACTGTATTGGCAATCCAGTATGGGACCAATGTATCAGTGCACCTCTATTTATATTTCCTCTGAGATCTCACTAATGATTGAGGATTGTGCTAGGTTATCTTGCACTGCGCTAGAAGAGATTTGGAAGCCCTGTCCTGATTGAATGGCCACCATAATTGAAAACCTTGTTAGCAGTAAGGAGTAAAGTATAAGATTGAATGGGTCAGGAAGAGTGAACCATATTCATTGTAGAGGTGATTCTCCCAGGTCAGCCCTGAAGTATGTTGACAGCCTGTTGTAAAAGGTTGTGGTTTTGGGGAAAACTGAGAACTCTGGTCTCCTTGAACTGCCAAAGATGAGTATTTCTAAGCACTAAATTAGCTTAATTAAATTATCTAGTAAAGTAGCTCATTCTGACAATCTAAAAGTTTTATATACCGTATAACCTCATAAATCCGGATATCAAAAATTGGGAATTCTTGAAAATCCAGCACTTCTTAAGCTCTGCACTCCACTCCCCCAGATGCGGAGGGCAAAGCTTGCACGCGGTGGCTACTGCCGCCATCTACCACCCCACGCTGCTGCTCTGCATGTGGCCACTGCTCCGGGACTGGCCGCTGCAAACCCTGCCCCCGCCTCCCTCCCCCCCTGACATGGAGGTGTAAGCTTGCACACAGTGGTTGCTGCTGCCATCCATCATTGGCTCTGCGTGCATCTGTTGTTCCGGGACCGGAACTCCTCCCTCCTCCCCCCCTGCTCCACAATTGGTCGCTGCTCTGGTTTCAGAAATCAGGAATATTCAAATTTCTGGCAGGTGCTCAGTCCCAAGCATGCCAGATTTATAAGGTTATACTGTAATTAAATTCGTTTATTAGATTGGTCTGTTTATTTATTGGTCTGAAGTTTAAAGTTTACAGTTCTACTGTTTAAATTAAGATTAAAAATACCATGTAATATAGAGATGATGAGGTTCATGAGCTTATGCAGTAAAATGCTTAATTGACTGTGCTCCACTCAGGAAAGAACCTTTCTTTTTTCCCCTCTGGGGTTAGCTTTTCTTCTGCTTCTAAGAATGAGATTTTTTTTTCCTTTACCAGAAAAGGTCTACAATTTCTGAAGTTATCTTCCTGATTTAGTAATACCACATAAGATTGTTATTTAATCTTTGTCTGTTGAAAGGTGGTTCCTTTGTAAAATGAAATTAGTAATACTTCCTTGCTTCAAAGGATGTTAGAAGCTAAATTAACGTTTGCAAGCCATACTGATCTCCTGTAATGGACTGTGTTGCTCTTGTGTCAAATCTATTACTACTACTACAAAATACAGAATGTGTTTAGCATATCTTTCCTTGAAGGGAATCAAGAACATTACTAACCTTAAATCTAATCAACTTTAAAAAATGTATTTTATAGTTCTTATTCCGTCACTCATGTGTTGTCATTTAGAGAAAGTAGGATGACTATTGTAACTTAGTGTGTATACAAGAATAGAGTGGCAGAGGTTGACATTAAAAAGCAAGACATAACTGGAAAAAGGAGTTAATATCTTTATACAGTGCATAAATTATTTGTGAAACAAACTTTCACAAGACAGTGTTGATATAGAGAATAATAGAATTTTATGCCTTTGAATAATGGGAGTATTTACAACGACACTACACAGGCTGTGAACCCCCAAACTTCAGAATGCAAGTCTACCTCTAACTCTGCTGTATAAAAAGAAAATTTCTGTATAGGTTTGTTGTTGTTCACTATATTTCCACTGCAGTGACTCTTGCATTAGAGAGTCAGATTTAAGTGTTCTAAGTTCTACTTCTGACTCTAGAATTGTGTTACTTTGGTCTTGACCAGACCACTAAATTTCTCAGTGTCTGTTTCCACTTTTAACGGCTGCATGACATCCCCTTCCACATGTAATTAGAAAGCTTAATTCAGTCATATCTATGAAAAATTATGAGGTCAACAAATGAAAGTTTAAAAGTCTATAATATTTTTGAGTCCTGCTTGTGACTAGTTCAGGCTCTTCTCTTAAATAGTCTCTTAAAGTATCTTTGGTATCACAATTGTCCAAGAACCCTTCCT
>NW_005842195.1:16250-40851 GCF_000455745.1 Alligator sinensis
GTGGTTTTACATTCACAGGGTCTCTCTCTATATAAAGACTGAAACATCTGGAAATCAGGGACAACTGGTGATAGTAACAACTTTTTTTTTTTATTGTCAAAAGACAATATATGAAAAAAGACTCTCCTCCACTCTTTCTACATTATCACTTGTAGTTGTGTGCCTTTTTCATGATAGTATCCTTTTGAATTAAGGTAAGTAAAGGAACATGTATCTTTGCTCTTCTAGGTTGCAGAGGAGCACAAGTTGAAGAAATATGGAGTTTGGAGCCTGAGAACTTTGAAAAATTGAAGTAAGTTATTAGACGTAGAAAAGCAATGTGGCTTTTCCAGTCTGTTTTTTATCTCTAGCAATCTCTGTAAAGCATATTTGTTTGTTCTGAGCTCCTTTCATAAATGAACGAATTGTTCTAAGCTCCTTGCATGAATGAAAGAATTGTATTAGACCAATAGCAATATGCTACATTATTACCTGTTTCAGCAGCAGTTTATCAGCATATTATCATCGCACATGAAATTTACAGCCTTTTAGTAGGATCTTTAGATTGTTTAAGCTAGCTTTTCAACAAAGCCTTCTTTATAAGAATTGTGTGGTTCAGTGGCTAGATAAGGAATCTCTTAGATCTGTCTGTAAGCAAAAGTTGCTTAACCTCTCTGTTTCTTGTCATGTCTTGTTTTGGACTGCTGTAACCTGCTCTTACTGGAAACGCTAAGTACTTTGCCATTCCATCCATATGATGAACGAAGAGCATTGTATTTATTCATGTATAGCAGCTTGAAAGGAAATAGGATGGTTGGAGACCTTTAAAACCAAACAAACAAAAAAACATTTTACCAGAAGCAGCAATGTGTTGCTTTGATCTGGCTCTACAACGTCTTTATAGATCGTGTGCTTCTGTGGGGCTTTTGGGCACTTTTATCTAAAGCTGAGTCAATCAGCTGTTAGATAAAAGCACCAAAAAAGCTCCACTATAGCGTCTGAGCTATACAGACTCTAGGTGAGCTGGGTCCACCTAATGCGCTGCCTCTCTTGGGAATGCACTGAGCTTGGCACAGGAGCGCATGGAGTTTAAAGTAAAGTGCCAGTGTGTTTTGTTATTTTTCGTTGTTTTAATATCTACAAGCAGTTACGGTTATCAAATGCAAGTCCCTTTTACTTCCTGTGTAACTATCTACATTTATATAATTAATGTTCCAGAATATATGAAGTACACAATTTATAACTTGAAGTGCTGTTTGATTACAAATTAATTTAGCAGTCTTTTGTTACTAGGAATCACCAATATGTGACTACAGAGATAGTAGATGTTGCCATCAGCTATCTCTGTAGGTTGAACTTTTATTTTAAAAAAATACCCAGAATAGTAGCTGTTACTCATGAGAGAACAGCTTTGCTTTGCTTTCCCATTCTCTTTGGATTAAATTTCTGTAACCTCATATTGTGGCCAGTTTGGTATCTAGTCATTTCCCCATTTACTTTCTCTAGTATTTTAACTTTAATATAAGTGTTCACAACTGCTCTTAACCCTTGGAGTATAGGCACCGTTGGGACTGCAGTGGGCCCAGTATCTGGGGAAATTTGTGACTTATTTATGTTTCCTAGTCAGGGCCTAAAATATTTGCTTATCCCCTGCATTCATGAGATTCTTCACATTTAACATTGTCACATCTAACTTTTATTTAAAGTGTTTTTAATGAGTGAAATTTATTTAGAGCCTTCACTTTATGACAACTAAATGTTTCAGGTATATTGTGGACCTCCTAGCAGTTTGAGTATTGCTTTATTTTTGTTTCTATTTTCATATGTTCAGTAAAATATAGATTAGAAATACTTTTATCTACAGAAAATGGAGGATTGACTGAGAAGTTCCTTATCTTTCACTAGAATTTGTATACTCTTAGGTTATATACTGCACAAGCTAACTCCCACTGAAGCCTGTGGGAGTCTTTATTTTGGAGTCAGTGCAGGTTGTATTGAATCCTATTAATGTAACAGGCAAGTGATTTCATTTAACAGCTGTTCCCTTATTTTTGGGAAGTAGAGTGGCAGGTCTTAAGGCTTCTCAAAACCCATCAATGGGCTATTGTAGAGATCATCCTAGAAGGGGTTGTCGAGGAGAACAGAAGGTAGTTTCGAGTGAAGAATATCAAATACAGAATAGAACATAGGGTATCTCAGTGAGATTTGTCTTTTGAATCGAGTAAGATCTGAGTCTTTCAAGAATAACCAACCCTATTTAAGCTTTCGTGGCAAACTTCATTTAGATCATTACCCAGCAACTGATTAGGCATGGATAGGCTAGTATGCCCATGGAGCAATATTACCTTTAGTGGGGCTCCTGGTAGACTTAAGTCTGCCTACATATGGCCAATTACAGGATAGGAGCCATACTTTGTAACTTTTTTATGTAGGTAACAGAAAGCTTTTAGAGCGTATGTAGCTGAGACTTAATACTCTAGTGCCTCAGAACAGAGCAGTGTGCAAGCCCTCCTGATGATAATATAGTAAAGATCAAACAAATTTGTTTATCTTGTGTTTTGTACATGTCTTAAAATCCTAGTACACGTGGGAAAAATTATATTCTTAAAACATTAATTGCTGAATTGTATTTGACCTGTTAGGCAAGTAAATAACCAGGCACCTAACTATGATCTTTTTCCATCCTGCTGGAATCCCTAATACAATGTTAATGCAAAATTAGGAAGGGTTGTTCTGGTTTTTGTGACTCATTCTTAAGAAGCATTAGACTCTGGGTCTAAATATTCAAAGTGTGTTGTAGTTCTTAGGGCAGCTGCATCCCTTGTCCTCTCTGAGTCTTTTTAATGGTACTCTTTCTCAGACTTTTGGCTGTCACTTGCCAAGGTGGGATTGCACAGTTTTGGTTCTAAACTGGGTCTTGGGCAGGAGTGGCAAAGGAGTTTGTAACCAGGCAGCGTTCTTAAGGGAAACAGCTGTATTTATTTACTTTGTTTTAATTGGACAGTTTAGTTTCTCTGCATGTTGTAAGGCTTGCCACACTGGGACTATAGAAGGTCCCAACTACTTTGCTTATGCCTACCAAACTTCCTTTTGTGTCCTGTCAGTTTGTACCTGCATGCATGGCTCACTTCAAGGTCCACTCTCCAATGTGCATTTAACACTTTAAATGTTTAACATTTAAGTCCCCTGCTCTCTGGGTTGCCATCATTGTCAAAAGAGCTGTGTAACTTTGTCAGGAAATAGTGGCCAAACAACAGTGAAGATGCTGTCTTGTAAGTGTTCAGGAACCTGCTTATAAAGAGCCATTATCATCCTTCTGATAAACTTAACCAATACATTTGTAGAGGAAAGTTCAATATAACTATATGACTAGGTCACATACAAGGTCATAATAGCACATTAAATAGTATAGCATTAAATACAGTAAATTCACGGTTCCTTTAGGTAGATGTGCACCGATGCATTGGTCTGATATCGGGTCGGCACTGATACAAAGAAAATTGAGTATATCAGAAATTGACCTTATGTGGCTGATAATTTGGCCCATAAATGCCCGTGCATGCGCAAAATTGCAGCATAGCATGTAGGCAGTGAGGAGTGCAGCCCGGCAGCTTGGAGAGCCGTGTGCAGTTGGTAAGTCTATTGTGGTGGAAGGGGAGGGGCGAGGGAAGGGGCACGTTGTGAGAGTTGGCTGCTTTAGTTACAAAAACACCCATGCGGGCATCTGAAGATTGCGTGTACTACTGGTGGAACTGTGGGTAAGAGAAGCCTAGCAGTGTTTTAAACCTTTTTTTGTGAGGTTTAGTGCATGCTTGATTTCTGTATCCTCACTGACCAAATGTATATTAGAATTCAATCAGAGTAACACCTTGGTTTACCAGCTGAACCACAGGACAAGCAGTGACTGATCAGGAGGGATCCAGCTTTTAAGTTTCCCATGGAAAAACAGAAAAAACCATGGATTTCCTAGTCTCTATCAGAGAAAATGCAGATTTTCCCTTTTAGAAGAGAAACGCACGGATTTCCCCCTTTTGCAAAGAGCTCTGCAGGCTGGCTGGGATGGGATTTGCAGCCTCCCCATTCCCGACTGGCTGCAAATCCCCCCTTCTGGCCGGATTGCCCTGCCAGGGAGTGCCCAAGCTGGTTGGGGGCTGAGGGAGTGGAGAGGCTGCAATCCCCACCCCGCTTCCTGACCCAAGTGCCCGGGGGATTGGAAACCTCCCCCACCCCAGAGTGCCTGGCCAGCTACAGCTGCTTCTCCCCCTCTGCTCTCTCAACTAGCTTGGGCACTCTCTGGCCAGGAGGTGGGGCTTGCAGCCAGCCGGGCACTATGGCTGGGAATGGGGAGGCTGCAAACCCCCCACCCCCCAGGGTCCAGCTGGCTGCATACCCAGGGTCACAAACACTGTGCTCCTTGCCCTGCTGCCCTCCCCCAGGCCCTCCGGAGCACAGCGTGTGTGACTGGCATGGCAGAGCACAGCGGGGCGACACAGGAAAGCTGCTTGCTGCTGCAAACGCTGCGCTGCCCTGGCCACGCTTCCTCTTTGTGCATAGGGGCAGCACAGGGTTGCGCTCCCCACTGCTGCCCCCGCATGCAGGGGAAGGTGGCCAGGGCAGCATGGAGCTCACAGTGGCAGGCAGCTTTCGTTTGTGTCCCCCCTGTGCGCTGCTGCGCCAGGTTGCACACGCTGCGCTCTAGAGGGCCTGGAGGAGGGCAGCAGGGTGGGGAGCGCGAGCCCGCAGCCTGTACCCACCCTGCCCCCACCTCCCAAACAGATCTGGGGGGCATGGTTTCCCCCCTGCACCCCGGGAGCTCACGCTGCTGTCAGGAGCCAGCCCTGCCTGAGCCCACAGCAAGCAGCAGCAGTGGAGGAGCCAGCTTGTGCTCTTGCTGCAGCAGCCGCTGCCTTCCATTGAGGGCAGGAGGCTGTGGACCTGGGTGCCTGGCCCCATCGCCAAGGCAGCTGGCACCCCCTCTGGCAGGACTGTGGGGGCAGGGGCTGTGGGTAGGGGGCAAGGGGCACAAGCAGGGCTGGGGAGCTGGCGGGGTGGGAAGTGTGGGACACCAGCAGGGCTGTGGGGGTCATTTAATTTTAACCATGGATTTTGAGGTTTTTATCGGAGAATTTCTGTTTGTTTTTGTTTATTTTTTATTTATTTATTTATTTTTATATCATGGGAAACCAGGATCCATGCTTATCAGAAGTGCCAGTTAAGCACTAACTCTAGCTAAATTTACAGGTGGCACCTCTGCAAATCAGTCGAAAAGTTTGGTCATTCTAATTTAGGGAGCACTTCTGAAAGCCTGAGCTTAATGGCCTGTTTAGGAAGAACAAATTAGCTAAGTTGTTTTGCCTTAGTTGAGTGTGCAGTTACCTTAGAAATAATCTGTACTATTCTTTGTACTATTCTTCATCTCACTTTTTGTTTTGACTTTTATTTTATAGACCAGTACATGGGCTGATCTTCCTTTTCAAGTGGCAGCCAGGAGAAGAACCAGCAGGCTCTGTTGTTCAGGATTCCAGATTGGATACAATATTTTTTGCTAAGCAGGTACAATCAGTTTAATGACTTCCTTAAATGTGCCATGAAGCAGAATTTTTTAATTCAGTGATATTACTGTTAAAATGTTTCCAGAGTTAAGCAGCTGTTAAAGGATAAGTAAAGACAGACCAAAATCATGATTTTTGCAATTTTTGCAGAAACCATGATTTTGGGCAGGCTCTGCAAAAAAGTGTGGGGTCCTTTCTTGCTTTTGACAAGCTCCCTGAAACAAAAAAAAAATCACCAAAAATAAAATGCTGCTGCTCTGGGGAGCCAGCAGACCTTGTGGTCGCTGCAGCCTGGCCACGCAGCCCGCCAAGGGGAAGGGTGGTGGAGGGCTGCTGGCATGGCAGGTTGGTTGCTGCCCCCTCACCACTGATTAGAGGTGAGGCGTGGGATCACATGACAGACAGTCCTTGCAGCCAGTTGGTGGGGAAAGGTGGGGTCATGCTGATAGCCCTTGCAGCCAATCAGCAGCAAGGGGCATGACTGCTGAGGCCCCAAGACCAATCGGAGGCATGAGGGGCAAAAATGGCTGCCAGCCCTGGGGTTTGTCTGCAAAATTGGCCAGCAGCTGTCTCAACTTTGGTAGGTCCCTAAAGATAAGCGATTGTAAAGCTATCCAGATGGTAGGCATCCAGTATTAGAGTAAGATCTGGCAAAGTAGCCCTGTTTGGTATGCTGAGTTAGACCAAATCATATGAACCAAACAGAAGTGAAATTCTGTGGGGGAGGCCGCTGCAAAATAAATGTGAATGATGATTTCCTTTTAGCTTCAGTAGGGTTTATGTGGTAGGTGTTTTCTTTAGTCTAATGAGTAGATGACATTTTGAAACCACTTTCAACAAAATATTGTTGGGAGAAATGTTTCCTCAACCAAGTAGATACGTTGTCACTACTTCTCAAATGTTCATCGCTGGAAACATTTTCATCCTAGATCAGTATTTATCTGTTTTCTGTCAAATGTGATCTAAAAATTTAACTAACTTTATCTAAATATGAAATGTGAAAAATTTGAAATGGAAGTTAAAGCAAATATTTTTTTTATGCAAAAAGAATTCATCTTCTTTCATTAACAACTATCCTGCCTTAATACTGAAGTGTCCCATATTTTAGCTTTGGCTGGCTTGTCAGTGTATAGCTGGCAAGTTAAAGAAATAAAGGAGAATAACCTGATCAAATGTAAGCTTACTGTCACAAAAAGGGAGGTTAGTAAGACTTTAAGCTTAAAAGACATCTCTCAAGCACTAATAAGCATTACTAAATTTATATTAAGTCTGTATTCTTCCCACTCGGTGTTCTTTCTGTCTCTCTCTCCTCATAAAGTACGTGAATCAGAAGTACAGATTCTTGAAACAGAACTTACAGAAAATGCTTTATGCAACACAACTGTTTTTTGTATTGTCATCACAGATTTAGACAGTGCATCACATCTGAGGTTTTGATCATTGGGAGTTTTTTACTTGGGCCTAGTCACAAGTAGAAAAGTAGAAAATAAAAACTTTCCGAATGTCTCCATTATGTCTCATGGCTCTTCCACATGCACATTTCTTTATGTTGACAACTTCAGTTCATCTGTCCACTTTATTTCCCTATTATCTCAGTCTGGTCTAAGTGTCCTTCTACCTCTTTTTCTCTCCTAATCCTACTTTTTTTCTTTCTCTGCTATATTTCTAGTTTGGTGAAGTAAAAATACCAACTATATTTCTAGTCTGGTATTACAATAAAAGTAGGCAGATAGTTATTCATCTCTGCTCTCCACCATAATCAAACATGCTGCTGCTGTTGTGAGAAGCTGCAAATCATTTTGTCTGTTTTGCTTCCTGCTAGTTTGTCTCTTCCTTACTTTTCTGCTAAATTCATTTCTGAAGTGTAGCAGGTGGGTGCTTAAAAGCAAGCAAATAAGAAGTCAGTGAACCTGTTTTAAAATGTAATTGTATGGAGGGATAATTAATTAAAGGTTTTATTTAATTTAAAGCTATTGTCATTCTCTAAAGCTTGAAAATATAGGTTGTCTCTGTGTTGGAAGATAAAGAAGTCACGAGGTTTTGTGGAAAGCTTCCGTTTAAGGATTACACTCAAGTGACTGTGATTCTTAATTATTCCTTCAGTTTTTTTTAAATTAATTGCATAAAACAGGGGTGCTCACCCTCCAGCCTGCAGGCTAAATGCAACAAAGAGAATCATGGTATCCTACCCACAGGGCTTCCCACAGGTCCATAATTTAGTGGCAGGGGAGCAGTGGCAATTAGCATGGCCACCCTCCCTGGCTGCCAAATTCGCAAACCCCTCAGGGCCAAGTTGGGGTCAGGCCATGCCCCATTCCTTCTGCATGGATGGGTTGGGGCCGGGCCATACCCTTGCCCTCCCCCAGGCTAGATCATGCAGCCATGCCCCTTCCCCCTGCAGCTGGATCGGAGCCTGGCCATGCCTTGTCCCCCTGTGTGCGGCCAGTTTGGGGCCAGCCTGCCCTCCTTCCCTTTCCTCCCACATGGCCAAATGGGTCCCTGCTACATCCATCACTGTTGCCAGACCAGGATCACCAGCTTGATCCAGCCTATGGACAGCCTAGGTGCTGTCCATCCAGCCTGCTGGCCATAAAGATTCAGCACCACTGACATAAAATGTGCATTAACTACTCTCAAAGTGTGTGTCACTCGATAGTACTATTTCAAAAGCGTCCTTCATAGGGTTACCATTGGGCTCCTTTTTTTTCGTTGCTGCTTTGACCGTGTCTGTATTAGTCAAGTGCAATGGCTTAGCTAAATAAAAACACATGAAGTATGATAAATATAGAGGCTGAAAGGATTTTTCTTCTTATTTTCTGTACTAACATCTCTAAATTCAGTGACAGCCATTTTGAGAACAGTAAGCCTCTTCAGTCTCAGTTATCATGTGACTGTGACCAGTTTGTCTTTTGAAACTCCCAGTGAGTCCTTCAGTGAAACATGGGGAAATTAGAGTTGTTATAATCTGTATGTCTAAATACAGTATACAGTATATTTGGGACTGAAAAAGGACTATGTACTTATCTGAACTAAATATAAACAATTCTTACATGCACAGTCCTCTCAGTGTTGTAATATTAGTAGTTCCAAAACTGATTAGCTCCTCCCTAGTTTTCAATACTTTTGATAATCATTGATATAATAATAGTTGTTCTAAAAATCAGGTTCAGGGCAGTTAACAGAAGCTTTGAAAATAAGGGGAGAGAGCAGCCATAAAACTGATTAACTCCTGTCCTTTCTGAGTTTTCTGATAGCAGCCCTTGATAGCTGATTTCCATGTCACTGTTTATGAGGCACCGATACAAAGAATAGTTAGTTACAAGGTAGAAAGTTAGAGTTAGTGTGCCCTTAACTGCAGTACAGTTAAACTGTAGTGTGGCTGAAAAATGCTATGCACATAAGCATTTTATGCACTTAATTAATATGTGAGTTGTTCTCAACCTCAGTCTCAAGGCACTCTCCTGAAAATGCCCACTCTTAGCTTTCTCTCATTTTTTTTTGATTACAGAAAAGTAAAAGGGCAATTCTGTTGTAAAGAACTCAGAAAGACCACAAGAAATTAGAATGTTTTTGACACTGGATTCCTGCTTGAAATCTATGGGCTTATTCTATGAATTATGTGTAGATATTTGTACATGCAGCGGTGCTATAGTGTGGCATCCTGCAGCCTTTAGGCTAGGGACAAACATTGAAAAAGCCTGAGCCTGAATTGATTCAATCTTTGCAGGTTAGTCTAACCTGGCTAGGCTAAACCAGTTTGTAAGTGTACAAACATCCTCTCTGGACTGAAAAAACTCAGGCACATGACTTCAGTGACTCAGGCTAGAAGCTAGAGGGTGCTAGAGCAGCTCTCCCATCCCTGCCACAGAACTGAGCTGAGAGCCCCTCGCTTCTTTCCCCCCCCCCCTCCCCCCACACCCTCGCTTCTTTCCCCCCCCCCTCCCCCCAGCAGCCCAGCAGGGAATGTTTATTACCCCTACCTCAGTGTTTATCAGCCCATTAAGAAAACAAAGCCTCTCTCCAGTACTTCAAGCTTTCTTAAACAGCTTTTCCAAGGAAGGACATTACCAGCTACCTGTTGATTAGCTCCAAAAAACCTGTCTGCCTGTGTCATCTCCCACAGCACGGACTGTAGCCAGCATGTGGTCTATTAGCTAATGCTGAGAGGCGTCTGTGTAAAGCAGACGGGCAGGGGGAATAATCCCTGTTTAGCAGGGAGAAGCCAGACAGACATCTGCAGTCTCTGCTGGAGCTCCAGCCAGGGAGCAGAGGGGAGGGGACAGCTCTGCTGTGGAACAGAGAGCCCCACCCAGCCCAGAGAGCATGCCAGGATGCTGGAGGAGTCTGGTGTATCTTAAATGAGCAAGGGCTCTGGGACAAACATTGCCTAAACTGGTTTGACCCAAATCAGTTAAGTCTGATACTACATTCAACCAGATTTGTCAAACCAGTTTCAGGCATTTTCAAACTGGTTTATGTGCACTGAACATCTGTTCTGTTACAGGTTTAAACCAGTTTCTGATCACTTAAACCAGTTTATATGTAATGTCTGTCCCTAGCCTTAAGGGTCTCACTGCAAACCAGGGTGCTACACCACACTGGTTGAGAATCACTGTAACATGAATATAGCCAGAGTGTGTAACAGTGTAATTAATAGGCAGCCAACTGAAACCTGTTTTGTGTTATGTGATTAAGTGAAGTGTATGTACTTATTCATATAAATGAAGTACAGTATGTAGTAAACAACACTGAAGGCAAGAAAAAAAAATTAAAGCACTGGAGGTGGGAGCTGAGATGGGGGACAGGAAAAGAGGCATAAGCCACTTTGGGGTGGGGAGGAGGGGATAAGTCCACTCTTCTGTATAATCTGGCAGCTCTGAGACAACCTTGCAAAATTCTAGTTCTGTCTTTATTTTTTTGGAAAAATAAATATTGCTCCATTATTTATATCTCATTCACTGTAATGCAAAGGTAGGTGAGCAGATATTATGTATGTGCTAGCAGACTTCCAATACAGGTTGATAAGGCTGCAGTAAGCCAGTTTAATGTTGAACGTTAAGGATTGGTGGTTTGTCATTCTGTCTTCAATATAACTATGCAATTAGAGTACCAAACGTTCTGAGGAGCTACAACTTTTTTTTTTTTGCTTTCCTAACTCAAGTTCTTGAACTTCTTTCACTTCTTTAAGTTGTTTGTTTTTTTAATTTACATGTAAACAGAGACCTTGTGTTTGTATGTTTAGTTTTGATATTGGTAAAATGTAGATAGCCATAACAATATGTATCAGTATTGGTAAAGATGCAATCTGGAAACTTTACAAAAGGATTATCACTACTATAGATTAGTATTTGTTCAAATTCCCATCACAAATTCCATCTTGCAACTTTATTTTTAAATATTCAGAGCTCTAACTTGATATATCGAAGATCATGATTCTGAAACAGTCTCTCTTAAAAGAAAAACTTAATCTTATGAGAGTTAAAGAGTCTTAAAACATATCTAAACACTTTGGTGTGTTCTTATAGCTCATTATTCCTTCTCTGGTCATCTTATAGTATTAAAGTTGACAACTAGGCTACAGCTTTTGAATATACTGGGGACAGTTTTTAATTAAAACGTTGGTTTACTATGCATGAATATTAAGGGTTTTTTTTATTACCTTGCTCAATTTTATGTGAATTCATGTTAAATTTGGCCTCCCTGTTATGCCTAGGTATGATATGGTCCTCATATTGGGGCCTCAGAACTGTGGATGATCATACATACCATTTGAGCTAGGATACCTAGGCACAGTAAGGTGAGTTAAGGATACAGTTTCAGCCTTAACTCTAAATTTCCTAACTTCTGTCTTGTTAAACTAGAACATTAACATGCATTGTCTATCACAGTGGTTACCTGTATTAATGCTGCTGCTAAATGTATTTGACCATGTTCAGCATTGTTTTAAAACCACTGTTTCCCAAGGAACTTCTTTTCATGAATTGGTGCAGAAATCTTAGCAGAAGCAGACACTGCTCAACAAGTAATCAACTTTTACAAGTCATTACTGTGAGCTTACATGCTTCTACTAATTTTTTTGAACTTCAGTATTGTGCTAAATGTATTACCTTAATACGCAAATTCACACTGAGTATTTATTTGTTGCTGTGTGGTGATTTATAGAACAATATTTGGGAACTAAACACAATATATCTGATAGGAGGAAGAATGCTGAGTCCCTGATATTAGTAACAAAAAATAACACTAAGGCTCTCTACATCCTTGTAATCAGGGAAGAATGATTATGTTCTTAGAACTCCTATTGACTTAAACCTCGGGGCTTTCAGATTTAGTAATGCTAAATACTGTGTGAGATCAGCCCAAGGGGAGGATGAGTATGAAATAATAAACAGATCACATTGCATACATATGACATATAATCAAAGTCAGTCTTCCAAAATTTTGAGACATTCAGAAGCTTAATAGATTAATAAGGACACAAACTCATGTGTTATGGTGCAAGTCCTCATATTTTTTTGGTTCTCCAGACCCCTTCAAAAGAGACAGTCTAATGAGAATGAGGAGGAATAGCAGGGGTGCAAGAAATTGGTCTAGAATCACAGTTCTCAAGGGCGGAGGGGGGGTGGGGGGAGGTCCATGAGCCGGTTTAGGGAGGTCTAGCTGGTCCAACACAAGGAAGGAGCTTTGGCCCCCTGGGGTGAGCCCTGCAGAAGGGGCTGGGGTGGGCCTGCCCCACAGGCTCCATCTTCCGGGCAGGTGGGTGAGGCTCTACACTGCTGCTGCTCTAGTGAGTGGGGCCCCAGGGCTCCCCACTGTCAAGCCTTGGATGCTGCATCCTGCTGCTGGGTAGGGAGGGGCAGTGAGCTGTGGAATTTTTATAGCATGGTAGGGGGTCCTTCAAGAAGAAAAAGGTTGAGAACCCCTGGCCTAGAGTAGTAGATTGTTCTACCATACTGTATGTTTCTCCATCTTCATATCAACCTATAAATTCAAGCTAGTGAGGATGCCACACCTGCTTTTTAAATGTAAATTTGGAGTACAGAACAACATTACCATGTGATTTATATTAGCTGTATATTGTTTTCTGTGTGGAATATGAGATGTTGGGTTTAGACCCAATACAGCCAAAAACCTGGTACATGCCTAGTTAAGATAGTCCTCATCCTACCACTATTGCATGTGAAAAAAGTACTTAAGTGAAAAAATAATACTTGAGGAAATCCCAGTATGACCAGGGTGATGGGGATTGGTAACTCTATCTTCTAATTGTCATCTTCAGTTGCTTCTCTTTCCACATTTGTTTCCCATCCAACATCCTAGCATTCCACTTTCTTGTCCTCTTCCTTGTTTGACCTGCAGCTTTGAATCAAGGTTGCTCTTGATCAAAAGAGCCACTTGCTCACCCATATTTTCAGTAAGCACTGTTCTTTCTCATCTCCCCTTTGGCTTTCAGCCATTCACACCTTTAACTTCAACCCCCTTTTCTATTTTGTTAACTCAGTCATTGTCATCTTTGATTCCTTGTTGCAAAGCCCATTCCCTCAACACCCTTTTGGTATCACTCTTAACATAATTTGCTCCATTCTTCAGAGCATCTATGGATAATATCCCATGATTAAACGGTCTTTCTTCTTTTATTATCCTTCTCATTATTGTGTTGTCATTGTTTTGTTGTCTCTTATACAAAAGTCTGCTGTGGCCTTTCTTCATTTAGCAATCTTATTTAGCACCGACTACTTTTCTGAGTATACATCTGAGAATTTGTCCCTTCTAAGATGACTTGTAATGCTTCACCCTAGTGTAATTACTCCCATTATTTTTTGTTATATATTTTAATATCCTCTTCCTGGTCACATCTTGGAGCTTCTGTACCTTGCTTGACCACCTTGCCATCTTCAAATTCAGCCATCTGCTCTTTCAAATCTTGTCCTACAAATATGTGCTGTAATGCTTCTCTTTCTACCACTCTACTTGTTGCTTCAGTAATGTGACCTCTCCCCCTTTCCCAGGGTTAAAAGGAAATTTGGTTAACGATCATCTGGGCTCTATCCATTGGCTTGATTTTGCACGTCACAGTGACAGAAACACAATTTTACCTGCTTTCTAAATCTACCATTAGTTTTGCTTACTGTGTTTTATTTCAAACTAGATACAGATTTCTTTGAAGCAGGGCTATCTTGTTTGTTTAGGGTCCAAACCGCTGGTATGCCAGTCTCAACTATGGACTCCCAGACATTGTCCTAATACAAATCAGTTGATACGTGGAACATACGATATTGGGATATTAGCATATTTCAAAAAATAAATAAATACGTTTGTCCAGTAAACAAGTAGTTATTGAGGCTCTGGTGAGACTGGAGAGATGTGAAACAGTAGGAGAAGACAGTTGAAGCAACAGGATAATCTGCCTCAGTGTATTCTGTCACTATGAAACAGTTGTGTGCCTAGGTTTGTCTTTTGTGTCTTAGATCGGAGTTGTTCAGCCTTTTGGCCTCATGGGCCAGATATAAGACTTAAGACTAGTCTGCTGTCCCACGAGCTGGGACTGACCCCAGCACTACTTCTTCTCAGTCCTGCATGCAGTGATCAGGCTCTGGGAGCCCCACACTGCCTCTGTCCAGTCCTGTGTGCAGGGATTAGGCTTCAGAGGCCCCTTGCCTCTCCGTCCATTCCTGCGTGTGGGGATTGGGCCCTGCATGCAGGGCCACAACCTGTGGGTGGCCCTGCAGGCTGGCTGGCATGGTGCCAGGGGCCAGATCTGGCCTGTGGGCCAGGGTTTGAGCACCTCTGCCTTAGATAGTTACATTTCATGTAGGTAAGTAACAAGGATAACTTTTGTTTTCCTGCCACCACCCCCTAAGTATATTGCAAGAGATATAACACTAAATCTTTGATCAAGATCTTCACTGTCTCCATTCATTAGATAGTTGATGCAAATTAACTTTATATTGTGTGTGCAAAGTTGCAGATGGGCTTTGAGGAAAATCCTATATATGGATTAAAATTCTGTGGTATAAAAGTTGTTTTCAGAAAAGGATGCACTCCGGTGTTCTAGTGACAGGTTTATTTTGGGGAAAAATGAAGAGTAATGGTAGACCCAGTTAAGCAATACATTGTTAATTATAAGAAATACATAGTAGAACTGGTTGTTGTACCCTAGCATTGTTTTTCTTGATCTCGCTGAAGAAAAGGTGTCAGTTTGTTCTGACCTATTTTGACTACAAAACAGATGGTTTTCTGTTTTACCTTTTTGCTGGAAGTGGTTTCATGTTTTACAGCCTTGAAATATTTTTCTATTCCCTATTATAAAAACAATCCCTTACACAGTGCTAAAGTTTTTTGTAACATTTTATATTGGCCAGTAGTCCAACTGACTCTAAATTTTATATGCTGCTTTTCCTAGCCTGCAAGCTCTTTGAAGGGAAACCACTAAAAAAAAATTCCTTGTGCTGCATGTGCTCAGTATCACTTGATTCCTTATGCATATAATTACAGCTTCATAGATTCTATTCAGTTCAGGTAGCACAAAGATAACCAAGAACAGATTGTGACCGCTGCCTTTTTAAGATAATTTTTGAGTTATTACTGTCTGTCATTTAATATGTAGCCCCATTTCAGATTCACATTCCCTTTTTTAAATGTCATGCGTTAAGTTTTATATCTTTTTGGGCAAAAGCTATATAACTAATGTTAAAGCTTGACTTACAATTTGAATGTGTTTTTGAACAAAAAGAAATCCTATGAGGTGAATTAAGGGGGTATTCCACCTTACTGTTAACTTACCTGGATTTCTTAGGAATGAATATATGAAAAATTTACCTTGGAGTCAGAAGTGACCCAAGCAGGGTGCAAGTCAGACCATGCGGGGCCTCGTCCCCGCTCCGATCCCAGGCCCTGGACCTGAAGAAGCCACTGTCGCATAGCGGCATCGGTGTCAGGGGAGGGGTAGCGATCGGCTGGATGCGGAGCTACCGCTCTGCCCAGCTTCATGCCACCACTGCTCCACCTGGCTCCACAAGGCCCGGGGCAGTCGCCCCAGTTCCCCCCTGCCTTCCCTTCTCTTCCCTTCCCTTCCCGCCCCTCCTCCCCCCTCTCCCCCCCCCCCCCCCCCAGCCTCCCTGCTTGAAGTACAGGGATAAGTCTTACTGTATCTTAACAGTTCTATGGTAACAGCTCATGTGCTTTTTTACCCATAGTAGGTGTAAGCTAACTTGTAGTAAGTTACTTCCTTCCTTTAAAAGCCAACCTATTTCCATTTTTAGCTTCAGCAAATCCTGGGGTAAAACTGTACATGGGCCGTTGCTATGAAGCGGCAACTGCCCTGTCTCCCCTGCTTCTTCCTCCTTTCCCTCCACACCGTAAATTGTTTGTATATAAATACCATTAGTATATAAGATTGTTACATAAACTAGTTGTGTGCTCGCTCTCATACTTGCTCTCTTTTAATAGAGGAGGTTTTAGAATAAATAAATTAATTTAAACCGTAGGAAGTTACTTAGCTAAATTAAACCTGACGTTGTTCACCTGAGAGTTCTGAAGAAGCTCAGATGTGAAATTCCTAAACTGTTGCCAGTGATACCTAACCTATTATTACAAACTGCCTCTGTGCCAGCAGACTGATGGCTTGCTAACATAATATAATACTTAGCTTCCAAAAGGGCTCTAGAAATGATCCTGGTAGCTGCAACCTAGTGAATTTTACTTTTATTTGTGGAAATTGGTAGAATCTATAATAAAAGCAAATATCAGCAGTCATATAAATATATCTTGGAAAAGAGTCAGGATGGTTTTTGTGAAGGGAAATAATTCCTCACCAATCTTCTGGAGTTCTTTTGAAAGTGTTAATAAGCATGTGGAGAAGGGAGATCCAGTTGATACATTTTTGGATTTCCAAAAAGCTTTTGACAAACCCCTTCACCTGTGTGTCAAAAAAAAAAAAAAAAAAAAAAGACAAAAAACCCCCCTACGATGTCATGGGATTGGAGGGAAGATCCTTTCATGGATCAAAAGCTGGTTAAAAGATAAGAAACAAAGCATAGGAGAAAGGTCAGTAGTGGAGTACTCCAAGGATCTGTGCTGGGTCCAGTCTTGGTCAACATTTTTATAAATTCACCTGGAACAGGGAGTCCACAGTAAAATTTGTAGCTGATACTATATTATTCCAGGTAGTCAGATCCCAAGCTCATGGTCAGGAGTTGCAGAAAAATCTCTCAAAGTTAAGTGAGTGGGCAAAATAGTGGCATGTTAACTTCATTGTTGATAATGTCAACTGTACATACATAGTGTTGGGCTCTGAACTAGCTGTTATGACATAGGAAGCAGACCTTGGAGTCACTGTAGACAGTTCTCTGAAAATACAAGCATGTAGCAACCAAAAAAGCTAATAAAATACTGGGTATCATTAAGAAGGGAATTAATTAAAAAGGAAAATATGCTACTGTCAAATCCATGGTAGAACCATATCTTGAATGCTGTGTGCAATTCTGGTCTCCCCTTCTCAGAAAGAATGTATTGGAATTAGAAAAGGTATAGAGAAGGGCAAAGATGATAAGGGTTGTAGAACAGCTGCCATCCCACAAGGTACTGAAAAGGCAACGACTCTTCAGTTTGGCATGGAAAGCTAAGGGAGGATACAAGGTCTGTTCAACAAGTATCTGAGCATGTATTTGTGGTACAAGGTATTGGGTGGGGGGCATGGCTTTGCTGAATGTTTTCCCCAGTTGTCTGTGGCCAGCAGTTGAAGTAAGATCGTTTGTGTCTTGTGTCCCCTTTCGTTATGTCAGAGTGTCCAGAACAAGGCATGTGCGTTAAATGTTGCATGAAAATCGGGGAAATGGCAAGTGAAACATTAGAATTACTTACTTAAAATAGCATTTGGTAATGACACTATGAGCCATGCAAGAGTTTTTGAATGGTATCAGTTGAAAGTGATGAGCATTCTGGACACTTTTCAACATCACAAAATGATGAAAATGTGGCAGTGGTTTGCAGTTTGGTTCGAAATGATAGGTGATTGACTGTCCGAGAGATAGCAGAAGAAGTTGTATTTCTGTTGGTTCGCGTCATTCAAGTCTAACTAGCGATTTGGGAATGAAATGACCAGAGAAGTGGGTGTCTGACTCTTGGATGCTTCACCATGACAACGTGCCTGCCCACTCAGCACAGCTTGTGAAACAATTTTTAGCCAAATTTTAGCCAAACACTGTATCCTATAAGTGTTGCAGCCTCCGTATTCACCTGATATGGCCCCATGCAAATTTTTTCTCTTCCTTCAACTAAAGAAAACCTTGAAAGGAAGAAGACTTTGTGATGTAGAAACCATAAAACAAAATGCCACTGAGCAGCTTTTAGCAGTTCTACAGATTTGCTTATCAGAGGTGTTTCCAACAATGGCAGAAATGCTGGAAGAAGCGTGTGGCTGCAGAAGGAGCATACTTCAAAGGAGATTATGCTAAATCCCCTGTAAATGAAATATTTTGTTTCTTACAACATCAGTTTCAATACTTTCTGAACAGCCCTCATATGCGAGGTCTATAAAATGGTGAAGGGTGAGAATAAAGTGAATAGGGAATGGTTATTCACCAAATCCCAGAACATGGGAACAAGTGGGTATCCATTGAAATTAATAGAAGGCAAGTGTAAAAAAAAAAATACCTTTTTTTTTTTTTTTACCCAGCTCACAGTTCACCTGTTGAACTGGCTGCTGCTGGAGGTTGTAGAGACAGACAGTATAGCCAGGTTCAAAAAAGGATTAGACAGATTCTTAGAGAACAGGTCTTTTGAGAACTGTTAAATAGATCAGTCAGGAATGTATCATCTTACATCCTTAAACCAGTGCTGGTTGATGCCAGGGAGCATAGGATGGGGATCCAATACATTAAACATGTCCTGTATGCTCAACCCTTTGAGCCCCATGGGCTAGATGAGTGGTGTGGAGCCATTCTGCAAGCTGGATCCTTCAAAGGGTCAGAGCCTGTGCTGTTCTGACCCAGCCCCATGCATCTGGATTGGGCCCCTTGTTGCCCCAGGCCTATGCACTTTATAGCATGGCCCTTCACACTAGCTGGCCCACCAGGGTCCCTGTGGGTCTTGAAATTTGGCAGCACAGGAGTGGCAAGTAACACTGCTACTGCTTCTTGTTCATCCAACAGGATGGATCTGGCTTGTAGGCTGGGGGTTGAGCACCGCTGCTGTAAAGCATCTGCTCCTTGCCACTGTCAATGACAGGATCCTGGGCTAGATGAACCATTGATCTGGCACAGTATGGTACTTCTTAACAAGAAACTAGGCTTAAGTCAGAGATGTGCCTTGAAACATTTAAGAAAAATAAGTAAAAAATCAAAGTCTTTGAGTGGTGGTTTCCCAAATATATATATTTTTCCACCTGAAATCTCTCTTAACTTTATTAACAGAGCTCCAACATGTTTGATAAAATGGTTTTGTTTTCCCGATGTGTCCATCTTAAATGTTTAGTTTCCATAAGGAATCTTGTCTTCTAAAACTGGTATTTTTATATTCTTACTCCCTACTAATCTATTCTTTTCTCTATCATTTAAAAATATGTTAATGGTTGTTCATTCTACTTTGCATTTTCATGTTCTTAGGGGAAATGCTTTTCTTAGAAAACTGAGTTGCTAGCAGCTAAAATCAGATGATTTTGTCTTGCCCAGTATTTTACTCTGCTAGTAATATTGTTGAAAGGTTGACAGACTTCAGCTGGGAATCATTAGTTCATATAAATTAAAAGTACCAAATGGTTCTTGAAGCTTTTTGCCTGCTTTTGTCCTTTAGTTCTCAATGACATTACTTACCATTGCATAGTTGATTCTCTACTCTGTTTAATTGAATAGGCAAGAGGTAAAGGAGAAAAGGACAGTGTGGTTTTAAAATATGTACTTAGAATAAGAGCAGTTTTAAGTGTTATGCTTGTCCATTAATCCCTTAAAACTACCATCCAGGTTTCTCTTGGTTAGTCTCCAGCACACTGTCTCCTTGACTATTCAGGCTAATTTATCAGGGAGACTCTCGCTCTCTCTCTTGCTGTCTCACTTTCTCGCTCTCTCTCCTACTTTAAGATCGAAACATCTGCAGTTTTAGCCAGAACAATATAGCTCAAGAAAATAAGGGGTTATAAAGAATGAGTTGACCCAACTTCATTATTTTTTCCCCTGCCAGGTTATAAATAATGCTTGTGCTACTCAAGCCATAGTAAGTGTGCTATTAAACTGTACCCATCAAGATATCCATCTGGGAGAGACACTATCAGAATTTAAAGAATTTTCACAAAGTTTTGATGCAGCGGTAAGTAAAATTAATTTTTGGATTTCCACTCTTCTGACTTGAATGTTTGACTTATATTTTTATTTTTTATTACTTTTATGTTAAAGATGAAGGGTTTGGCACTAAGCAACTCTGAAGTGATTCGGCAGGTTCACAACAGTTTTGCCAGGTAGTAATTAAAAAAAAAAACAACACATTAATAATTTCTGGATTTTGTGTGCATTTTTTTCAGCTTTGTCTTTTACTTATGTTTACAGACAACAGATGTTTGAGTTCGATGCAAAGTCTTCAGCAAAAGAAGAAGATGCATTTCACTTCGTAAGCTATGTTCCTGTTAATGGAAGGTTGTATGAGCTAGATGGACTTAGGGAAGGGCCAATTGATTTAGGTAATGTTTTATTTCACTGAACCTAATTTACATATCTGACCAACTTGTAATTTAGCACTACTTTTATGGTAATAAATTTGTTATCCAACTAGTGACCATAAAAAATTATCTTGTCTGCAAGAGAGAGCATATAATTCTTGTTAATACTTTTTGATATTTTAGTTAATTTCTAAGGTACCACATTGCTGTGCCTTCTATCTAGATACATTTGCAGTCTTGTACTTCGGTTTTATCTTTGATCTTAAATCCCAGTGTTTTCTAATAATATTTCGTTCAGGCTTCCAGGGATCCTTAATGAGAGAGACGGACGACATGATAAAATAAACAGATTATCAGCATATCCCAAAACTTTGGGGAGGCTATTTAAATTTTCCTCTCTTAAGAATGATCTCCCAACTTTTCCATAGTCATGGTACTTTTTTCCAGGGATACTGCATCTCCCTGCCCTAATCCCGTATTGACAATGAGTGGGGCATTTCATTCCTTTTTCTTATACTGTTTTGAATCACAAACTGCAGTAGGCAGCCTAATAATTTTATCAAGGATTCCAAGCTTTTCTGGGTCATAAGTTATCCTATCATTTGTTTTCTTAAGATGCATAAAATATATGCATGCATTCTTATCACATTTGCATCTTCTTTTTTTCCAACTGGTTCACAGGTATTAGTAACTTACGGTAGTAGTTTATATTTAGTAATTGTCTTCCCACAGAGGAAACTGAAGGAGAATGTCAGTGCAGCTCCTGGAAAAATAATTCTTTGTGGACCAAATATTTTAGGGCTTAGGGCTGGAAATATTTAGAAGCGTAGGGCTGGAAGGGACCTCATGAGATCATTGGGTTCATCCTGTTAAGAAATTTAAAATATTTGGTCCACAAAGAATTATTTTTTCAGGAGCTGCACTGACATTCTCCTTCAGTTTCCTCTGTGGGAAGACAATTACTAAATATAAAGTATCAAAAAATAAGTTCTTGATTTCCATTTTGGCCCTGGATGGATCTACTCTTTGAAACACTCCAGTTACCTTTGAAGTGCTCCAAATAGTGAGCGTGCAGACATACATGGCTGAAGTGCTTCAAAAATGCTTTTAAAAAAAGGAGAAACATTTTTGAAGTGCTTCCTGAGTATCTGTATGCTTCAGCTCTCCTTCAGCATCCCTAAGGGCACCTATACAGCAGTGCAGAGGCTGCTCTGACATTGGAATTTCAGTGTGTCAGAGCGACTCAATTAATCTTGCAAAGTGTGGCAATTGCTGCACTTCAGCAGCCTCCTGCGTCTTGTGTATCAGCATCCCCATGCTTAAAAATGACGGTGGAGGCACCTGAGCTAAAAGCTTGTTGAACAAGCTTTAGTTCAAGCACCCCCAGTACCATTTTCAAGTGCGGGGACACTGATACAGAAGATGTGGAGGCGCTTTAATTAGAGTGGCTCTTGGAGCTACTCTAATTAAACTGCTGCCCCCGACACCCCTGGAGCATGTGTAAAAGTGCCCTAAGTGTTCTGTTTCCTCCCTGCCCTCCCCCCACCTCCCTCCTTTCCTCTCTGACTAGGAGAGTTGCGAGTGAGTATGGTGGACAGCCAGTGAGCATTTTCATGTGCACTTGAGAACCTCTAGAGATCAAGAGAGGCTCCTGGTTTCTCTTATGTCATGTGATCCCTTAAATTTTATTAAGGTAGAAGAGTGAAATATTAAACTTCCAGTAAAAGCACACGTTTTATTCTGAAGGATCCGTATGTTCATGTATAATTTTTTTTTTTAAACAAAACTTACAAACATGACTCTACAAACATCTATGAATCTATGACTCCTTCATTTTGCAGTCAAACTTGCTCGTCTCACCTGAAGCACAGAGACTCCCTGTCAGCGTAAATTTCTGTTGTTGTAGATCAGTGGTGCTCAACTTTTGGATGGGCAGTGCCTAGGCTATTTATGGGCCAGAATGAACTGATGGTTCCGATCCAGCATGGGGCAGTCACCACAGGGCCGCATCCAGCTCCAACCTGGGCCTGCAGGGGAGAGCGAGGTGTCGGGGCCAAGCCCTGCGAGGGAAAGGGATATGGCCCAACCTAAACGTGGCCCCATGGTGGCCATGTCCCCCAGCCTCAGTCCCACTTAGGGGGTGGGGAGCCATGGCTCAGCCCAATGGAAGAAGAGGGACATGGCTCAGCCCCACATGGGGTTTGGGGGGGGAATGGGGTTTGAGCAGAGCCGGCTCCAACCCAGCCCTATGGGAAAAGGGGGCATGGCCCAGCCCCATCCTACCTAGGGAAAGGGATGTGGCCTGGCCTCATTCAGGTGTGGGAGTGGGGGGAGGGGGTGTGACCTGGCCCCAACCTGCTGCAAGCGACTCAGGGTTTGAGAATTTGGCAGTGGGGGAGTGTGACTGTATTGATTGCCACCACTCCCCTTGCTGCCAAATGTCCTGGTCCATGGGGAACCCTGTGGGCTGCATGTGTATGCCGCATTTGACCCATGGACCAGGGGTTGAGTACCTCTGTCATAGATCAAACTACAGAGTCCAGGTGTATACATGTAATAGTTGTTCAGCTTATCTCAATAGCAAAGGAGTACACTGTCTAGCCTCATAGGACAGGAGGCAAAGAATGATGTATGCCAGGGGTCGGCAGCCCTCAGGCCAGATCCAGTCCATGGCTTAAAGGTTGGCAGCCCCTGAAACGATGAGTGGGATTTAGATACCAAAATTGAATTGCTATAGTTAAAACTTGATTCAGCTGCAGAACAAAAAGAAAACTCGGGGTGTAATTAATGACTTCAATAGAACAGGATTTTTATTTAATCTACTCTTTGGGAGAAATTGGTGCTGATTCAAAGGAGAGTGCCACTTAACTAGTATTTCATTCCCTTCTTATACTCTGGAGGCATTTTTAAATCACAAAGATTAGGGTAGAGGTTGTGCCTTCAAACCTGCAACTGACTTTTTCTGACTTTTCATGAGATATTTAACTTCTCTGCCATGTTTTCTGCCTCTTTGAGAATGAAGAAAAGGCCTAGCTCACATGGATAAATATAATGTCCACATATTATATCATCTTCAAAGCACGTTGCAAATATTGTTTTGTTCAAACATAACAATTGAAAAGCAGGAAACATCATTTTAATTTCACAAGGGCTTGCAGAGTCAGAATTACTGAGGAGAAATTGCTAGATAAATTTCTGTGTGCTTATTTTTGATTACTTTTTCCCATTTGTAAAACCAGATCTATACCTCACATGCAAAAAGACTCATGCTTTTTTAGTGTTAGAACTTTTTCTCCCCTTTTAAAAATCTTCTCTAGCTCAGTTGCATTCCCCAATACAGTGTAAAAATATTACTCAAAGCTTTAAAAATTAATAACAAGTACCAATACTTATCTTCCTATATTTAAAAAGAGGTAGATCTTTTATCTGTCTCTAAAAATGTCACTTTGAACAGTTGAGCTTTGTTATTCTCCAGAAAAATATATTCTGGTACTACCTGCAGGGGGATATCTTAGGGGCCTGAATAACTTGAAATAGTATTACATTTTGTGGTGATGCTGATTTTTGCCTTTTCATATATTTTACCTAGGTGCATGCAATCAAGATGACTGGATCAGTGCTGTAAGACCTGTCATAGAGAAACGAATACAAAAGTAAGCAATCATGACTTTAAAAAACACACACACACACACACACACACACACACAACTAGCTTTCTAATTGTAAAGACACTATTGTCATTTTTTGTGTTACATTTGTATGCCCATCAATTTTCTTAATTTCAACTCTTGACCACAAATAACATCTTCAAAAATGTTGGTAGAAGTTATTAGTAGAAACTGTGTTGGCCATGTTAGTTATGGGGTTGTTCCAAAAGGAGTCGTCACCTCTAAAACACTTCTGTTTGGAAAAGCAGTTGCCTAACGGCTAAATTGTATAAGTAAATAAATTAATATATAACCCCATTTGAGAAAATAAACTTTGGCACAAATGCTGACAAAAGGTAATGTTGGGCTATTTGCCATTTTTGCATTTGTGTATCTCGGCATAATAATCTATTATGTGATTTTAAGTGGTGAGATCTTTGATGAAGGGAACTTGGTTGGGTGGGAGGGGACAGATGAGTAATATTTCTGAGGTTTGTAAATCTGTAATTTTGAAATGCATGTTCTCCTTTTAGATATAGTGAAGGTGAGATAAGGTTTAACCTAATGGCCATTGTGTCAGACAGAAAAATGATATATGAACAGAAGATAGCAGAATTACAGCGGCAACTTGCAGAGGTAGGCCATGGTAGTTAAATTAATGCACTAGTTACAAATATTGCAAAGACTGGTGATGCTGTGGAACTTCCTAAATAGGTTAGTGTTTATCTTACCACTACCCATTTATATTCCAAATCCTGCCAATCATTTCTCTTTCC
>NW_005842195.1:40882-44033 GCF_000455745.1 Alligator sinensis
CTCCCTCCACCCCTTCCTGAAAGCACTTCCCCAATTGGAGTGACTCTAAAAAGCAAAAGTGCAAGAGAGAATGTTTACATCTACACAAAACAATATAGTCCCATGTATTGGTACCCAAAATAGCTCTGAACAAGCTAGCTCGGATACTGGAAGCACTATGGCTGCATTAGTACAGCACTCCAATCCAACTAATTTATGTGGCTAATGCAGTCATCAGAGCTGTCCCTAGGGGTGTGCAGGGCCTGGGGGATATCGGCCCATGTGGGGCTGAGGGGTGGAGAGTGGCCGGAGGAGGGGCAGGGGTGGCAAGGGGGGTGGGGGTGGCAGGCCCTGTATGGCACAGTCCACGGGGCCCAGGGCAGTTGCCTCAATTCGCACCCCACCCTCCCTGGGATGGCCCTGGCAACTGTACTGCTTCTGATATGCAAGCTAGGTCTAAATGGCTTTGCACTATGCTGTGTTGTTGATTTTATATGGTATGCCTAGAGACTTTATTTATTCAGTTTACAAGCCACCCTTCCCAACAAGGCTTAGGATGACTTAACAAGAGAAACAGAATACTTGTTTTTATAAGACAACAACAAAACAACTAAAAGGGGAATTAGTGGACAACATTGGACAGATATACCCCCTCCCTGAACAATATATCTGTCTCTATCTAGCTTTTTTTGCTAAATGCCTGCCCAAATAAGGTCTTAAAGTGCTTCTGGAAGTTGTCCAGGCTTGGGCTCTGGTGGCCTTCAAGAGGGAGGAACTGGGGAGCAACTAGTGAGAATGGCCTTCTACATATTTTCAGCAAGGGGACCTGATCTGAACGATGGAATTTGTGAAGGTCCAAGTGCAGCAGAGGACCCAGGTTGTGAACTTATGTGCAAGGGGAGGCTGAACCCCATCAGTGATGGTTGTTCTGGCTCTTCCTCTCCCTACCCTCTCCTGAGGTCAAGCCCACCACTATTGCTTCTGTCTCAGCTAGGTGCAGTTTCAGTTGGTTTATCTGCATCCAGTCCCCAGCTGCAACCAGGAGGCATACATTTCTAACATATCTTTCTTGTCTTTGGTTACTTCTGTTTATCACTAAAACTGCATCAAAACTGAAAAAGCAAGTAAGGCAGGGCTTTCCAACTGGCAGGTCATATGCAGCCTGTGAAGAGTTAACACCCAGCCCATGAGCTCCCACTTGACCACTGCTCCTGCTGTCACTGGGGTCTCTCCAGGCTCCCTTTGTGCTCCAGGTTCTGCTTCCTGTCTTGCCCTTAGAGATGGGGCAGCATGGCCTGCAGGGGCCCAGAGAGGGAGAGAGGAAGAGGGCCAGCACAGTATTTGGCCCCCCAGTCACTCAGAAGTTGTACAGCTGTGAATCAAGCCAGAAACTTCAAAGAGAGTCTAAAAAATCCTAACCTCATCTGTGGCATATTTGACCTTTTTGTTGAAGGAGGAGCCCATGGATACAGACCAGAGTAGTAATATGCTGAGTTCTATTCAGTCAGAAGTTGCAAAATACCAGATGCTAATTGATGAAGAGAACCAAAAATTAAAAAGATACAAGGTATGTGGAGTTTTTTTTCTTCTCAGATTAAAACTGTTAGAAGGATCATAATAAAAAGCCAGTATGATGTGTGGTTTTCACATTAGAGCTGGAGAATTTAGAAGAGTGTTAGCCAGTTCCAGTCTTTCTTGCCATCTACAGGATACTCTTTTTCTCCAGGGAATGCTTGGAAAACTGAAGGATGACTTAAGTAACAACTTTGTTTTTGTTTTTAAATCTTTAATCTTTGTGAAGTACAAAATGGAGGATAATGATGATTATTTGTTTTAAATAATGAGGTGTACCTTCAAAGGTGACATTTGAATAGAAACCTTTTGTAATGGTTCTGCATAGAATACAGTCACTTTTTTTGGATTTCTTCATTTAAACCTTTTCTACCTAGCAGGTTTTGCAACACAGCATTTCCATTAATGTCTGAAATTTTAATTTTCAGATTGAAAATATTAGAAGAAAACATAATTACTTGCCTTTCATCATGGAATTGTTAAAGACTTTAGCAGAACACCAACAGTTAATACCACTAGTAGAAAAGGTGAGGGTTTTCATAATTCTTTTTAAGAAATAATTCTGCATGCATAGTTTCTTATACTTGCTGTTTGAATAGACATGTAGCTGCATTTTTAAATTAGATAAATTAAATTAGAATTGCAAGCAAAAGGCATTTTATTTGCTTAAAATGCTACATACAGTTAAATTGCTGGCTAATTATGGAATTTCTTTCCCTCTAGTTGTAATTACACATATAGGAGGTGGACACTAATGTACTGAGGCCCCAGGCATCTTCTGCCAGAATGTCTTAGCCATGCACATTAATCCTGAGACATTACTATGTCAAGTCTGAGGGAAAAGAATAGGAAAGGCTAAATTTGTCATATGACTAACTCTGAAACATAATCCATTTTTTTCCTGAAAAGTACTTAAAATTTCTTATATCAATGATGTGCATTGGCAGCCCTGTTACGTGCTGTCAGAAGTGTCTGATGAAGTTTGAGTAGGACTTTTACATTCCAGACATTCTAAAAGTTATGTATTCAAGGCTTATAACTTTGATTTAGCAGATCTGAAAATCGGATTCAGATTGCTATGCCCAGTTGTTAGGTCTAGCTGAGAACACTAGGTGGCAATGCATACACAGAAGAATTTATACAGTACAGCACGCAGTAGATTTCTGCTCCTTTCATTTGCTGTTTCCTGCTTCTACATCTGCCAGTTCATTGTTTTTTCCTACTTCCAGCTGTTGACCCAGTTATTGACCCTAATTCATTGTTGAGGTTTAAATTGAAGCATGTTTAAGCAAAGTATGTAACATGGCCATTGTCACCCTGGGAGGAATATAAAACTGCTAAAGCAGTGACCTTATTGGGATTCTTATTACATTATGGGTTAGCATTTAGGAACCCGTAGTATAGTAAAATGAGACGATGTCCAGCTTGCTATTCTTTACTGTTGGGTTAAACTTTACAGAACTGTAGAGCATACCAGTTTCCTGCGTTACGTCCTTTAGAGGAAACTTGTTATACCCATTCAACATCGTGGGCTATTTTCTATCATACCTTTTATACAGGGCAGTTCGTCGTCACCCCCCCCCCCCCCCCCACTCCCCCC
>NW_005842195.1:44064-47549 GCF_000455745.1 Alligator sinensis
TGTTGAACCCTAAACCTTTGGGCTTCAGGTTCTGTTTTTCTTGCAGCTGCCTGATCCAATACCAAATGGGTATAGCAGATGACCTTGCTTGGGTGAGAGTCTTATAGCTAATGGATGCACAGTGTGTCAGTCTTCTCTTGAAGAACTCAAGTTCTGGGACTTAGGCTCTTCTTCCTGGAGCAGTCAGGGAAAGTACTTCAAACCCAGATGAAATGATTATCAAAATCCAACAAGTATTGAAGGAAACATCAATGGACACGGCTTCCAGCAGATGCACAGCACAAGATTGGGGCCTAGAGTAAAGACATGGCACCAAAGCCAACATGGACCATAGTATGATACTAGTATATATATGATATGGGGAAAATCTAGACTTGCATTAGCAACCACCATGATTCTAAGAGTCCCTGTGTACTGGTACTGCCTTTAGAAGGAATCAGTCCCTCATTAGGATGATTCCTTCTAAAGGAAGGATGTGCGTTCTTTTCTTACTTGAGACCTCTTGGCTGACATTAACAAGTGATGCCATAGAAAGATCAGGCAGTTCTCTTTTTATAAGGCCCCATCACAATTTCACTGCCACTGACCTAATGTAAGATAGCCTAGCCATATCTCCTGTCATATGCTGCCATGGTATTTTTGAGTTTGCTGGGGAGTAGTCCATGCAAGCCAATTCCCATAGTGTCCCAGCAACTGAACTTGCTCCTCACTGTTAATTTTTGCCAGATAACTATTATCCGGTAAATCAGAATTTTGGCAGCCACATTGCAGTCTTCCTTGCTTCCCAAAGGTTTCTTATCTTTTTCACCAGAGGAAATAGTAACCCTAGAACTGGTATCAGTGCAAGACAATAGTAACTTGCAATAGTAAGATCTTCCACAATCTGCTTATAAGAATGGATTTTAAATTGTCTAGAAATAAAATTTTGTTTTTTAGAAGTAGTCTGAGAAGTCTGGTATACTGATGTTGATCAGGATTGCCCTCATAGTAAGTGAAGGGTTACCAAGCCTGCTAAAGTCTTGTAGCAGATGTCTGTTGTCCGCCATTCTATAGTTAAAAGGATGGAACAGTACAACTAAGTCATGCAGATTGCTTTCCGAGTGGCTGTTGGACGCTTTAGGCAGGTGTGTGGCTATAACAGCATGACAACATAAAGAGCTCACCTTTGATTGCCTGCCGTCACCCTTTCATCTGCAAACCCTTTCATGCACCATTTACAGTCAGTATGGAGTTCCTGTCCCCAATTTTATCTTAGACCATTTCCAATCTGCTATTGGTCCCTTGTGTTCCTCAGAATCATCTTTTGCAAAAAGTTTCCAATGACGTATGGATCCACTTATGAATGTTTACCCAAAAGATTATGATTTTCAGATGGGCAATAAGCAACATGAGAAGATAAATTCCAAAGCAATAAAAAAATCTGTTAGGCACATTGTCTAAGTTGGTGAAATGAGAACAGAAATACAAATATCTAAGATTATATCTTTCCTTGAAAAGTAACTGGGTCACTTAATGTCCTTTTTGGTCGATAAATTTAAGCTCCAACATGGGTTTTTTTTTTAAAGCCTTGTATCTGCTTCTGAGTAGTATTAGGGCATTCAAGCGTCTAAATCTTGTTTTAGAAGTTCTGGCATGACGTATAGTGGATATTATATTGTATGATTTGTGAACTTATTTTGAGTTACAGAAAAATATAGGATGTATTCTTACTGCACTTTAATTTGGTTTCCATCTTTGCCTTCTAGGCAAAAGAAAAACAGAATGCCAAGAAAGCTCAGGAGGCCAAGTGAAGATAATTTTGGAAAAATACATAAAACAATGTGCTTATACTGTTTTCAGGACAACAAATAAGACTGCGAGGCTTTTCATAAACTTCAGATATGTCCAGCGCACGTTTGACAGTTGTAACAGTTTGTCTTGTACTGTATTCATGGGCCTATAAATACTTCTTCCCTTGCATCATGTGCATGTGTACCTACTAAATAATGTCTATATTCTCTTGATCAAACTTCATTATTTGACAGTTGCATCTGATTTCTCATGGCTTCTTGGGAAATAGAACTGCCAGTGTTATAGACCTAAAAATGTGCAAAATAATGTATTCATACCTTCTAATTTTTTTTCTAACAAAATATTTTCAATATCTTGTCCCATGGTAAGGACTTGGATATATAATGATACAGAGAGTGTCAGCAATTCAAAATAATGGTTGAGCTTTCTCTGCTCATCACCACTAACAGTTATAATAGTCTCTGTCTGTTCAGCGACTTCCCTTGTGTTTTTGGTTTTTATGAACATTGTCTGATTTTTTTTTTTTTTTTTTTCTTTTTTTATAGAGTTGAAAAGTATGAATTAAGCTATGGAAACATTTGCAAAGACCAATGTATAATCTCAAAAGATCTGCATTGCTTTAGTAGAAAAGATAATAAATATTCCCATTTTTATTTTGGCAAACTTTCTTCAGGTTGTGTTTTGCAGCTTTATTATAGGACAATGTGACAACTTTTGGCATAGGAAGTATTGGCTGCTTGAATGGAGCATTGCAAGTTTGATGTAATGAAGTTCACAGTATTTTTGAAGAGGCATTACAAATATTATTTATTTAATAGTCTGTTAATTTTAACTTTTTCAACCTATACTTTGACAGACTTTTTCCCCCTCAAAAACAGAATTAATCAAAGACTTGAAAATACCAAATTTTTTTTAATGGCAGACACAAATCTTGGGAAGCAGATTTAAGAGCAGGTTAAATAGACACTTGACTCGGGTAATTTTTGTTAGGGATAATCTTGCCTTGAGTAGGAGAACAAATTAGATCAGTGATTCTCAACCATGGCACCTTGAGGTGCCTTGATACCCTTTGAAGGATGCCATGGGGTACCACACAGTGTTAGCATTGTTTAGGTATGTGAAAATTCATAAAATTAAAACCAGAGACTTAAAATAAGAATCCACAGAGTTCAAAATATGCTGACCTGCTGTGGTCTACCTTCCAACAGAAGAATTCCTCTATTTTTTTCTGTAGTCAAAAATGGAGTGAAAACTTAAGAGCTGGCATTTTCAAGGCTAGTAAAGGGTGTCTTGAGTCTAAAAAGTTTGAGATCCACTGGACTAGATAGATCTGAAACTTGGCACTCCTGAAGTCCCTTCCAGCCTAAATATTCTGTCTGAGAAAAATAGCCATCAGCTTGTTGTTCATACTGAAATTATTATCTTTGTTAGTAAAATAACAGGTCTGCTTAAAATGGCTTAAGGTGTTTATACTACAGTAAAATCCTTGTTACCTGGCATTTAAATAACCAGAATACTTCACTAACTGGAATTTCTGGCCGGCCAGATGCAGGGAGAGGGTCAGGGAAAGCTCGCACATGGTCACTGCTGCTGCCACACCTCACTCTGTGCTGCTGCCGCTCCGCATATGGCCTCTGCCCTCTCTTCCCCCCGCCTGCCACTGGCTGGCCCCCCGGGGGGGGGGGGGGGGGGGC
>NW_005842195.1:47559-54138 GCF_000455745.1 Alligator sinensis
CAGCAACTGTGCTGCCACTCCGCGTGTGCTGCCTTGTGCTGCTGCTGCTCTGCCACGCTGAGTGCCGCTCCATGCTGAATCCTGCAGCTGTTCCGCGTGCTGCCCCACCCCCGGTTATCTGTAAACCCTGCTTGGTTATTTCAAATAATCAGAGTTTTTACATAATCGGCAATCCCCTTACCCCAGGGATGTCAGATAACAGAGACTTAAGTGTATAAGGACAATGGTGATGCTATTGTGCTATTGTTCCAAGTGAGTTAGCACTCTGAAAGAGCCTTATCCAGGTTTTCTAATTCAGTTGTTCTCAACCTTTTTTTTTTTTTTTTTTTTTTTTTTTTTTTTTTTACCAGGACCCATTTGTAAACATGGATGGCCAGTTGAGACTCAGTGCCCCTCACTCCTGACCTGCTGCCCCAGCCCCCACCCCATGTGTGGGGTAGGGCTTAAGCAGCCCCTTGCAGGCTGGAACTGATAGCCTGCAAGGGAAAAGCCATGGTTTCCCACATTTTTCTCCTTTAAAGTAGAATCAATTTTTTAAAGTTTGTTCACAATACTATCATATATTCTTGTGACCCACTTTTGGGTCATGACCCACAGGTTGAGAAACACTGTTCTAATCCACCTACCGGGCTGTAGAAGACTCTTCCTACAATATAACCTGAACGGATTTATTCAATGTAGCCTCAGATGGTTCCTCCACTAATATAGAGATCTTGTTTATTCTTAATTGCTTCCCTCCTCTTACATATGCATATACATATGTATATTTTCACAACTTTCTAATTTTTCTTTATTAATCCTTTATGCTTATTAGGCAAGGATTTTTTTTTGTGATTATATTTTATTGGACTGTGTCATTGGGGAAGTTGTTAGACAAGCTTTTTGTCATCAAGTGCTGTTCTTTGGGTCACCTTGATGCCCAAAAACTTGTCCCACAGCTGTCCCAAGTATACAGTTGGTCAAGTAAAAGCTATAAATAAATAATCTTTGCTTGGATATTACCTGGACCATCATGGCGACAGCCCTTCTTTATGTTTATTATCATTTCTTTGTTTCAGGAGAGCTGTGGGTTCAGTATTTGTTGATTTTTATATTTATTTTAATCACTCTTTTTTTTAAATAGACAATATTGAAAATACTATAGCACTGTGATTATACTTACTAATTTTTAGTTCACTTCCTAATTAAGAAATGCATTAAAATCTGTCTAGGAAAATAAATGATTGGAAGATGAAGACAGCATGTTAAAATGATGAAAAAAATGGTTTTATATAATTGTCTGCAAGCATATTTCTCTTGGGCTTTAAGTTCCTCTGATTTCATACATGTTGTGTGTCCATTATTTGGGAATTTCTTCAAAGATGATTTGGAAAATGCTGTGAAAGCTGGTACTGATACACTGTTGCTGGTCTTTGCTTGTGATCCAAAACTTTGTTAGGATGGTGCTCAAGAGAAGCCAGAGATTTTATGATTCTCTATTTTGGTTTCCCTTTCCTTCTTTCTGTCTTAACAAAACTGCATTGCTACCGATAAAGGCTACCACTATGTGTACAATCTCCACATGTTGATGTGGTAATTCTGCCTTTCCCCATGGTGAAGAGAGGCACCTGTATGGATTCTGCTCCATGAGTGAAGAGGAGTCTGTTGCCACCTACTGCACTTATGCAGAAAGCTGAAATAGTATCTGCTTCATTCTAATCCAGAGTGAAGACTGATGTAGGAGAAATAAAGCAGTATCTGTGCTCTGTGACCTATAAAATAGCCCAAATAAAAGAAGGCTGTGACTGGTAGAAAAATGAGGTCTAGGGCTTCAGGCAATTTACTGTGATTATTGTTTTAAAAAAATAAATCCACGTAAGCAATCAATGAGACCAATTATGACATGCATACAGTTAACCTCGCATTAGCTTTTTGCAGCATTCCCTCTAAGCTGCACGGCCATGCATATATGCTCATGCTGCGCTGCCAGGTGCGCCTGTGCGGCCGTGCACACTACACAGTGTGTACACCAATATTAGCTGGCTATTTGTCATCTCTCTTATTTGGGTGGAGGGGACAGTCTTTCCCACAGAAACTTCACAGGTTATGCTCTCTCAGAAGCTTCAGCATTTCTTTTCAAATAGCAGCTTAGGATTCCTGTACTGACCATCCATAAAAAGCTTTGTGATACTTCATGTTCTACAGCCATATTTTGTCACCCTGCAATAAATCTCAGTTTAGAAGATAGAGAGTAAGTTTAGTGCCCGGCCCTTGCTTCAGAAAGAGCACTGTGTAGGGTGAGGGGGAGAGGGAGAATGTTTAGAATGGTGCAAAAACATCATTTTTTTTATACTAATGAACTGTTAGTGATCTGGGAGATGAAGAGGTGTGGGAATGCCATGGTCAATCTTGAAAATTCAGCTGCAGCCTTTAACCGGAGTTA
Organism: Alligator sinensis; assembly: GCF_000455745.1. Classification (NCBI taxonomy): domain Eukaryota; kingdom Metazoa; phylum Chordata; order Crocodylia; family Alligatoridae; genus Alligator; species Alligator sinensis. Next base: position 49,982 of record NW_005842195.1, read on the forward strand.
TTAATATTACTCCATGATGAAATTAAGGGTTTTTTTTTCCTCCTCTACTTTAATGGGTGTGCAGGGAAACACAATGAAACTATGTAACAGTTTTTAATTCTAAAGCAGTTTGCTTTACCAAAGCTTTTAAAACCTCTGCAAAGCCTGTTCTAAACTTTCCCAAGGTTTTTAGAACCTTTCAGTAAAGTATTGTGGGGACTTGTGTTACCTTTAATTGTAATACAAATAAGTTGCCTGCTTCTAACTAAATTATATCATACAAGCCATAGAAAGTTCAAAGACTAAATGCTCTTTCAAAATCAAAACCCTCAAAGGTTTAATAAAAGCTGATCAATAAATAAATGTGGCCAAAAAAAAGGAAAAGAAGTTTTGTGCCTAATTCCAATTTTCCCTCTAAAATTGGAGGGTGTTTATACACATGTTCCAGGTGTGGGTGTGCTTTAATTAAAGCACCCAGAGCATCTCATGTATCAACATCCCCATGCTTCAAAATGGCAGCAAGAACGTTTTATCTAAAGCTCATTCTGCAAGCTTTAGATAAAGCGCCTCTGTCACTTTGAACTGCAGAGACACTGCTACATGACATGCAGAGGCTGGCTGGAGTGCAATAATTGCTCCAGCAGACTTGATTAAGTAAGTCTGCTCCAACACACTAATTACAGTGTGTCAGAACAGCCTCTGCGCTTGTGTACAGGCACCCAAAGAGATTAGAAGAGTTTTTTTCTCTCTCACCTAGGAAAGTGAAAGGAGCTTCACTCTGGCTTAGAAAGGCTGGTTCTGGAGCTGCACTTTCTGCTGGCATCCACATAGAATTTGTTGCAGAAACCTCTGAAACTCATTGGCTATGTTCAAAATAAGCCTCATCCATTCAATTTCTCTAAAGAAGTTTGTTCTGCTCTTAGTTTTCTTGTTCCCAAAAAGAGCACACTAATACACTGAAAAAATACTATTGCCACTTGCTAAAAGGGGGTTATTGTAGAAGATGCTTGATTAATGATCAAGCAAAATGCTTGCTATATTATGTTGATTGCATTCAGCCTGAACCTATTCCTCTCCCAAGCCACAGGTGCTGAAGATAGAAATGCCTTGATGAACTGGTGCTGGTGCAGGGGGAAAATAACAACTCTGCATCTCTGTGTGCTCCCTGTCTCAAGACCACAGAGGTTTGAAGGATTTAACTTGTAATGAGTCGCTATGCCTTTTGTGCAGAACACCTTCTTAAGCTCTTGCCTTAGTGCTTAGAACAGCTCCTTTTTGGCAATCGGCTTCAGACACTTCAGATATCAGCTTTGACATTGGGGCTGTTGGTCTGATGCCAGTACCACTACTGAAAACACAGACATGGGGACCAGGTCTTTGTGGTGCTAACTTCTCAGTGGTGGTTTTAGGAGTCATTAACCTAATTGCAAGGGCGTTACATGCAGACTAGGCCATTCAGATTTAACATTTGTCCTCTTCAGGTCCAATAAGGCCCTTATAAACTGTTCCAGAAGCTTGGTCAAGAAGCTGACTCCAAGCTGGGTCCAGTGCATATGGCACTACTATAGAGAGGTGTAAGAGTTTTAAGTGAACATAAGAACAATTATATCCTGGAAATAATCTGTGTAATCTTTCTTTATAGCATTGGATATTAATTTCTAAGTCTATGAGCCAGTGTCTGGTATTATCATTCAGTGTGCAGATTCCATCTACCCTGTCTGGGCACTTGTAAAGATTGCAGCTTTCAATTAAGTGTTGTGCTGTTTGTTGGACACAGCATTCACAAAGGGGGCTATCCAAGATGTTCATCTTGTGAAGTGTTTCATAGATTCCAGGTTTGGAAGGAACCTCAGTAGGCCATCTAGTCTGACCCTCTGCCCCTGGCAGGCAAGAAAAGGGTCACCAAACCTGGGATCATGTGATCCCAGCCAGGTGCCTGTCCAGTCTCCTCTTGAATGCCCCCAAGGATGGGGCAAAAACCACCTCCCTTGCCCTTGGTTCCAGATCCTGGTAACCCTGACCGTGAAGAACTTTTTTCTAATGTCCAGTCAAAAAACTTCTCTCCAATAGCTTATGGCCATTGTTCCTTGTTGTTCCAGGGGGTGCCCTGGTAAACAGATCATCGCCTAGTTTGTGTTGCCTCCCACCTTATGAATTTGTACGCCGCCACAAGGTCCCCTCCCAACCTTCTCCTGGAGAGGCTGAAAAGGTTCAGGTCCCTTAGCCTTTCCTCATAGGGCCTTCCCTTCAGACCTCCAATCAGATGAGTGGCTCTTCTTTGGACCCTCTCCAGGTTGTCCGCATCCCGCTTGAACTGCGGCATCCAGAACTGGACACAGTACTCTAGCTGCGGCCTAAGCAGTGCCGCATAGAGAGGGAAAATCACCTCCCTGGACCTATTTGTAAAGCACCTACAGATGCACAAGGTGCGATTGGCTCTGCTGAGTACTTCATCACATTGATGACTCATGTTCATCCTGGAGTCAACAGTGACTCCAAGATCTCTTTCTGCCTCAGTGTTGCTGAGAAGGTTGCCCCCCAGCCTATAGGTATGATGACAGTTTTTCCTTCTTAGATGCAGCACCTTGCACTTGTCCTTATTGAATTGCATCCTGTTGTTCTTTGCCTACTTCCCCAACCTGTTGAGGTCAGCCTGGATCTGGTTCCTCCTCTCCAGGATGTTAACTTCACCCCATATTTTTAGTGTCATCCATGAATTTGGACAGGGTGCTTCCCACCCCTTCATCCAGATCACTGATGAAGATGTTGAACAGCACCGGCCCCAGAACTGAGCCCTGAGGGACTCCACTGCACACATCTTTCCAGGTTGACACTGACCCATCCACCACCATCCTCTGAGTGCGGCCCTTGAGCGAGTTTCCTACCCATTCTACCATATAATCGTCCAACATATTCATATTGTTTTGAAGCATCTATTCCATGTCTCAGTTTGTTCAGCTTGACCCACACTTCTCTGCCAAGGTTGTGCCCAATAGGGGACTAGTTTTGGTGTTGGTATAAAACAGGGGTGGGCAATTATTTTGGGCAGAGGGCCGCTTACCAAGTTTTGGGAAGCTGTAGAGGGCTGCGTTGGTGCCCCCGCCCCCTGGTCACCATCTTGTGACTGGAAGTCCTGACCCCTAACCCCTGACCAACAAATGACTCATGCCTCCAGAGGCTGGGGGGGGGGGAGGGCATGGAGACCACCTGCAGGTAGCGGTGGTGTCATTGGCGGGAACATAGTGGCGGCAAGTGGGGACCACCCACCAACGACCACAGTGGTGTTGGCAGTGGGGGGAGAGGGTGGTGAGCGGTGGGCTGCTGCTGGTGATGAGGTGGGGTCACAACCACCTGCAGAAGCTGGTGGTGGCTTTGGTGGCAGCCAATCGCAGGTGAGATACGTGTCCCCCTGTCCTTCCCCTACATGTCGCCTATTACTTGACCTTTGCCGCTGGAAGTTCCTCCCATTTCCCCTGGAAGTACTCCTTTCAGCAAGGGGTTTTGCCATCTCAGAACCACAAATATACCAAATTATATTCTAAAAATCAAACATCTATAACATTCATTAATTTGATTTTAAAAAAAATTGTCCTGATTTACATGTGTTTGTGTAGTGTACATAGAGGTGATTGCACAATAGCTTAAAATGAAGTCTGACTCTGGTATATTATGGGGGGTGGAGGGCATGGGGTGGTGGCTATATGTTTGTTGGGGGGTTGTTGGTGTGGGGGGTGAGCGTGGGAGTGGGGTGAGGGAACATGGGTGGGTATGTGTGGATATGTGGGTTGTGAGTGGGTATGGGGTTTGTAGGGGAGCCGTGTGGAGGGGAGGGTGTCTGGGGTGCGCCAGGGAGTATGGGGGTCTGTGTGTGTGGCAGTGCAAAGGGGGTGTGGATGCATGTGTATGATGGGTCACCCTATGAACACACATACACTCTCCCTCCCTCCCTCCCTCCTTACTACATGCACACAGACACACAATCTGTCCTCCCCTCACTGCACACATACACACACTTTCTCCTCCCTTCATTGTACACACACACCCTCCCTCATTGCACATGCCCACACACAGTGTCTCTCCCTCCCTTTGTCACTGCACGCACGCACGCATACACACACGCACACACACACACACAGACAGTTGCTTCCTCCCTCCCTCATGGTGCATGCACACTCTTT
>NW_005842195.1:54169-55061 GCF_000455745.1 Alligator sinensis
CCTCCCTCAGTGCTCTCTCTGTCCTTCCCCCTCCCCCACTGCAGGGACACATGCACATGCACACATACCCTCCCACTCCTGGCCCTGGGGTGCTGCAGTCCAGTAATGCAGCCAGACACCATGTGGTGCTGAAGCGGCTGGCTGCCGTACAATGAAGCAGTGAAAGCTGCATTAGGCAGAGGCTTCCGGTTAGGGGGTAGGGAATGGGGATGGGGTGGGGCCAGGCTGGCCTTGCTGCTGAGTCCTGCTGGTTTCCTCTGGGTCCTTCTGCCCCTTGCTGCTGTCATCTCTGACAGGCAGCCAGGAGTAGATGAATATAAATTTTCTAAATATTTAGGGTCCCCACGGGCTGGATACAGTAGCCTGGCAGGCCGGATATAGCCTGTAGGCCATATTGCCCACCCCTGGTATAAAACACTAGGAATAGGTTGGACCTTTCTCAGTGGTTAGCCCACTCGGTTGTTTCCCATAGGTTTGATTTGCTTTGGCATCCCCCATTTCATAGATTCATAGATGTTAGGGTTGGAAGGGACCTCAATAGATCATCGAGTCCGACCCCCTGCGTAGGCAGAAAAAAGTGTGCTGGGTTCAGATGACCCCAGCCAGATGACTATCTAACCTCTTCTTGAAGACCCCCAGGGTAGGGGACAGCACCACCTCCCTTGGGAGCCCATTCCAGATTTTGGCCACTCTAACTGTAAAGAAGTTCTTTCTAATGTCCAGTCTAAATCTGCTCTCTGCTAACTTATGGGCATTATTTCTTGTAACCCCCAGGGGCGCCTTGGTGAGTAGAGACTCACCAATTCCCTTCTGAGCCCCCATGATGAATTTATATGCAGCCACAAGATCGCCTCTCAACCTTCTCTTTCAGAGGCTGAAGAGGTCCAGGCGC
>NW_005842195.1:56528-63896 GCF_000455745.1 Alligator sinensis
ATTTCTCTGGTCAGCCAAGGAAGCCTCTTGGCCCCTTTCCCCCTTTTTCCCCGCATCGGGATTGTCTCCCTCTGTACCCGAAGGATCATTTCCTTAAGGCACAGCCACCCTTCCTGGGCTCTCATCTCTTTAAAACTCTTACTCTGCAGTGCGTCCTTGACTAAGCGCCTGAGTTCATTGAAATCAGCTTTCCTAAAGTCTAGCACTTTCACCCTACTAGTTACCTTACCCACTCAACGTCTTATGATGAATTCTATTATTTGGTGATCACTGTCCCCCAGGTGACCACTGATCTGTAGGTCTCCTACCATGTCATCCCCCGTTGCCAATACCAGGTCCAGTAAGGCATTCCCCCTAGTGGGACCATGTACCTCCTGTGTCAGGTGGAGGTCCTGTACACAGGTTAGAAACCTGCGTGAACGGTGGGACTTTGATGTCTGTGTCTCCCAGCAGATGTCTGGGTAGTTTAGGTCCCCCATGACTAGTTTAGGTCCCACATTTCTTCAAGCTTGTGGGTTTTGTGAACAAACAGTTTTTGACTTTTACACCTCAAGCCTCCATCTGTTTAAGTCTTCAGTTAACAGTTGATGGAGCAGGTGATTTTCATCATCTCTTGCCTCTACTACCAATAATGATGTTAGGATCTGTCATCTTATATCACTTAGTCTAATGCCTGAGGAAGTCCATCTCCATGTGTATAAGTTGTGCAGCCTGTTATGAGTCTCATGATAAACCTTCCTGTCATTGGAGTGATAAACTTAGAAATATCTATCATTTCAGGGAATTTAAAATCAGTTTAGAAAAAAGCACCAGAGAACATTCTGTAAAAAGTTCTGTACAGACAGGAGAATTGATCTAATAATATATTTTCTATCCCTGGCTTATATGATTCATTCTCTTATCCATTCTTTTCTAATTGAATGAGAGATACAATTTCATTCCTCCCCACAATGATAAACAGAAATGTGTCCTTTTTGCTTTATTTAGAAGTGGAAACAGAAGTCCCATATAATACTTGCCAAAAGTTTAAACAGCTGTAGTCTAATAACTATTTTGCATTAAGGAGTGTAACTTGTGTACATTTAGATGATTTTCAGGATAAATTAACCCTGCTTTTATGGATTACAGATAGTATAACTGCAAACAAATGTCCATAGACTGCAAATACTTTGTCCCACTTCCAGTACCCCAACTGTATCATGAAAATTAAATTGGTTTGTACCCATCAGTAGTTGATGCAACAATTGGGAGTATGGATGCTGCCTTTGCTTATTTTCTCTGTTGTACCTAATTATTGAAAACATTACAAAGCATCTTCCTAGAGAATATAAGCATATTTTATTTATCTAACTTCAAGATCAGTGAGGGCCTAAGGCAGCCTGGTAAGAAGCTCCCGCAGGTAAATGGAGGAGGAATTGAGGCCCTCATAGGGAGGAAGAGATGGAGTTGGGCAAGGCTTGGGCTGGAGCTGCTGCCCAGCTGGACAGTGCATGGGACTTGGGGCCCGGGGCTGCAATGCACGGCCTCAGGGCCCCTGCAGGGAGCGGGACAGGGCCACAGGCAGCTTCTCTGGGGGTTGTGGTGGGGAGCTGGCTCCTCACTACTGCGTGCACTCTTGGGGGATGGGAGGACCCCCCCTCCCCAAATCTACGTGCAGGTTTGGGGTGGGGCAGGCTTCCCACCCTGCTGCTCTCCCATGGGGCCTCTGCAATCCAGCAGGTGCAACCCAGTACTGCAGGGAACAGCAGGACCGTGTGGGGGTCTCCTTGCCACTGCAAGCTCCATGCTGCCCTGGTGAGGAGTCTTCCTGCGCATGTGGGGGCAGCTTCATGGGCTTGTGCCCCTCACTGCTGCCGCGCTTGCGAGGTACACTTGGGCCGCACGGAGCTCACAGCAGCAAGGCAATCCCCACACAGCCCCAATTTGCCCTGCGGCACTGGGGGCTGCAGAGGCTCCAGAGGAGGGCAGCAGGGTGGGAGCATGCAGAAGCCATCCTGCACATAGATCTGTGGGGCATGGGTCCCCCTGGCTCCACCGGAGTATGTACAGTGGCAGGGAACTGCCCCACTCACCCGAGCTGGCAGCAGACAGCAGTGCAGGGAGCCGAGCTCCACACTTCACTCTTGCAGCAGCTGCTGCCTCCTGCCAGGGGCAGGGGGCTGCGTACCTGAGTCCTTGGCCCCATAGCCCTGGCAGATGGGGGCCCCCTCCAGCAGGGCTGTGTTGGCAGAGAGCTGTGGGTGGGAGTTTGGGGCACCAGTTATGCTGAGGGAGTTGTGGAGAGGGAGTGAGCGGCCTTTTGTTTTAATCATGAATTCTGGGCTTTTTATCAGAGCATTTGCAATTTTTTTTATCAGAGCTAACCAGGATCCCTGGTCATTACACTTTTAATAATATAAGTGATCTGAAACTAGTCTGTACACATAACAGAACAAGTTCGGCACACAAAATGGTTTATACCCGTAACAGATCAGAAATTCAGCATACACAGACTGGATAAAAATGGCAAAACCAAGTCTAAGATTTGCCCACCTCCCCCACCCCACCAAAGGGCGAATGTGTGTTCTGTTCACTAAACTATGCCACTTACAGAAAGTCGTGCAACTTAGATTGATTCTGCCTCAGGCTTTTTGAATGTCTGTACCTAGCCTTAATGTCTTCACTGTCTGAAACTTGACTTCCAATACTTTGTTGCCACTTGCTCTGGGGCAGTTTATATTAAACTCTTGGTGTAGGTCCAGAAGTTCTGGCTCCTATCTGACCAACATAATTTTGGTTTGGGTTAATGCACTCAGAAAAAGTACCGCTGATCTCCATTTGGAATTGTCCTAGGAAAACAATATACTTAACAAGCACAAGGAGTTCAATATTATTTTATCCCTTCCTACCAAAACCCCCCCAAACTACTGTACAGCATTTATTGGATACTTTTAATGAGTCAATCACCTATTCACAAAGCAAAGAAGCTCTAAAACATTAAAGCCTCATTTTTTCAAGGAGTAGAAATTCCATCCATTCCTTATAATCACTTTACATATATTTAAAATCAGTCTACAGAAAAAAGTGCTATTAAGGAAGGCATCAGGTGAAAACAGGATCCTTAACTTTTGTGTATTCAAAATTTTAATCATATTAATAAATGCTGCTGTTTTTAAAACACCCCACCTAAAAAAGCACCTTGTCTGCCTGTGTCCATTCAACTTATTTGCATATTGATGCAGGTATTGTTTTAATTAAATTAAACATGACATTAATAAACATATTTGTTGTGGGGACAGCCTTCTCTGAAAGGTTACAGGGTTCCCAGCAATTCTGAGTGTACCCAGCTATTTTTGGTGTAGAAAGCCATTGAGTAATTACTTTCAGATGTAATTTTAAGTATTTATGTTAATAGCAATTTAAATTTGTATTTTAAGTGATCCAAAGTAATGCGATTTCATAGTTTTCAAAATGTTCTCGTTAAAATGCTGTCATGGTCACTGTAACACACTAATTGGTAGCTCACTTCAATCTATGAAAGTGATAAATTGATTTAAGGATAACGTCAAGAAATCTGACATTAAAAAGATAGAGATTCATTCCTGACCAGCTGAATGGCATCCATCATGTCATATGGTGATCATGGGAAATCCTTGAGCGCCAAAGACTCTAAAAGGGGTTTGTGTTACAACAATTGCCTCAAAACAATCTTGATCATCACAGAGGCATGCCTTTTCCCTGTCTTCTAGCAAGAAACTGTCCATGGTGAGGTTTCCAAGAAAACTATGATCGATACAGAGTCCGAACCCCAAGATTTGTATCAATCCAGTAGGAGTCTGTGATATAAGATGCTTCTAATGCCCAACTGAGGGTACTAGGTGCTATCTTCATGAGCACATTCTCTATCATCAAAGAAAAAGAGGGATGTCCAGCTCTCCTGTAGTTTCTCTGACTTGACCACCAATACTAGACTGCCAAACAACAGTGTCCAGGGGTACAAGAAGCTCTATTTACCTCCTTTTTCACTGTTGCTGGATGATACAGTATTCTCAGCATTAGTATTAATAATAACAAATGACAACAAAAGGATTTGTTCCTCAAGATGCTGATACCCTGGAGAATGAAACTTTGGTCATCTCAGGAAAGTTGCACCAGGCTGATAATAGCTGATTATTATGATTACTTTCCACATTAATGAGGGAGTAAAACACTGCAATTCCAGTGTCAAAATGTATGTGGCATTTGAAGATGTTTCTGGATCTAAGAAACGTAAGATGTGTTTGAATAGTATTCCTGCCTATTTTGCAGAATTTCACAGTGCAAATCCCAAAGGAAAACCCACTGGTGGTTCACAACACAAATTAATGCTCTTTATCTTGCAACTGTTACTTTCTGGCAATGATGTGATCTTTGCCATGGGGTAACCCATTAGTTTTATACCTTCTGGGGACCTGCAATGTGCTAGTGGACTTCCTAAGCAGAAATATGGTAAACCACCATGAATAGTCACTACGGAACTCAACTCAAGACTGATTTTAGGGAGAATGCCAGATGTCAGAATTTTTGATCCAGAGGAAATTTCAGTTCAAGTGCCTCTTTCCTTCATTGATTTCAAGTACTTCTGTATGCTTTCCAACTATTTTCCTTGATTCCCAGGAAAATATCATAGATCAGATAAGGTTTTGACCATTTTAATAGCCCCACACTAAAACAGTTCTTGGCTAGCTGATCTCATGCAGATGTTCCAACAGTCTCCTAAACACCTTCCAACTTGTCCAGATACAATATCTCTGCATCAAGTTTAGAGTAACAATAACAGGTCTTGATAGTATCATCCAGCAACTTGTTTGGGTGGTTGAGCAACAATGATAGAAACTACTTGTGACGATCAGGAAACTTTACATCAGGAGAATGTACCCCTTCAAATTGGAAATACTCTCCATGTGAGCCATTCAAAATAATGTTGACTAGGTGAAGGATTTCGTACCAAAGAACTCGTTTTATTCTGCCCCCTGAAACACGGGACATTAGCTTTTATCTCCTTTAAACACTATTTCTTCTATATCAATGTATCATGTTCCTTTACAGTTGCGTTCAGTCTCCTCACAATCCCTAGAAGCAAAATTCTGTAAGGGCATGCTTCACACCTGGCTCTAGTAAAAAACTTGGTTCCCTTGTGGGATCTGATTATCATCTTTCTAAAGCTCATGAAGGCTCCTTTTTCAAAGCTATCTGAGTACTCAGGATGCCACCTTATTATCTAAATTCCTATAATTGGAACATCATGTACATCATAGATTTCATAGATTTCTAGGGTCAGAAGGGACCCTAGATCATCGAGTCTGACCCCCTGTTCTGGACAGGAAACAGCGCTGGGGTCAAGTAACCCCAGCCAGGTGCTTGTCTAATCTCCTTTGACCACCGCCAAGGTAGGGGAAAGCACCACCTCCCTAGGTAGCCCATTCCATCTTTTGGCAGCCCTCACTGTAAAGAATTTCTTCCTGATATCCAATCTAAATCTATTCTCCTTCAGTTTATGGCCATTGTTTCTAGTAACCCTGAGGGGCACCCTGATAAACAGAGTATTCTCTATGCCCTGCTGACCCCCCCGCTGATGAGTTTGTAGACAGCCACCAGATCACCTCTCAGCCTTCTCTTGTGGAGGCTGAAGAGATTCAGGTCCCTCAGTCTGATTTCATAGGATCTTACCCGCAGGCCCTCAACCATACGAGTAGCCCTCCTCTGAACCCTTTCCAGGTTATCCACATCCCTCTTGAAGTGCAAGATCCTCCATCCTTCCGTAGAGAAAAGGTGAGGATGAAACCACACTCCAAACCATCCCCAAACTGGCCTCGGGGTTCTACGGAATCAATTCATGAACTGCACCCACCCTGGAGGAAAAGGACCTCCATACTTGCTGTTTCCAGAGCTTTCTCCTATACTCTCCTGCAATAGAACTAAGCCATTTTGTGGCTATATTTTGTAGCAGAGATTAGTGGATTATGGAATTTACTTAGGATAAATATTTAGGATATTTAGGATATTTATTAGGATATTTAGGATATTTAGGATATTTATTTATTTAGGATCTAATTAGGGAGCTGCTGGAGGGGCTGGACGTTTTTAAGTCAGCCGGTCCGGATGATCTCCACCCTGGAATTCTAAAGGAACTGGCCGGGGTCATTGCAAGTCCCCTGGCGCAGCTTTATGAGCACTCATGGTGCTCTGGAGAGGTGCCGGAGGACTGGAAGAGGGCCAACGTGGTTCCCATCTTCAAAAAGGGGAGGAAGGAGGACCCGGGAAACTATAGGCCAGTCAGTCTTACCTCGATCCTGGGCAAGCTGTTTGAGAAAATTATTCTGGCACACATCCAGGAGGGGCCAGCAGGAAAATGCATGCTCAGGGGCAATCAGCACGGGTTCATCAGCGGCAGGTCATGTCAGACCAACCTGGTGGCCTTCTACGATCAGGTCACTAAATCATTGGATGCAGGGGTAGCAGTGGATATAGTCTTCCTGGACTTCCGGAAGGCTTTCGACACTGTCTCTCACCCCGTTCTCATTAGGAAACTGGGGGACTGTGGCGTAGACACCCACACAGTCCAATGGGTCGCCAACTGGCTAGAGAGCCGCACCCAGAGGGTGGTAGTGGATGGGTCCTTCTCGGCCTGGAAGGACGTGGGCAGTGGGGTCCAGCAGGGCTCGGTCCTCGGCCCCGCCCTGTTCAACATCTTCCTCAGTGATTTGGATGAGGGGGTGCAAAGCACCCTGTTCAAATTTGCTGATGACACCAAGATGTGGGGGGATGTGGGCACAATAGAAGGGAGCAACAGGCTACAGTCGGACCTTGACAGGTTACAAGGATGGACGGAGGAGAACAGGATGGGGTTCAACACAGACAAGTGCAAGGTGATGCACCTGGGAAGGAACAACCGGCACCATACGTACAGGCTGGGGAACTCCCCTCTTGTCAGCACGGAGGTGGAAAAGGATCTTGGAGTCATTATCGACTCCAAGATGAACATGGCTCGGCAGTGTGGGGAGGCGGCTAGGAAGGCCAACTGTACCTTGTCGTGCATCCACAGATGCATTTCAAGCAGGACCAAGGAGGTGATCCTCCCCCTCTATGCGGCACGGGTCAGGCCGCAGCTGGAGTACTGCGTCCAGTTCTGGGAGCCGCACTTTAAGAGGGATGTGGACAGCATCGAGAGGGTCCAGAGGAGGGCCACTCGCATGATCAAGGGACAGCAGGGAAGGTCCTATGAGGAAAGGTTACGGGACCTGAACCTGTTCAGCCTCCAGAAGAGAAGGCTGAGGGGGGATCTTGTGGCCTGCTATAAACTAGGCAGGGGGGATCAACAGGCACTGGGGGAGTCCCTGTTCCCCCAAG
>NW_005842195.1:63989-72001 GCF_000455745.1 Alligator sinensis
CAGGGGGTCGGACTAGATGATCTGCCCAGGTCCCTTCCGACCCTAGAAACTATGAAACTATGAAACTATTTCCAGATGTTATGATGAACTTGGCAAGTCTTTCCCTCCAAACATAAAAGCACTCTGCATCAGGACACTTGCAGCTTCTACCTTCCTACAAAAAATATGTGAGTCTCAAATCTGTAAAGTAGCTATATGGAGCAACCTGCCAGCCTTTGTTAACATTATTGCACCCAGCTCAGATGCCAAGTTCTGGAGAGTGGTACTTCAGTAGCGAATTGATGCAGCTGAAACTGCATTTCCATTATCCAGGGGGAGGATACTGTCAGTCCCCTATGGTGGGATCCATGCTGATATATAATTTAGGAGGTGGAGGATGGTTACTTAACACACAATAGCTGTATTTCTTCAAAGTGTCATCAGTGTGGATGCCAGAATTGGCCCTCAATTCCTGTTTTCTTCCTGTCAGAGTCCACATGGGTTTTAAATTCCAAGGGGAACTGAGAGAAGGCTCAGACTTTGTGGTGTGACCATAAAGAGACACAAAACATATAAATGAGTCTGACAGACAAAATATGATACTATGCATGTGAGGTACACATGCAAGATCCACAGTAACTACATGATCTCAAGAATATCAGAATTACTTTAGGGAAAAGAACCATTTTTTCTTTTTCTGTCTCCACCATTTACACATCTTAGTAGTTTGTCTTAGGTTTGATCTTGGAAGGTTCTGAGCACCTTTTGCTCAGATCCATGCAGTTAAAACTCATACATGAATTTGAAGAACTTTGGAAAAATTAGGAAATGATACTAAAGTATTTATTGGGTAAGCAAATCATATATGAGTAGTCCCATAGAAATGAATAGGCTTTTTTGATGAATACATGTAGAATACCCAGCCTGCCCTCACCAGAATTGAGAATCTTAAGAATACTATGACTTTGTTAGAATTGTTAGACCCTGGGCTAACTGTTAAGAATATCACATCAGTTAAATTGTGTTTTTTTTCCGGGCACCCTTAAGCGGGTCACTGATGCAAAACAGGATCCCAGAACATGGTGTCAAATGCATAGCCCAAGTACATGAAATAGCTTTGGGAGCAAAATACAAAAAACTGCTGGCGTTCCAGTTGACATTCAAAAGTGCAAAAGCATACCTTTTTGCATTGGATGCAAAATTTGACAGTACCCATTTGCACAGAGTCCAGAAGAAAAATATATTGAAAATAGAAACATTAGACCAAGTAAGGAAGAATGGGTGAATAGGTCTAATATTGGACTAGCATTTAGGAGACCTGAATTCATTTATTGACTCCTTCTATGTGACCTCAGACAAGTCACTCAATCTCTCTATGCCTCAATAATAAAACTTATTTGTATGCATTCAATTCAGGTTGAAGTTTTTCTGGGATAAGAAAAACAGTTTTATCCAGATCTTTTCTGGGGCCCTCGGATGCTTTTGTAGTACAAAATGTAAGTAATAACAACAAAGCCTCCTCTGTCATGTGCTTTGAAACAACCTGTAAAGGAAATAGTAAAACTCTTTTATTGGGTTATTCCATTTTCAGGCACACCTAAAGGCGATCTTTTTAAATTGCACTTGCATATTGGCATTAAATTGCACATACTTCAATGGGAAAAGAGCTTTGAAAAGATCTCCCAGTAAACTGATAACACCTGGACTCAAAAATAGCTTATTTAGAAGAGTGGTGATAACCCCAAGAGGTGTTCTCACAAAATTACATTTATAGGCTTGTATTCTGGTTTCTTTTATTAACATAAGTGGTTTTCTCATAAAATCATGTTTGTGGGATTGTGTTCTGGTTTTCTCTATTTATACATAATAGCTACAAATGTTGCAAAATGCCCCCCAAACAAACAAACAGTCCCCCCACCTCCATGTAACCATGAGCTTTGTTTTGTGTGGTTTGGATGAATCTCACTTCCATTTACTAGTAACACTTCATAGAGCTTGTTTTTCCATACCCAGTGATGAAAATAGAGCTAATATCTTGCTATAATGAATGTTTTCCAGAATTGGTATGGTTTATTTGTGCTTTTATTTATACTAGTTGAATATTATATTAATGTTTAATTTCTTTTAACTTAAGTTACTAATTATTAGTTACTGGTTGACAATGCAGGTCATAATTAAACAATATTCTGAAACTTTATCAGCAGCAAATGTTTACAGGTCAATGAATAAAAAAATAAAGCGTGGGTTTAAGCAAATATTTTTTTAATACTTACTGCTATTATTGGTGGTAGGCTGTAAGTAAATAAATTGTTGCATCTCCCACTTTAACGATGCGTATGAAACGCAAAGCATTACTGAATACAAATAATTACCTTCAGTTAGCTCTTTTTATTTGAAAGGAATAATTATACGTTCTACAAATGTGGGCATGCATAAAAGTTATCACATGGTCCTCACAACCGATGTATGAGGCTCAAAGGAAATTTTTATATCGATCAGATTTTCCTGTCCTCTAAAATAAAAATCGGCACCCTACAGCCTGTGGGCTGGATCTGGCCTGCCAAGTGACTGCATTTGGTCCCTGGGGACAGGACAACAGTGGCAGTGAGGAGCAGCACAATAGCATAGGTGGGTGTGGGCAATGGGGGCACCAGCACCAACCTAAAAAGCATACCTTTTTGGCATACCCACTTTTCAATGCCTGCTCTGTGCATTTTTCAGCACAGCTGGTTGCCACCGCAGCCCTCCCTACTCTCTGTCACACCCTCTTACCACTTCTCTCACCACCAAATTTGTCATTTGTGGCAGTCAAATAATGCGGGGCAGGGTAAAGAATGGCAGTGGGGATGGCTACAGTAAGGGGGCCTGAGAGCAAGACAGCAGCCCACAGAACAGAGCAGGAAGGGTCTGGGTGGCAGCAAATGGCTTGGACTGGTACTGGCAACAGCTGGGTTGCAAGCCTTTGGACCAAGTTGCCTTATTTCGGACCACTCCTCATGACCCCTGTTCTAAAAGGATTTTGATAATTGATCAATTTGATAGTTTTAACCACATCTACAAAAAGACCAAACCAGCTGGAAAATAAGAGAAATAATATCTCTAGTAGTGTGTGTTAAAGTATTGCAGTGAATCTTATTATTTGCTATTCTTATGTGGCAGACTTGCCAGCACAGCCCAGTGTGTCGGGCTGGAGGAATCTCCAATGAGATTAGTCAAGCATTTCCACCAATCTGATGATGGACTGAAAACTCACAATGTGACTGGTGAAACATTTCCACCAATCGGGAAAGGATGAGGAGGAGCCTGCCCAAGAGCCTGGACCTGATTATGAACTATGCTTTTCAGGTCTGATAGACTTCTGGGGCAAAGCCCCTGGAGAGAATAAAAGGAGCAATGTGCCCATCATGCGGCAGATGTGTTGAGGAACAAAGAAGCAAGCAGGGCTAAGAAGAGATGGGGAAAGCTGCCCAGGCATTTCCAGTTGCCTCAAAGAAGCCCCAAAGACTCCCTTTGCCAGAGAGACTCGGTGATCGGCACTGGCTCCAGATGGTGCACAGGCCAGTGCACAGAGCCCAGACCCTGGGAGCCGCGTGAGGCAGCTCGGGCCTCTGACCCCTGGCACTCGGCGGACCAAGACCCTGGGATCCATTCGAGGTGGCTCAGGTCCATCACTCCTGGCATGTGGCCAGGATCTTGCACAAGCGGTGCACAACTAGTCCCCATGTCGGGTACTGAGCCCCGGTGTCGCATAAGGCAGCCTGAGACTCTGACCCTGGACAAAAGGCTAAGCCATTGGTGCATGGGGCCATGGGTGGGCAAGGGCCCAGGAGGCTCTTGCCAGATAGGAGCAAATTGCTTGCGGGCAAAGACCCTCCACCTGGGACTCTTGGAATCATGAGTTGCCCAGAGAAAGGGAGTCCCACAGAGGAGGGGAAGTTACCTGGGCTGTAAGGCCGAAGGGGAAGCCCAGACAAAGGAAGGCTTCCCTAGGTCAAAGGGTGCTCCAAGGAGATCTTGCTGGGGCCTGGGGAAGCACTGAAGGGTTATGGGTACCTGATATTGCTGTGCCTCATATTTTGTATAGTATTATATTTCTAAATTTATAGTTATAAGATCTTTGCTGGGCATCTGTTGGACCCTGTACCAACTATTTGCATTCAGTGATTGTTCCCCTATACTTACCTGCACATACCTGTACTTACTTGTTGTCCTCCTGTATTCCCCTATGCTTATCAGTTTTAGGCCAGCTGTTTACCCATGCAGGGCCTGATCCCTTTTGAGGTAGCATAGATCCTTGGGATATAGCATCACATAAGAATTGTGCATTTTATTTATAGAGATGTAAATATGTATTCATTTTGATATTTTATTATATTGTGTAATATTGTGCCTTATATTTTGTGAACCTCTATATTTGTGTATTAGTAGTTTAGTAGTGTCTATAACCCTGCCTGGGGAATCTGCTGAGACCCCTTGCTCTTACTTACTTGTGTTTACCTGTCGCTTACCTGAAACCCTAGTGGTGGTGACCCATTGTAGAGAATAAGGTTTATAGTTATCTATCTATCTATCTATCTATCTATGAGTATATATATACTGTTATCATGTGTGTGTGTGTGTATCTGTACCTATGTTTATATGTATATTTTTTATCCATTTTTGTAAATATTAATACATTTGTATTATAGTTTAATATTGTCCTGGCCTGACTCTATAGCGAGCGGAGAGACTGCGCTTAGCTTGCCGTTCTCTCCCACAGCACCTCTGCTTGCTGCCAATCCCCTTCCATCAGAAAGGGGAGTACATACCCTGGATACACCCAGGCTACAATTAATTAAGAAAAATGAACACTATGTCATTATGTGCATTACTGCATGGGAGGTGTTCAGAGTGCCCTTCTAGTATAGCAGAACACGTTCTGACTTGACTTATTTCTGTTAAAGTGCAGCCCATTAATTTTAAGCTCCATTTAAGCATACATTCATGGCCTATGCAATATAACTTCCTATATTTTTTTCCAGTGGAAGGGTTACAGGAAATATTAGATTTTTTCCCTCTAACCTCCTCCCTCCTTTGTTTATTCTGACTGCTTTCCTGTTTTTATTATCTCCAAATCTAGAGACTTTCAGCAAAATGTTGGTGTTCAATTGTTTTAGAAACAACTTTCAGAATATTGAGCAGTTCCAAGTTTAGTTTCTAATACTGGAAGGTGATTTAATATTGACTAGAGATCCCCCAATTGGTGCTGAAAAAAGTTTGGACCTTAGGGAAGAAGAGACAGTTTAGAAATTATATTTATTCTTCTACCTATTTTTCTTTTCCTTTCATCCCCCTATTAAATTTCAGTTTCTCTCTCAACTCTGACCACCCACACATTTAACATTATGAGTGGAGGAACTTGCCGTCTGCGGCACTGAGCAAACAGTATAAGGAACAGGATCATGGGTGTGAGCGACTTAATCAAAAAAGACTGAATTAACCAATTAGAACGTTTCTTTACATATTGCTAGCTCTAATCCTCAAATAATGGTGAATAGTTTGGAATAAGATTGACTCTCCCCTTTGGAAATGGCTCCAAATGTACATTTGCCTGTACCCTCAGAGACTACAGGCAGTGGTGCTAAAAGGAAATCTTGCTTGCAAAGTCAAGCACTCAAAAGTTACAAAATGTTAGAATTAAGATTACTTGAACAATTTTAATTCAGTCCCTTTGTTTGAATGCTGCAATCAACTATCAGCATACCTTCTGTTAAGCAGAAGGTATTTAGGAGAAGGTAAATGTCAATTTGTCATTCCGTTGGTTTTCCTCACTCCACATGTGATAATTTGCTTGGTATGTGAGCAAAAGTGATGGAGAAAATTGGATCAATATCACCAAAATGTATAATAGTTAACTCTGGGAGAGCCAGCTGCCTTGGAGTAAGGGGGAGAACAAAGTTGGGAAGTGATGGTGGGGAAAGGTGAGTGAGTTAAGACTGAGATGCGGAAAATATAATAGTGTGTGTGTGAGAGGGAGAGAATAATACTGGATGAAAATGACCTGCGGGGTATGGGAGTAAAGTGAAAGGTACTTCCCTCACTGATCAAGGCATAGGTGCTCTGATGTTATTTGGTATCCATGCTATGGTTAGCAAGTCTCATGATATGATTCTTATTTTTTTTCCTCTCCTACTCCTATCCCTGTGGCAGAATGCCCTTCCAACTCAATTTACAGAGGTTTCTAAATGACTACAGGTAATTTCACCCTTGAATATAAATTTGTATGACTTATTACACCTCAACTTCCTCAAAATAATTTTCCAAACAAATATTTGAACAAGTTTTTGCACCCATACAGTAACTTAATGACTTTTAATACTATAAAACTATTTGTAATTGATGCCTTTCCCCCACGCTTTATTCACACACTTCTATAAAAAAAATGAGAATCCTGGCCATGCATAATTAGATCCATATTCTTGCTTTGTATGACTTTAGTTTCAGTAACACAATATATACCATCTTCTCTAAATATTTTTGTGACTATTCTAAATAGTATGAGCATTTATATTGTCCTTTAGTTTGACGCTTAAGTTCATTCCTTACTTTCACATAAAAGGGCTCATTGCTTGAAGGCACTGTGATTAATAGTCTGTTTTTAGCAGTGTTTAATTCCCATGGTGTTGTAATACTTTCCATTCAGTTTACAATGTTGCTTAATAAAAGGACTATGCCTTTGACCAGTGTTAGAACAAGAGAAACATTTAGTGATTTCCACAAAGCAGTAAAGGATTTACACTAGAGATAGTGGTGGGTGATACTCTGGTACAAGTTGCGAGTCATTTTCCACTGGATTGGAATCACATCTCAACTTAAATCATGAATTGATTCATCTCTCTCACATTCTATCAAAAGCACAGACAATTCAAATAAAAATAAATGACATGTGGTTCTGTATGATGAACTTAATCTGGGTAGGTACTGAAGCAGATATATATTAACCTGTCTTGAGAAACCTCTTCAGGATTGTTATAAATTAATATTTTATAATGATCATGAATTACTTTAACTTTTACAACTAATGCCATCAACAAATCTGGTCTATTAAAATGGACAGGATTAGCAAAATAAATACAAGATGGCAATAACAAAGAAAAATATATAATAAGATAACCTAGAAATTGAATTACTATAGCTAAAGCTAAACCTTTTTCCTTTTAGTTACTACCTTTGTTCAGCTGTGCACAGAACTCTCGCTATTCACTTGTCAATAGGGCTGGAGGAAAAGGCACCATTCTGTTTTGACTTGCGTTTTGAGGTTTTGACGGAACAGCATTTTGTTTTGAATTTCGTTTTGATTCGAAACAGCTGTTCCATTTAATTTCATTGAAACAGTGATGCTGTTTTGATGTTGTTTTGACATTTTGCCCATAGGCTACGATGGGGAAGCTCAAAACAGCCTCCCTCATCCAGCAGGCAGATCGGGGCCCAACCCCAGGAGGGCTGCGGGGGCGGTGCAAGTCCTTCTGGGGTTGCAAGCCCCCATCTGCCTGCCAGATGAGGGAGGGATGCCACCTCAGATCAGGGAGTTGGAGTGTGAGGGCCGGCTCCCGATCTTGGGGGCGAGCTGGGCCTGTCTTTGTGCACATAGGTTGTGGCCAGCAGCCCGGGCACGCGGGGCCGGAGAAAACCGTGGCGCGGTATGGTACGCTCGAGCTAGAATCAGTCACGGAGGCGTAATGGTTGATTGAAAAGATTATTTACTTACACCCAAGGTGGTCACGGTGTAGGCTGGTCAACTTTCCAGGCACAGCTTCGCTTGAGTTCTCGGTGGAGGACTCTGATAGACTCGGTTCCTTGACCCCGGAGTGGTTTAAGCTCCGCAGGTTTAACAATTCTCTCTCACGGAGCAGCTGAATCTCTGTGGGTTTCACTCGGTTCCCAGGTCCCCCGGAGTTGTTAAGACTCCGTGGGTTTGACAATTGGGTCCATAGGATAGGGATACGTCTAGGATTGCGGTCGGCGACGGGGAGAGGCTAGAGGTTATGTGCCTC
>NW_005842195.1:72123-89300 GCF_000455745.1 Alligator sinensis
TTGGGAGGGAAAAAAAGCCAATAGCTAGCCGCCACGTGTGCCTATATTAAGATCGGCCAATAATGTGGCGGAAATCTCAATACAAATGGCGGGAACTTCTTTGTACCGTGCATCACCATAATGCAAAAGAAATGCACAATGCAAAGAAGGCTACAAAACTGGCGGGAAAAACTCCTGCACGCGGGTTCTTAATTGCAACAGAACACGCCACTGTGCAAAAGAGCTGCAATTTAGCGGGAACACAATTTAGCGATGCCGAAACGCACACAAACAAGAAAACCACAACTTTGGGTTGTGACATGGAGAAGGGAACTGAGCCCCATCACTCAGTTCCCCTCCCCAGTGCTGGGATCAATCGGGGAAGGGAACTGGGGCTGAGCTGAGTGCTACCATCAGGCTGGGGAAATGAACTGAGTTCAGCTGGGCTGAGTTCCCAACCCCAGCGTGACTACCGGGCTGGGGAAATGAACGCAGCCCAGCTGAGTTACGTTCATTTCCCCAGCCCGATGGTTGCGCTGGGGTTGGGAACTCAGCCCAGCTGGGATGACTTGCCTTCCCAGCCCCATTGTAGGGCTGGGGAGGGAAACTGAGCGATTGGGATCGATTCCCATGTCCAGCCCGATTGCAGCGCTGGGGAGGGGAACTGAGCCAGGGCTCAGTTTGTTTCCCCTGCACTGTGATTGGCTTCCCACAGACCATTTATGGGAAGTGGGGAGAGCCAGGGCTGCGCTCCCTGCCTGGCTGAGCCTGGAGCCACTGGGAGCACAGCCCTGGTTATCCCCTGTCTCCCACCACCTGACTGCTGACTGCTTCAAAAGTCAAAACATTTTGAAACATTTCGACTAGCCTCATTTTGTTTCAAGGCTGTTTCCAAGCCCTTCATTTCATTTTGATTTCACTGTTTCAAGCTCAAAATGAGTCGAAACAGTGTTGAAACAAAATAGCCAGAGAAATTTCACGCAGCCCTACTTGTCAATAAATGCAGCACAAGTTTTGTACATGCAATCTTTCAATTAACTATTAAAACATAACCTATCTGAGAAGAAAAGCTCAAGGGACACAATTTAAATCTAGAGCACGGTTTTAGCTTTAAAAGTTATACTCAGAATTGTTATGAAATCAACAAAATGAAGAGTGAAAGATAAGTGTAATTCTGTAACCTGAACACTAAATTGTCCATCCTGGATTTCTTTTACACTCTAATGTTCCATGTAATTCTCATCATTTGGTTTATGTCTGTCATGACCCAAAGGGTATGATTTTGTGTGTGCTTCGGCACTGCAGAATTATTTCCCGCCACATGGAGCTTTCTTTGCAGGGTGCAATTCTCAGTTGCAGAGAGAAAACCCCGGTGCAAAGGAGTTCCCGCCATTCGCATGTAAATTTGTGTCCCACTATTGGCTGTTTCTAAATTATTCCCATGTGGCGGCTAGCGATTGACTTGCTAGCCGTATAAGAGGCTTGAGCAGTTTCCGCCCAAGTTGGAGGAGGAGGAGGACTCCACAACCATCTCGTGGAGGAGGAGAAGGAGGACTTCACATCTCGTGAAGAACTCTAAGCGCGCTGTGGAGCTTAACGAACCCAGCGTGTGCCTTAAGAAGGATACAGGGGCCTGATCAACCTCTAGCCTCTCCCCATCGCCGCCTGATCCCTCGATGTACCCTTCCCTGCACGCTCGTGGAGAGTCACCTTTCGGACTCTCATCGTGGTATCCAGAGCTCTTCTCGGGTTATTTCATCCGGTTGATTCGACGGGCTCGCGGTTCTAGAGCTCTCAGCCGGCCTTGGACCAGAGTTCGTGGTTAGAACTCTTGTCCGCTCTTCTTCTTTTCTATCTGTAACTGCAACACAAGCAAGTTTTCCTGCCTGCACCGCGACCATCTACGGTGTAAGTAAAATAATCTTTAATCAACCGCTACGCGTCCGTGCCTAATTCTAGTCCGCCGTGCCGAATTCCCCGACCCACGTGCCAGGGCTGCTGGCCACAGCCTGCCGCGCGCCCCCGAAAGCCTCGGACCGCTCCCGGCCCGCACAATGTCAAGGGCTATTGTATTAGTGAATAGCTGTAAATATTTTAAAGAGAGTCCTCCCATTGGATTGATTGAATTAAATGCATTCCATAATCCAATTTGGGGCATTTATATTTTCATTGTGAATGTTAAGTTACTTACCCTTAGCATTATTTAAATATCTACATGCTATACTGGTATTTTTATCAATTCATAGTATTGATTCCAAAGAAATGCTGAAGAAATTTGGAAAGCACATAAATAGTTGTCTTGTTTTTAATATATATATATATTTAGAGAAGCTCAGAAGACTGTTTAACATTTAACAAAAAATGAACATATCCTCATTTTATGTAAATTAGTACAGTTCCATAACTGAGTCGTGCTGGTTTACATTGCTGAAGATCTGATCTAACAATAGGAAATGGAAAATGGAAACATTTCTCACAAGTGTTGTCAATCTGAGGGCTAAAGATAGCAAACCGTAAGCACATGTTCTTAATCAAGAAAAACAAATCTTAAGTACCATTTCAAGCATGAAAATAGCCCTACTGAAATAAAAGTTTACATGTGCTTTTGTGGGGGTGGGGCTTTAATTAGAGCAGCTCCGAGAGCTGCTCTAATTAAAGCACCCACAGCATCTCACATATTCAGCATCTCGCACTTCAAAATAGTGTCAGGGTCTCTTTAACTAAAGCTTGTTTGGTGAGCTGTAGTTAAAAGCACCCCTGCTGTCTTTTTAAAGTGCGGGAATACTGAATACATGAGACACAGAGGCTTGCTGGCTGGGGTGCACTAAGTAGCACACTCCAGCAGACTTGATTAATCGATTCTGCTCCGACGCGCTGTAATTACAGCTCATCAGAGCAGCACCCCCGCATGTCTACAGGCACCCAATGAGACTAGTTAAATGTACAGAATTTGTTTTTTAATCATAACATCCAGTCATCATAGATGAATGGAGCAGATGACAAAACATTCATTCCAAGTGGCATATGAATGTTTTGTCATACATATATATTATGCTGTGTTTCATATATATTAGCATGCATGCATACACGGACCTTTTTCTTCCATTCTTTTTTGCACTGTCACACATTGGAAAAATATTCTACCATTAAACAAAATTACAATCACCAAATTGGTCCTAATTGCCAATCACTACCTAAATTTAACAGGGATCCTAATTTTAAAACAAAAAGTCAAATTGAAACAAAATATGTCAGTTTTCTGATTTGGAGCAACACTTGTTTCCAAATGTGAGAATTTGCTTTCAAATCAGAGGTATAGCTGGGCAGCTTCAAGCCCTGGGCAGCCACAGTAAACAGAACAGTGCTGGCTGCCATAGCACTGATGAGAATGGCTCAGCCACCTGTGGCTATTTTTGTGCCCTTTCCTCCTTCCTTTCCCCCTGCTTCCTGCAGAAAAGGTAATTGTTCAGTACCCTCCCTCAGTTACATTACTGCTTCAATGGAAATTCCAAGAAGCGACCAACCCTAGTAGTAAATGGGGTGTGGATGATGGAAATTGAGACTATATCTACACCACTACAGCCTCAGCCTGTTAATGTTATTATTTGGGCTCACTAAGTCAGTGGTGTAGACATACCTCAGATGGGCTGTCAGAAAGAGAAGTGTGTTATTAGTCTAGGGAACAGGAACTCTCTCTTTTCCATACACATTCAGCAATGCAGTCTGCTTGATTTGAGCTTAAGACGGCTGGCACTGAGCAGTATGTGGGTTGATCTGGGTTTTTTTTGTGCGTTTTTCCAGGAATGATGCTGCAATATCAAAAATACTATTGAATGTCTGGAGTTGTTACTGTCTGTTCTGTGAAGTGGGATGAGACACTTCCACAAGGTTATTATGACTATATTTTTATATTTCACAAATCACTGGAAGGTTCTGCACCATCTGCTAATAGTTTAAAACCACAGAAACCTGTTAGCCTTATTGTTTGGGTTATTTTATAAAGCTCTGACTAAGCACACTAACAATTTTACTAAGACTTAGGATACCAAAAATGGTAACAGCTTTGACCACCCAAAACACACTCTAGTACACTCGTGCTGAGAACTGTAGAAGTCGATGGTCTTATGTGTCAAAGGGGAAAGAGCAAAGCTTGTTTACCAGATGTATCGGAAACTGCAACTCCATTAATAGTTTATGGAAAATTGTTAAAACAAAGTGCTACAAAATGGATCAGGTCATCAAAGAGCAGTCAAATTGGAAAAACAAGGTGTACTTTTAACTGACCTATGTCATGAACCAGATGTTTTTCAGCTTTTGAAAAATGCACAGGTGCTAATGAAAAAACTGGCAAGAGAATGAATAATGGTTATTTTTGAGCCTGGAGTTATTCATAATGCTAATTAAAATAGCATGGTTTGATGGAACTAGGTCTGGTACTTCTTTGTACTAGCTAAAAATAGTGGATCATATTGTTCTCTAAATGAGTTGAGGATGACCATCACATAAAATTGAGAAAAACTTAGTATCACTGAAAAAAATATTCTCTGACCACCTGGAAACGTTGACACTTCTATGGGCAGATCTAGGATTTTCATAGATTTCATAGATTTCATAGACATCAGGGCTGGAAGGGACCTCAGAAGATCATCGA
Source organism: Alligator sinensis (assembly GCF_000455745.1). NCBI lineage: Eukaryota > Metazoa > Chordata > Crocodylia > Alligatoridae > Alligator > Alligator sinensis. The sequence continues at coordinate 76,754 of NW_005842195.1, forward strand.
GTCCAGCCCCCCGCCCAAAGGGCAGGAAGTCAGCTGGGGTCATAGGATCCCAGCAAGATAAGCATCCAGTTTCATCTTGAAGGTGTTCAATGAAGGCGCTTGAACCACCTCCGGTGGCAGGCTGTTCCAGACCTTGGGGGCTCGGACAGTAAAGAAATTCTTCCTTATGTCCAGCCTGAAACGATCTTGAAGTAGTTTGTGACCATTCGACCTCGTCATCCCTTGGGGCGCTCTGGTGAACAAACGTTCCCCCAGATGCTGGTGGTCACCCCTGATAAACTTGTAGGTGGCCATCAGATCACCCCTGAGCCTGCGCTTTTTCAGGCTAAAGAGCCCCAGGGCTCTCAGCCTGTCATCGTAGGGTCTGCTTCCCTGACCTCTGATCATGCGCGTGGCTCTTCTCTGGACTCTCTCAAGCTTCTCCACATCCTTTTTGAATTGTGGAGCCCAAAACTGGACACAGTACTCCAGCTGCGGCCTCACTAAGGCCGAGTACAGGGAGAGAATGACGTCCCGGGATTTGCTTGAGAAGCATCTATGGATGCAAGCCAGCGTTTTGGTCGCTTTACTAGCCGCCGCATCGCATTGCAGGCTCATGTTCATCTTGTGGTCAATGACGACCCCCAAGTCTCTTTCTTCCATAGTGCTAGCCAACATAGCTGTGCCGAGCCTATAAGGATGCTGCGGGTTTTTTTTCCCCAAGGTGGAGAACCTTGCATTTATCGGCGTTGAACATCATCAGATTCTCGTCCGCCCACTTGCTGAGCCTGTCCAGGTCAGCCTGGATAACCTGCCTGTCTTCTGGTGTGGATGCTTTGCCCCAAAGTTTGGTGTCATTGGCGAACTTGGCCAGTCCGCTTCTGACTCCAGTGTCCACATCATTAGTGAAGATGTTGAACAGTATGGGTCCAAGGACAGAGCCTTGGGGGACCCCACTGGTCACAGGACACCACAATGAGTGACTTCCATCAATTACTACCCTCTGGGTCCGACCCCGGAGCCAATTTTCCAGCCAGTGGATCGTGGAGGACCCACGAATAGGTGGAATAGGGAGTGTTCAGATGGTGTGGTAGATCATCACATATAACACAACACATTTTTCTACAGGTAAAAAACCCCCCAAAACTAAAAGTTTTACTAATATACTAGGGGCCTAGGGCTATATTATTCAATTTAAGATTGAAGCAAGAACAAATATCACTTTATTGGAATATGCATTAATTTTCTGCATCATATACTATGTATAAAAGCATAACAAATAGGAAAAATTAATCAACAGATATTGTTTCCCTTTTTCTGTTGTAATTTGAATTAAATATACATCTCTTTCATATTCATAAAACAAAAGCTAGCATTGAGCATCTCAACAATGCACCCGATGCTTCACTAAAAGTTATTTCCATACCTGAGTTGATGTTCAACTGAGTTAAGGTTTCCATACCTGAGTCCATGTTTTTAGCTAGAGTTAAAAACAGTCTGCAGGGCTGTGAAATATGATCTACATTACCAGGAGCAGCTAATAGAAAGCAGAATTCTTGAAGGAGGATAACTTGATTAGTGGAATATCAAAACTGTTAAAGAGGGAGGGAATGAAGGGATTATAATGATGTGAAGTCAAGGGACTCCCTGTCTGCTGCCTGAATAGAAATGCTGTTGCCCCTGGCAGGCAGTGTAGCAAAGACCAGTCCTGGGGTTGGTTGTGACACCCCGTGAGGGCCACTTAGCCCTTGCTTTACCCTGATCCCTTCTGCTCACCTGCCTTGATGTACTCATACCTTTAATGAAAGGAAGGCTGCTTCAGGGATTCTCAAGTGAATTCTCATCTGTTTCTGTCCTTCTCCTGGATCTGAGTCTGTTCTGGTTCTGGCCTTGAGCCCACCCTGGCTCCCATCTCCAAATTATTCCCAGGTACCTACTCCCTCCTGGGCACTGAACTCTCCTGGTCCCCACCAGGCACCAGCACTGCCCTGGTCCCATCTCCACTCTACCTCAGGGTACCTAGTCCCTCCTGGGCACTGGATGTGCCTGGTCCCCCCAGGCACCAGACCTTGTTTGGTCCCATCTCTATTCTCCTTCTGGGCACCTAATGTTTCCTGGGCACTAGACCCTGCTGGTCCCCTGAGGTACCAGACCTTCTCTGGTCCTGTCTCTGTTTTACTTTTGGGTACCTGGACCCATACTTATCCTTTCTCCCCCTTTCGCCCAGGTTTTGGTCCTGCTCCAGGCCTTTGGACCTGCTCTCAGACCTCTGGCCTTCTCTGCCCTGATCCAGGCTCTATCCTTGCTCCCAGGCCTCTGACCCAACTCCTGGGACTATTGGAACCTTCTCCTCCCCTTAGTTCCTCCCAAATCTCCAGATGTCTCCTAGGTATTTTTCAGGAGCTGCAGCTAGCCCGGGAGATGTTCTTTCAGCAGCTGCCAGGGCCAGATTGCTTATCAGCCAGGTCCTGGGTTTATATACTGCAAGCTGAGCCCTGTTCTGGGTCATGTGGCTCCTGATTGTCCCCTGTCACACCTGTTGCCTGCTTCATCTGCAGCCTTCCTGCTCTTAAAGTAGCAGAAACCCCAAGCTCCCTGCTAAAGGCAGTTAATTTTAAATTTTGGGTAGGCCAGGAATCAAAGGTCAGTGAAAGTGAACCAATGCACATCCTCTGGATCCATCCCAGTACTCTACATTACATTCTGGAGAGTCTGAAACACAAAGATCAGTACCTATGTCATTCCCAAACTAAAAAAGGACATCACAAAGGAAATGAAGAAATGCTCATAGCATTGAGCTTCTATTGTGCACTCCAACGTGTAAACTTGTATAAAAATAGCACTTTGATGAAATGTTGCAAAATTCAAATTCTTAAAAATCGTGAGTTTTTAAAGCCAATTTATATTAATTTTCAAGCTTTCAGGGTTTACTCAGTTCACATGTTCGGGTTTTTTTTTAGCATTGTGAAGCCTAAAAAATGTTTTAAATGAAAACAGATTTTATGTCTTTGTTTGACACTAGCAGCTGGAACTTGAGGGAAGAAATGCACTAAATTTGTGTGACTGAAAATTGAAGCACTGGAGTTAGTAATCTTAGATTATGTCATCCTTATCATCAATAAATGACCATTTTAATAGGTGAAATAATCAACATTTTTACTTCACTTTCAGTTTCAGTAAAGTGTGGAATAGGACATCAAGGACCCAACCTGCAAGCAAATACACAACCTTAATTTTGAAGAAATGAAACTTTACTTGGTTGCTCTGTAAATTTGGAGCCTACGTGTAGACACACTGGGTTAATTTTATTTTATTCTTTCCCAAATAAACTAGAATGCTCTGTGTTTGCTTTTATTTTTGTTTGTTTTGACTGTAGCATTCATGCTGTACTTGTTTTGCTTTCCAGGAATTTGAGGGGAAATTTGAATTGGCTGAACAATGCTTTGAGGCATGCATTTGAAAAGGAGAAGGAAAAAAAGTAGTAGTGATAATACTACTCTCTAGTTTTCATATTATCTTCCACAATGAGCTGATGAGCTATGATCTCACTAAGTTTTTTTGGGAATGACATCTATCCTTTGACCTCTAGTACAATCTTAGGCCATTTGAATTTAAATCCAAGAGCTCTTAGTAAGTGGCAAATTTCTTACCTTTGCTGGGTCAGTTGCCAAAGTTGGATATGATCAATCAAATACCTAGAACCACTCCATGAGCCAGATGTTGGCATTATTATGAGCAGTTAGAGCCCACAGTTCAGTTCATTTCCATTGTTTTATACACTGAATAAACTATGGGTGCAGACAGAAGTGCAGCTCCTGGCATTTCAGAGAAAGCACCATGAGTTAGACCAATCCTCCTGACCAAACAGACATTAGCCGTTGGGCTGTGGGGGTTGAAGATAGAGCTCCAGTTTGGAGCTGATACAGGGAGAGAGGTGGGGGGCTCCAATCCACCCGCTCCCCAACTCCAGTGCAGCTGGGGAAACCCCAGAATGGACCTGCCTCCCCTGCCTTCTCCTCCCATCCTGAGACAGCACCGGAGGCCAGGCTATGCTGCAGCAGCCCAGTGCTGAAGCAGGCTAATTAATGAAGACGCTTCACTTTGGAGCATCTTAATTTGAACCCTCATACAATGAGGGTTAATTTGTCACACAATCAGAACACTCTGCAGCAGTGCTCTTTTGTTAGGGCATGGCTTTAGGAGTGCTTTCAAGGGGCTGATCATGCAACAAATGTAATTTCTGTCTGCATCCAGTGTGAGAGGCAGTTCCTGACTCGAAGTGTTTACATACTGGAGAGGAAAAGAGCTATCATCAAATGGACTGATTTATTCAAGGGCATTATTTTATAGCATCTATGAAGAAGAGAAGCATTATCCCTACCTTATAAATGGGGAAGCTGAGGCAAAAGCAGGGGCCTTATAAATAGGGGTAAATGGGGAAGCTGAGGTAGGGCCTTGTTTAAGGAAGTGTTACTTGGAAATGTTGCTTAATCCAGAATATAAACCAAAATATTCTAACTGGCTTGGTTCTTAAAATAAGACCATTAATTTTATCCTAGTATTTCAGTTATAAATATTAGGTTATTTTACTTATCAAAAACAACACCTTTGATATAATATTTATTATTTTAATTTAAATTATTCTCTATATAGTCTTGGTAAACTGAGAATTAAATATTTTCCAGGGCTGAGCACTCAGAGTTTAATAATGGTTAGTTGTGAAACCAAATTCATTTTTATCATCATAGAATCAGAGAAAATTAGGGTTGGAAGGGCCTCAGGAGGTCATCCCAGCCAAGATTGTCTCTACCTAGATCTTAAAAACCCCAAGAATGGAGAGTCCACAATCTCTCCGGGTCACCTGTTCCAGTGCTTTACTACTGTCCTAGTGAAAAAGTTTACCCTTATACTTAACCTAAACTTCCCTTCTTGCAACTTAAGCCCACTGCTCCTTGTTCTGTCATGTGCCACCACTGAGAACAGTCTAGCTCCACCTTCTTTGGAACCACCCTTCAGGTAGTTGAAGGTTGCTATTAAATCTCTTCTTAGTCTTCTCTTTAGATTGAATAAGACCACTTCCCTCAGCCTATCCCCATAAGTCATGTGCCCCAGTCCTCTAACCATTTTGTTGCCCTCTACTAGACTCTCTGCAATTTGTTCACATCCTTTCTGTCATGGGGGGCCCAAAACTGGACACAGTACTCCAGTTGTGGCCTCACTAGTGCCAAACAGAGGGCAATAATCACTTCCCTTGGTCTGCTTGCAGTTCTCCCACCGAAACAGCCCAGTGTGTTGTTAGCCTTCTTCACAACAATGGCACATTGTTGGCTCATATTCAGCTTCTTGTTTACTGTAACCCCCAGGTTATTTTCTGCAGAGCTGCTGTTTAGGCAGTTGGTCCCCAGCCTGTACCAGTGCATGGGATTATTCCATTTTAAATGCAGCACTTGTCCTTACTGAACTTCATGAGATTTCTTTTGGCCCAATCCTTCAATTTCTCTAGGTCTTGCTGAATCCTAGTCCCACCCTCCAGCATATCTACTACTCCCCCCAGCTTGTTGTCATCTGCAAACTTGCTGAGGGTGCACTCCATCCCATCTTCAAGGTCATTGATGAAGATATTGAACAAAACTGACCCCAGGACTGACCTCTGGGGCACTCCATTTGAGACTGGCTGCCAACTAGACATTAAGCCATTGATTACTACCCTCTGAACCTGATGATCCAACCAGTGTTTTATCCACCTTACAGACCATCATCCAGCTCATCCTTTCTTAGCTTGCTTGAGAGAATGTTGTGGGAGGCAGTATCAAAAGTCTTGCTGAAGTCAAGGTATATCACATCCACTGCTCTTTCTTCATCCACAGAGCCAGTCATCTCATCCTACATTATAATAATGTTGATCAGGCATGACTTGCCCTAGGTGAATCTATGCTGACTGTTCCTAATCACCACTACCTCCTCCAAAGGCACAGACAAAAGTGACAATTTTTACCTGATCTGGCCCGTGAAAGCCCTCTACAGCCATGACCAAACACAAATGCACAGCTGCAGAGCACTTTCAAAGGTCCCAATCCTACAAGAATTTTAATGCTTATTGCATGAAGGTTCAGATGAAGATGCTTCAATATGGAACGCCTTTGTTAGCCTCTGACTGCGCACACTGAGAGCGGGGCTGTGCTGACACAGCTCAGCCTTGCTCCTGGCACTGTCTTTAGAATGGGAGGGAGGGCTGGGAGAAGTGGGAGGTTGGTCTGGGTTTTTTCAGCTGTCACTGGAGGGTGGGGCAGGTGGATTGCAGCCCCCCTCCCAGGTGTGGGGAGCTCCAACCCTGAGGTGTGTGTGTGTTGGGGGGGGGGGGGGGCTCCAATCCACCTGCCCCACTCTCCAGCACTGGCTGAAAAAACACAGACTGAACTCCCTTCACTCCCTTCCCCCCTCCCATTCTGAAGACAGAGCTGGGGCTGGAAAGGGGAAGGGGCAAGGCTAGGGGAAAGTGGTTGCAGACTCAGAACCACTCCAAATTTCAGCTGAATCCCACAATGCCTGGGACCCAACAGCGAATGTCTGTTGGATATGGGGGATCGCTATAATTCATAGCACTTCCTCAGAAGTGCTAAAAGTTCCAGTAGGGAGCTGCAATTTTGTCTGTACCTCAGATGTTTAGAAATGGATTCCTTAATGACCTGCTCCATAATTTTTCCAAGGATTCTGCTAAAATTATTAGCTGAATATGTATTTATTCTTCTGCTAGACTATTAAGACACTTTATTAGTGTGTTGGGTGAGGTGAAAAAATCTGCAAATCTTATTTTGTATTATTGTGAAGAGCAAATAGAAGAATGACATGATATACTTCTTAACGGTCGTATGATAATTTACATTAATATTTGTGATCCACTGACAAATATGTTTGGTGACAACTTCAGTATGTGTGTGAAGACAGACTCTTATAGATCATAATATGGTTCCAAGGCCACAAAATATGGAAAGAAAGAAAGAGAAGACAAATAGAAATTTAATATAGTTCATTTAGTTGATAAACCACAAAATAAAAAGCCTTTGACAATCAAAAACTGAAAATTGCTGCTGGCTATTAAACACGTGGCTATTAACTTCCCCTCCGACACGCCCATGTATATTTACAGGATACAGCTGAAGGTACACGACAATATGCAAAACCATTCAGCACCCTGTTTGTTAGTGGCAGATTATATTTCACTGCAAATATGTAGTTTCGTAACAATGTTAAATGCAGTAACTTCCTACACACCATATGGTATTTCTACACACAAGCACAATGTATAGCAAATAAAGTAGGACTTAAAGTTTATATGTCAGAACTGCTGTAAAATGTTAATGACTCTGTTATTGCAGACACCTAATGGGTTCATTCTATCCTTTTCTCATTATTTTAAATACAAGAGGTGTACAAACATGGCAAATATAATTTCCTTTTGTAGCATGGACACATTGGTATAAAGCTACTTGTTTTTATCATGATGGAAACAATGTCACAGTCCTTATTGTGACACAAAGACTGTATTTTACCAACACAAAACCCTCCACTTTGAAACTATAACTTCAGTTGGAGGACAGTCTCATCACTAAAGCAGAATACAGAATACAAATAATTACTAGGAGAATAGCAGCATGTCACATCCACAAACTGGCACAGATGTGGCCTTACAGATTTTAAAGGAAAGGGATATTGATTCATTACAGTATTGTTATGTTTCAATTGGCTACCTTAGCCACTTGGGGTGGCATTTTAATTTTTTCTGGTGATCTAGAGTCATCTACACAGCATGTCTAAGTCCTAAGAAAGCTATTTATGAATAGGTTGGCATTCTGTGCCTGTGAGCATAGGCCTACACATGTAGATGACTATGCGAGGCAGGGGAATGGAGAGAAAGAGGGGAACATGGGAGATATCTATCTTCCATTTTGTTGCCAGAGCATGTCTTGTCATGGTGCATACACAGACATTCACATGGGTAAGGCTAAGCATGCAGGAACAGAATGCTGTCTTGTGAACAAATAGCATTTTTGGGGCTGAACAAGCAGGAACAGAATGCTGACTTGTGAATAAATTGCATTTTTGGGACTCCGACAACCAAATGTCTAGGGCTAGGGACAGACATTCAAAAAGCCTGAGCCTGAATTGATTCAATCTTTGCAGGTTGTCTAACCTGGCTAGGTTGAACTGGTTTGTAACCACAAAGACATCCCCTCTGGACTGAAAAAAATGCAGGCACATGCCTACAGTGGCTCAGGCTAGGAGCCAGGGGGCGCTAGAGCAGCCCTCCCTTCCCTGGCATTGTGCTGTGCTGAGCTGAGCGGGTGTGGCCAGGCCCCGGCAGGATATTCTGATTCAGGAGATTTGCCTGCACAGTCCCAGGCTTTTCCCAGCTTGTTGCTCAAGGGGCTGGAGTGTTGCCAGACTCCAGCTCCCAGCTAGCACTCTGAGGCAAGGGGTCTGTGTGCAGTGCATGCATCTGCTGATGTTACGGAGATTTTCAATCTTCCTCTCCCTGCTTCTTTATGCTGTCTGCAGCAAACTGACAGGTGAGCAAGCCAGCAGGAGGCTGATAACAGTGTTTATCACCCCTATTGTTATGAGCAAAACAATAGCTTCTCTCATTAGTTCAAGCTCTTCTTAAACAGCTTTTTTCAAGGAAGGAAGGAGGGACCTTACCAATTGATCTGTTGATTAGCTCCAAAAAGCCCTAAGTGGACACTGTCTTGTCTGCCTGTCCCAGTGAAATTGGAGACACACACACATAGGCACCTCTCAGCATTAACTAGCATACCACATGCCTAGGCTCCATTGGGTTGGGGTCCGTGCTGTGGGAGATGGGAGGGAAGGAAGGAGGGGGAATCCCTGCTTGAGCAGCGAGGGTGGGAAGGGGCAGGAGAAAGCCAGGCAGACTCTGCTGTCCTGCAGTCTCTGCTGGAGCTCTGGCTAGGGAGCAGAGGGGAGGGACCAGCCTTGCTGTGGAGCAGAGAACCCCGCCCATCCCAGAGAGCACCCCTTAAACCAGCAAGGGGCCTGGGACAGACGTTGCATAAACTGGTTTGACTCAAATCAGTTAAGTCTGATACTACATTCAAGCAAGTTTATCTTAAACCAGTTTCAGCCATTTTAAACTGGTTGATGTGCACTGAACATCTGTTTTGTTGCAGGTTTAAACCAGTTTCTGGTCACTTGAACTGGTTTATGTGTAATGTCTGTCCCTAGCCTAGATGTCCAGAAAAGCATAGAATGTCACTTGGGATCTCAGCTATTTAGGAAGATGAAATGACCCTCTAGCAACTCAGGGTGGCATTTACCTGTTTCGAGGTATCCCCTTCTGTTGGTGAAAATGCCACTGATAATAGTTGATCGTTTCTCAATTGCATCATAGTCACATCACAAATTAGGCCAGTGTTGTTGCAGTATTCTCAGAAATAGTCTGAATAATAGCTTTAAAGAATTTTCTTTCTCTTTCTTTGGTGGGTCCTCATTTCTGCTAATGCTTATCCAGGTTGCTTTACTTACACAAAGAACTCCACTGAAATCAGAAACTCCTTACATGAGTAATCAGTGCAAGTAGCTATGTATTAAAATCAAACATTTGATCATTGGGGTAGTTGCTGCATACATAAGTAACTAACACGTAGCAAACAATTTTCTTTCATCTCTTGTAAAATTAAGTCTTTAGTAAGTTTTTCTAGGACAGTGGAAAATTAAAATCTAGTGTTTTATTTAATGTGGGCTTTAGACCATGTTGTTCTTTCTCTATTATTTATATTAGGTTTTATCAATCACTGTTCTTCTACATATTTACATACCTGCTAAGAGATCAGTACTTAATGTCACCATTCTTTTTTTCCTCAACTATATGCCTTGCTTTAAATTTTTGAATGTAATAGTCATGATTTTGTATTTTTACCTAAACTGATCTCCCCTCCCCTGTTTTGTATTCTTACAGCTGATCTTTTCTCATATGGTAGAGTCCCTTTTCATGATTATATAATAGAAAGAACATCCAGAAAGTTGAAAGTATAGTGACATTTATAGAAACACAATTTGATTCAAAATAAAGTAGGGATAAAATATTCTCTTTAGTGAAACAATTGATTGATTGAAAGAGAATTATTATGCAGTAATTGATTTCATATTATTGAAAATCCTATATTTGCAACTGCAATATTGAACTTGGACACAAAAGACACTAATTCAATTGCAGTATAATTCTATTTTGTTCAGCCTCTCCAAAGGGCTTAAAGCTATCGCACACATCTATTTCTTAATATGTGAGGGGCAAGGATTTTTGTGGGTGTTATGTTTTATTGAACTAACTGTATAATTCAGGGTGGGGGGGGAAGGGGACAGGAGCGTTACCTTTATGACTTTCTCTTGGTAAAAAAAAAAAGGAGAATGTATAGCTATTCAAGAGATTTTTTTTGCAGTAGAGGACTGGCTCTCATGCAAGAAGTTAGACTGGATACCTAGAAAGAAGATCTCCCTTCTTCTCAATATGCTTCTCAACATCCCATAGTCCTCTGCTCTCCCTCTCTTCCTCCAAGTGAAAGGGCACTGGCTCCCTTATAGCTTGCTCAGGGGTAAGGTGTCAGGGAGCACTGTGGGGACCCTTACCTCTGTCCCACCAATCAGCTAACTGGCTGGATGGGTGGTGGTATGTGGGGGGTGGGGCATTCTCCTATGGTGTGAAATCTCTGGGTTTGCCCCATGCACTCTTTTGCCCCATGCACTCCTCCTGTTTAGCCCATAGCAGTGCAGAGGCAGCCAGCAGGTACACCCAGGCCACTGGAGTCTTGGGAGGGTTCCAGCCCCAGGAAACTGCCACCCTATCCCAGTTCCCAGTGGTTTCAGCAGCAATTTCAAAGCCCATGAGGCAGAGAAGTGAGGTCAGGGAAGCTCTCTCTGACCTAGTTTCTGGCCCCAGGCCTTTAAATGTCACTTGTGCCACCCAACTAGGTGACATACCTATCAATTTAAAAGCTAGGGAACTAAAACCCAGGGTTGAGAAAGCTGTTTTCAGACCCATTTTCCTGCACTTCCAGCTTTAAATCATTCTGTGTGCAGCCCATCTGCATCTGGGCTGCACATCAGGCAACTTAAAACCTGGGGAGCTACCAATTCATACCCTGCCCTTTTTCTAGGCAGGAGGGAGGACAGGCTGTCAAGAAATGGGTTCCCCTAATGGCAGAGGTGACCTGTGTAGGTCTCCAGCCAGGGAGACCTGAGAACTTCAGAACCCGAGCTGTTTTTCTACTGGTAAAAATTACTCTGAAATTCTTACTGGTAGAAAGAACAACTGTCCGTGGCCTTCCTCAGGTTTCATGTAGTCTGGTATCTGAAAGCTCATTTATGCCCCTCCTATGTGGTTGGTCCAATAAGAGATATAGCTCACAAAGAACATTCATAGATTCATAGATTGTAGAGTTGGAAGGGACCACAATGGATCATCATGTCCGACCCCCTGCCCTGGCAGGAAAGAGGACTGAGGTCAGATGACCCCAGCCAGGTGACTATTTAGCCTCCTCTTGAAGACCTCCAAGCTAGGAGATAGCACCACATCTCTTGGAAGCCCATTCCAGAACACTGTCTCTTGCATTTTTTCTGGACCATCATGGCTACAACATCACCCCAACACTACTTCTTGATATATATTTTGGCCTTGAATTGTGAGATGTACCATGTTTAACATGGTTTCTGATGCATGCAGTGAATGCAAGCACAGTCACTGGATTTGTTCTTATATTAATTCTGCTACAGGGGTGGCACTAGGGGGCTTGAGGTGGGGTATAGCCACCCCAAAATTAAACTTAGTCCTCCATAGCCACCCCTCCTAGCACCATCCCTGCCCAAGCCCCCTGCCTCCCCACAAGGCCACCACTGCCTGCTCCATGCAGCTGAGCCTGCCCCGCTCCCACCTGCAGCCTGCATTGTCCATATTGGGACGCCCCCCCCAATTTTCTGTTTAGCCCACCTCAGGCCCCACCACTGGGAAGAGGCTGGCACCACCCCTGTTCTGCTATAAAATGTATCAAAAAATGTAGCTGAGCTCAATATTTGCACAGAAAATATGGATATTATGATAATTATTAAATGTCTTAGGATTCTTTTCTCTCTTAAACTGCATCATTGAACTCCAGGAGATTTGAAGAGGACCTAAAATTCAGGTCTCCCACTTTTTGAGGGATTTTTCTGAGCTACTACTACTACTCCACTTCTCCTTCCCTGGATGTGTTTTAAAAGAAAAGCATGATTCCTGCTTAGTTTTATGAAAGAAGTGTTGTAAGTGCAGAAACTCAAGAGAGGACTTCAACCAGTTTTTTTCCAAGTAGATGGTGCATCTTCCTGAAGCTTTGACTAAGGTGTCCAAACCCCAAAGAGAAGCAGGATTTCAGATAGAGCCATACTGGGGTGGGAAGGAATGGTTCATGGGGGAGACTGTGTGGTAGAGGGAGCATGCAGCATGTGCAGCTTGGTGGCATGAATGACGTGTGCCCCCAGTGGTGGGGGGGGGCACAGTGGTGGCAGGAGCATGGCAGCAGGA
>NW_005842195.1:89331-147946 GCF_000455745.1 Alligator sinensis
GGTAAGTGGGAAGCTCCTGCAGACACCACCAGCGCTGTCAGAGGTGGGGGGGAGGGGTGGCGAGCGCTCGCAGACTTGGTGGTGGCCTGCAGCAATCGCTGACTGCCCGCAGATGCTTCCAGCAGTGTCGGTGGCGGGGGGGCGGAGAGCAGCGATTGCCTGCAAGCGCCGCCAACAGTGTTAGTGGCACCTTTTTGTAGGGGGTGCACTGCCACACTCGGTGTGCACATGCACCTGCGTGCACCCCCTATGCATCACCAATGCTTGGAGGAGACCACACAGTCTGTCTTTCCCCACTCCCAGCTGCTTACCTTCAGCTGTTGCCTCCAGCCCAGATCTGGCTGGGTCTAGAGCTGCTACTGCTGCTTCTGCCTGCCTGGTTTAGGCTGGGGCTACTGCTGCTGACTGCCCTGAAGCCAGAGTCAGAGCCACAACAGAAAGTAAGTGGCAGAGGGATGAAGGACATGGGGGATCCAGGGGGTGGAAGTGCAGGTGGCAACAGGAGAAGTTACTGTGGTGGGTACAGGCAGCAAGGTTAGGCACAGACACAGGGGGCAGGGGCAGCAGGCATCTGGTGAAGGGACAACACTGGGAGGGGCAAGTGATGGGTGGGGCCAGGTGTCAGGGGGCCAGGCACAGGCATGGGAGCCAAGGGTGAAGGGAAATAGGCAGGGAGGGCAAGGGGTGGAGGATAAAGAGGGTGGAGTCTGGCCCCTTGCTCTGCACTACAGTGGTGGGAGGAAGGAATGACAAATGTAAGATGACCCTCCGGTAATTAGATTCTGTACTTGGAAAATTATAACAAATTTATCATTTTTCCATGTATGGAATCTAATTTTTGGAGAGGGGTCTTTTTAAATTTGAAGTCATCTTGGATCTGGGTAAATAGAATAGATAGATAGAGACACACGCATATGTATGTATGTAACACACACACACACACACACACACACACCTCCCCGATGTAATACTTTGGTATCAGTCTGAGATACATTTATAACTGTGGTGTGTATTTATGTCAGATTGTCTTGAACTGCTAAGCAGGCTAAGGGGGTTATGTAAAGTTTTCAGGCTATCTATGCTGGCAAAGGAGCTCTTATTCACAGCTGGGGAAAAAGACTTTATAAATGAGTCCTCTAGCAAGGTAGTATTTGTTGTGCAGATAAATCCTAAACTCAGTAAAAGGGAAACTAGTAAATATATACAGTAAATTAATCACAAGTTTTAAAAACTTAAGGTAGATTGAAATCTGGAACATGCTTCCTTTTCATAACTGCATAAACAAGAAAGTTTGCATTAATATTAAATTCTGTGGCATTTGGCATTATCTATTTTATTTTTATCTTCATCTTTTTCAATGAGCCCTTAGCTGTAACTAATGATTAAAGAGGCCAGTTAACTTACAGTTCAAACAGGAACTGAATTGTTGAGTGGACTGAAATAGTTTTTGTATAAGAAAAAGGAAAATCTATTTTTTGCCTCAAGACTTTCTGTAGCTAATAATTCCCTAAGGCTTTCCACAACTTGTTAGCTGTATGTTCTTTGTTCAGTGAATTATGTATTTTGCTATTATATTTGGCATTCCATATTTGTGTTGCCATGCCTGCTTAGAGGTGTAGAAGGGAACTTATCTAAAGTGATGCTAACAATCAATAATTAATGCCATTTTTGAAATATTTTGTGTGATCTAAATTTTTTTTCTTATTTTAAAATTGAATTTTCTAATTTAAAACAGGATGTAGCTCAAGCTCATATATTATAGATGCTGCTATTCAGTCATGTGCTGTAGTTCCAGAGGTCTTTTTTCTTGTAAACTAAGATCTCCAAGTACCTATCACTCTTGACAACATCCTAATTAGGATGTTTTCTATCACCTCACCCAAACCAGAACTGTCATTGTGGGCCAAGCACCCAAACTTGGAGAGCTTTCTGTTCCTTCATAAATATTGGCTGAACAGGGAATAATGATAGAAACAGGCATTTTCCCCACAGATCAGAGGTACAGAAGAAAAGTATTTGTTTTTTGGAGCACTATATCCAACACACTTTGGCACTGCTGGCTAATGAGGCTTTAGGTATTGTGTGTAACTTTTTATGCAAGTGATACTCTTAAATCTTTGATAGATCAGCTAAGCTGCAACTAGAACCAGTGGAAAATAATTAGTAAATTTTCACCATGCTCCCTTGGGGTTATACCATATTTACCCAAATGAGAGATGACTTCAAATTTCAGACTCCTCCCCAATAATTAGATTCTAGACATGCAAAATTATAACTTCATCACAATTTTCCATGTATAGAATCTAATTAGTGGAAGGTTATCTTATATTTGTTGCCCTCCCCATTGCGATGGGGTATGCAGTGGCAGGGCACAAGGGGCCAGACCCCTGCCCCTTTCTCCTTTGTCCCTTTTCTTCCCATGCCTGCCCCCACTGCTGCCTGTCCTCCACCATACATCTCCTTGCCACGTACCTCCCTGCATCTGCTCCGCACCACTTGCCCCCATGCCTTTGGCTTTCTCCCCACTCCTCATCTCCCCCCTGCAGCCTTCCCCCTACTCCCCACTCCCCCTGCCCTCCTCTCCCCCTGCCCCCCAACTCCTTGCCCACCTCTGCCCCTTACCTTCTGTTTCACCTCTGTTCCTCTAAAGCAGTCAGCAGTAGCATGGCAGGAAGAAGTGGCAGCAGCTCTTGCCAACCTGGGTGAAGGCTGAAGGGACTGGAGCAGAGTAGAAGTTATGGGGGAAGGAAGGGCGGGCAGCAAACATTGTTGGGTATCTCTTGGCTTAAGCATAATCTCTACCACAGCACATTGATGGGTCTTGAGGTGCCTTAGGAATCTAATCCTTGAGCCACAGATCTGTCTGCAGAAGCTGTAGATCTTTCCACAGAAGAGATTAGGCAGCAGGCTCTTTTTCCTTCCTCTGCTCTTTCTTCTTTGCTTCAAGGGCAAGATGCTTTACCTTGAAATGGGCTGCCACTTGGTTATGGTTACAGTGCCATTGGGCTTGGTTGGCAGCTAGCTTCTCCCAAATCTTGAAGTCAGCATCTGTTTTCTTGAGGTATGCCTTCTAGGTGTCTTTGTAGCATTTCCTCTGGCCACTATGAGATCTCAGGCTGTTACTAAGCTGAGAGTCAAGCACTTGTCTTCAGAGTTGACAGTCAGGAATACACACTCCATTTTCAGCCCAGTGAAGCTGGTGCTTGAGGATGCAATTCAATGCTGGAAACATTGGCTTCAGCAAGGATGCTGGTGTCTGTTTAGAGATCTTCCCATTTGATGTGGAGAATTTTCCAGAGTCATCAATGGTGATATCTCTACAGGCTCTTGAGATGATGACAGTAGGTCATCCATGTTTCACATTTGTAGAGGAGAGGGGGGATGATTACTGCATTATAGAGCTAGATCTTGGTGTCTTTCCAGGGACCACAATGAATAAAGCCATGCCATAGGTGGATTTTTAGAAGATGTTCTGTGCCAGTTTTCCCTTCCAGAAGACTGTAGCCTCCACCCTTTTCCCTAAGCTGCCCCTCATTCAGTCATCTTGTCCCACTTAGAACTACAATGTCAATGTTGTATGTTTCTAGATCCCTGGAGACAATGGTGATTCTTCTTTCTGGTTGTTTGTTGTCTTGATTATCCATCAAGGTGCTTACATTTTATGGTGGGAAAATCATTTTCTTCTTACAGTATTTTCAACCATAGAGAGAATGATCCCATAGAGAGAATGGTGCCTATGGTTATCCAACCAAAAGCAGATAAGATAGCTTTTGATTTAGGGCACCTTTTCTATCTCCTTACCCATATCAGATGAGCAGTGAGGATTCTGCAACAGGACTGCTCAGTCATGATAGCAGCTGTCAAATTGCACCCTTGTCTCAAACCAGGTGCAAGATGACTACCATGGTACTACTGCCTGTGTTCAGATTCATGGCTGGAGACTGCTAAATTCACAAGTCCTGTCTCCATCATCACTGGTCCATTGCCACAGGGCTTTTGGAGGTTGGTACATAAGAGCATGTTGTTTCCTGTGGTAGGTGCCTGTATATAACTTTATTTAATGTGAGGAAGCTGGTGGATGGAAACAGCAACCACACAATTTTGGCAAGGTGGACCTCTAGGCCCAGTGGCAAGGGAGAACCCTAGTTGACAGTAGATCTCTGTGAGGGCCGCCTCCTCATCCCATCCATGTCGCCATGTGCGGGCCGGGAGCGATATGTGGACCCGTCTTTGCGCACGCGGGCTGTGGCCAGCAGCCCGGGCACGCGGGGTCGGAGAGGACCGGTGGCGAGCTAGAATTAGTCACAGACGTGTAATGGTTGATTTAAAGATTGTTTACTTACACCAAAGATGGTCATGGTGTAGGCTGGACAGTTTCAAGGTTCAGCTCCACTTAAATCCTCGTTAGAGGACTACGACAATTCTTCTTTGCCCCGGAGTTATTGAAGCTCCGCGGGTTCGGTCTTTGCCCCGGAGTTATTGAAGCTCCGCGGGTTCGGTAGTTTCTTTGCCCCGGAGTTATTGAAACTCCGCGGGTTCGGTAGTTTCTTGTACAGGAAGGGATACGTCTAGGAATTTATCGGCAATGGGGAGAGGCTAGAGGCTGTTCGTTCTTTTCCCTGGAGTTGTTGAAGCTCCGCGGGTTCGGTTATCAGGCCTCTATTGCCTTTTAAGAAAAGCGTTGGGTCCGTAAGGATCCACAGCGCTTAGAGATCTTCACACTCTCCCTCTCGAACTCCAATTGCTCTCTCTCCAACTTGGGCGGAAACTGCCCAAGCTCTTTATACAGCTAGCAAGCCAATCGCTAGCCGCCACGTGTGCATGTATTAGAATCAGCCAATGATGTGGCACGAATCTTCATACAAATGGCGGGAAATCCTTTGCACCGTGCATTTCCTGGATGCAAAAGAAATGCACCATGCAAAGAAAGCTACAAATTTGGCGGGAATACTCCGTTGCACCGGGGTTCTCCTCTGCAGCAGAAAACTCCACCGTGCAAAGAAGCTGCAATTTAGCAGGAAAATAATTTAGCAGTGCCGAAGCACACACAAACAAAAAATCACAACTTTGGGTTGTGACAATCTCCATCTTGCTGCAGCCTTCTTTCGTCTTTATAGCTGTTGACATCCTGACATCTTCTTCCACCTGATCCACCATTGAAAACTTGGGGTTGGATCATGGTTTGTCTGGAACCTCTCCTCAGGCATGTTCACCATGGATGGCTCTACTAGAAGTGTGAGACTCTGGGTGACATACCTCTGGGGATCATTGTGTCACACAAGCCTCTCTACCGCTACAAGGTCTTGATCCTTGGAGATGGGGAAAGCACCAGTATGTAGACCGAGTGGTGGGGAGGCAGGCTGCAGGTCTCTCCCCCACTTTGCGATCTCCCTACATATCCCCAGCCACATCCCCCCTCCCACATCAAATGGGCCATTCTTGCCCAGAGCAGGCAACAGCTCAGCTCTGGCTTCAGCCCTGAGCCTGAGGCCAAAGCCAGATCTGAGCTGCTTCCTACCCTAGGCTGGAAAGGCTTTTTTTCTCTCGTGCTGACTGGAGGAAAGAAACCTTGTCTTGGATTCAAGTAAATATAGTATCTTCAGCAAGTGGTCATGGTCCTGCTTGCACAAAATCCCTCTACCTTACTTAATACTTGAAATCAGTCCTGTTGGGTTTTTTCCTGTTTTTATAGTGAGACATAAGTCAGAAATGGAGTAACATATACACTGTAAGTTTTTAAAAATTATTCAGAATAACCAACTCAACTCTTGTTTTTCAAATAGCTAGCTACTTAAGAGCTGCTGTTCTATTTTGGGAAATACTATCCCAAGAGATTTACTTCTTTAAAATTAAATATTTATATAGGATAATACTTTACAGCAAATTCATTATTTAGCTGACTTGTACTGAAAGCAGATATATTGTCACATATAGAAAGAATGTCCTACTTAGATCAATTATATTTACAGGTTTTCTGTTCTTTATGCTGTGCTTGATTGCTGTTCCTTCTGGCCTTCAGACTGATTTCCCTTCATGGCGGGGATGCCATGTTAAGCTAATAATGAAACAGTGTATAACATTTACTTTTATTTGGAAGTGCCATTTAGCCCTCATGGACCAAAACTATTTCTTTTATTTTATTTTCAGCCTATATAATCAAAGGAATGCTTGGAATCTCACTGATGTCAATGCTTGAGTTTCTAGAAGAGATGGAGGAATAATAATAATAATAAAAAAAGATGTCTAAGACATAGGCCTAAATTTGTGGCTGTTGTGAGCTGGTTCAGCATTACTGAAATTAGTAGCACTATATCAGTTGATAGTAGCTGAGGATCTGTCCCCTAATTTTATTTTGATATTGCAGAAAAATATCCTGAGATTTAGGAGCACAAACTAACAGTAAAAAAAATATTGTAAAACTTAACATTTTTATCTCATTACTCTCTCACTAGATTAATTCATTTAAACAAGTGGATAGGAAGAGGAGTCCTTTCCTAGTAGTATTTCATATTCCCAGATATGCCTGGCCGGACTTGAACAAGGGCACTTTCTGCCTGAAAGCATTTTTCTTCCAACCATACAGTTAGTCCAATAAAAGATATCACAAAAAAACCTTCTGGCTTGCATTTCTAATACATTTTTGACTCACACTTTGTCCTTAAATCACTGTCTGTTTTGACAGAGATTTGACTTATCCTTATTTTGATTGTCCTAATATTTCACGTATCCAGATTATGCCATTTTAAACAGAAACCTCTATCAATTAAATGCTTTCTTCTCTTCCTTTCTGCATTTTGGTTTTAAAATTTCATGGTTTTTTTTCTAGCATTTTTCATTTCTAATAAGGTGAAGAAAAAGGGCTTTTTACTGGCTGATTGGCCCATCCCTCCCACACCATCCCTTGTCTAAAAGATCAGGAATTCCTCTACCTTATGGCATTACTAAATTCTCCTGATTTAAAAAGGGTTGACAGGACAAATTCAATTTAGTTCCCCAGAAATTCATCATTGTTTCTGATTTTCAGACTGTAGGTTTTATACCCGTGTTTATTTCTTTTCTCTTTATACAGCATATATAATGTAAATAAACCACCTGGGCATAGTACAGTCAAAAAAACACATTTACTAAAAGTAGGGGCTAGCTACATATACAATCCAATGCTTTGGCAGGATTCCAGTTTTTGTCAAACATAGAACACAGTGGCCATGTCTACATGTGCGGATGACTGCACAGTTCTTGCATAAGCAAGTACTAAATGCAAGTTGTATAAGAAAGTACTAAATGACTGTGCAGTAACCACAGTTACCGTGCAGTACCATTCCTGCATGCTTTTTGCCCGATGCTACTTGCACAGTACCATCATCACATGGTTAGTGCCCGGCAAAACCACTGAGTGGTAGCAATGAGCTGGGGTGCAATAGCTTGTTGCTACTGCACCGTAGTGTAGATGTAGCCAGTGAGATCAACTAGAAAGCTCAAATGTTTCACCCAGTCCCTATACACTACAACATCATGACTTGCAATCTTTAAAGAGATTTGGAAGGATAGTTATGCTGTTCTGTTCCTGCCTTTCTAACAAGAAACTTCCTCTTACAAAGAGAACTGCCTCTGACCTGAACATATGCTGTCCATGCCAAGATATGATTTTATCACTTCCTCATTTGTAATAGGAAAATGTCTTGTGTGTCTTGCATGTGACTGGCTGCACTATCACTTGGAGCAACTGTCTTGCTTTTATTTTGTAATAGGATCTCCTCTGGGAAAAATCAAACTTGAAGAAAGAGGAGAATCCTTCTCTGAAAAATCAACTAATTAAGTTATTTGCATCACTATGGATTCAATTTTCTCCACCCCAGATATGGAAGGAACAAAACTTAGCAGAAATAGGCAGGCAGTACAGTGGCTCCAAATATATTTCTTCTCTTTGAGATTGTGTGTTAGGAATGTTACAGTACAGAGTTAGGAGAGGAAAATGACCTTCACTTCTTTCTCTAACAATGTGGAGAATTTGTTCTCTCACTATTAGGAAAGAATACTGGAGAAATATTTGCAGCTTGGGGGGGAATGAGGTATGGAACCAGTGAATGCACAGAGGCAGGAGTCATGCTGCACACTAGGCCTATGTGAAGTGGCTAGTATTAGCTTCGGATTCGGATTTGGCTGATTCGGGGGACAGTGATTCAATTCGGTGATTTGAATCACTGTCCTGATTCGATTTAGTCGAATCTGATTCGGAGATTTGGCTGCTGCTGAATTTCCAAATCAGCCAGGCCAGGCCCATCCCCTACCTGCTCTCCCAGCCCGGCAATGGCTGCCCCACACGCCCCAGCTCCTGGCACTTGGGGAAAAAAAAGCCCCGACTCAGCGGGTGATGCCAGGTGGGCGGGCAATCCCCACTGCCCCCCACTGTCCCACGCTGCATGGGGGGCTCTGCATGAACCCCCTGACCTCCCCTCCTCACTCCCCCAGCCCCTGTACCAGTGCTCCACTTGGGCTAGCTCTGGCCCTTTAAGAAAAAAAAAACCCCAAACTCCGCAGACTCATCCCTCCTGCTGGCAGGGGGCAATCCCCGCTGCCCTCCATTGCCCCATGCCATGTGGGGGGCTCTGCACAATCCCCCCAAAGCCCAGAGGCTGCAGGAGTGGTGAGTCCCAGGGCTTTCCTTGTTTTTTTTTTCTTAAAGGGTCAAAGCTGGCCTGGGTGGGGCACCTGTGGGAGGGCAGCAGAGGGGCATTGGGAGGCTTGTGGCAGAGCCCCTCTGGGGCAGTGGGGATTGCCCCCCTGCCCGGCAGCACCCAGTGAGCTTTTCTTTAAAGGGGTGGGAGCTGGGGTGGGTGGGGCAGCCATGGGGGGGGGCTGGGGGAGCAGGCGGGCGTCAGGGAGGCTGGCAGGGGTCCCTCCATGGTCTCCTCCCCCTTCCCCACCCCTGCTTATCAGCTTGGAGTCAGCTTTTCTGAAGATTCAGAGAGATTTGAATCAATTCAGACCTTTAAATTGGTCCCCTGATACGATTTGGAATTGGAGATTCGGCCACCGAATTGGGTCAAATCTCCTTCAAATTGAATCACCACCCGAAGCTTTGCAGAGACCTACTGCACACACAGAAACCATTGTACATTCGGGTGGCTGTGCCATCTGACTGCACAACTCCACCAAGAGTAACTTTATTTTTAAGGCTGTTCTTGGGCTCAGTAGGTTACCAGGTGGGAATTACTCCTTGTTCAAGCTATATCATGGACTCTATTGGCTCCATAGGTGGCAGGGACAGGGAAGGATTAAACTGGCTCTTGCAGGTGACACCTCTCTTTGCATCAGGATTCTGCTCCTATTCCACTCCACAGGGCCAAAGACTTGAGTCTCCCTGCCTCTATTATGGCCCCCCAGGGTGCAAGGTCTATCAGGTACCCTTCAGAGCGTGAGGATCAGAACATATTGCAGAGCAGCACTTGTGGAAGTGTGGGGCTTAACCTGTGGCCCACCAGCCAAAAAGGTTGGCCATCACTTTCCTATACATTCTATAAATGGTAACTAGTAGTTGGCAGAGAAGAAAAAACTATACTTCATTTTTTCTGCTTGGGATGGGACAGTTTAGTTAACATTTCAGTGCACCCTCTTGCACAACTCAAATGTACTCTAATGTATGTGTATTTCAGTTCTTATCATCAGACTCGTAGCAGGAAATAGCTGAGCTATTTTTAGAAGCAAATACAGTTAATAGAGGCCCGTTGCAAACCCAGAGGCTGGGATGTTTACCATCTGATTAGCTCAAAAACTTTTTGATGTTGAAGCATTTCATTATATCCTAAAGAAACATTTCTTTCACAATATTTAACCAGACAGAAATCTCTACTAAATAAACACAGGCTCTTAAAAATCCACCTGTGGGAAATAAAACTGTGTGTGCATGTGTCTCAGAGAGATAAAGACCCGGTGACAACTTTCCGAGGCCAACTTGGCATACTATCAGATAGGAAGAAAAGAAATGGTGACACTTTTTTGCCTAGCATTAACTGGGGAAAAAAAACACTAACTATTGCATGTTCTGTACTTGTACCCAGGGCTGGCATGCACTTTCAGGCATATCATGTTCCATAGTTATTAAAATACTATTTTTCACAACAGCAGAAACCTGAATGTTCTTCAGTATTGCGTGCAAAATGTAACAGGGCAGTTATTCACGTACTTCATGTCATGTGTTTTTGTTTGTTTCAGAAATCCCTTTCTTATTTCTTGGGTAGCTCATATCTTCAGTCCACATACAAGCACAGCCAATGCAATTTTTACATCACTGTGGGCCTTTGTTTCTTCAAATTCTCATGGCATCCACCATGTGGGAGGCAGAGAAACTTATGTAAAATGGGAAAGACTTCATAAAACTTTATTCTCCTATTTATTATTGCTTGCTTTCATAATTGGGGTTTTTAAAGACAGTGTTTGTATATGACAGGTGTTGATGCTATTGAAAACCCTACATCTCCAATAAATAAAAGTAACAATCTAATAAAAATAGCACTTAAAAATCAACAGATTTTTATTGGGGTAGATTGGTGCCTTTTTTTTACATCCCTGTGTGAGCTATAACATCTTGGAAGGCATTGTGTCAGATACATTTCTAGGGGACAATTCCTCTCTTTTTTCTTCCTTGCTTCCTCCTTGGTAGGCGAGAGCATTTTACTGTTGTTGATACTACCTCCCAGGGAGTGCGAAGTACCAGATGAGCAGTGTGTATAAGGTGAATTATAGACATGGGGGGCTCAGAACTGAATCATTTTTGGGTCTATGTTTCCCTGTGCTGCAGAAGGTATACAAGCTTTTTCACTTCTGGTCATGTTTATTATCCATTCTCTATCTAGCCTTTGCCTTGAAAGAGTTATTTGCCACCTTCCACTATACTGTATAAGTTTTTCCTCATAATTTTCAACATCTTTATTTCTGTCTGGCCAGGATCATGCTGTAATTTGAAAATCTAAATCATTAGCATCAGATAGAAGCTCTCCCGCTCCCTGCCTCTTTCCATCATATCCCTGTTAATTCTTCATTTTATTCTCTTTTATGCTTGTGTCCAGCTGATCTCAAGTAAACTCCTGTGTTCAGACTTATCAAATTCATCCCCAATGCTTTTCCTCCTCCAGTTTCTTCCCTGTACATGCCATTTTTACTCTCTTACAAGAGTAGTCAGGCCACAGTTGCCTTGGATGTCAGCAGGGGGAGGAAATAGTTTAACCAACAACTAATACTGTCACAACACTATTGGGGCTAGTTAAAAAAAAGAGAGGAGGTGGGGGAATCTAATCTGACATATATTGAGGCAATGGAAATCTTTCAGTTAATCCCAGGGACAGTTAGATCAGACCCCAAAAGAATCTTGTTGTTAGATTAATTAGAAATATGGATAAAAAAGGAATTAATGTTCAAAATTGTATCTTCAGGTAATTTTTTATAGTTATTTTTTACTTTCTTGGAAGGTCAAATAATTTGTGTGTGTCCATTAATTTATTTAATGTTATATTTTAATATTTACATGCTGAAAGGTTGCTAATAAAACATCTGGAACAGGAAGAATCAATAAGGCTGAAGCTTTAAATTTCTAAAACAGAAAACATAAAAGTAAAACAAAATCTTTTTCTTTCTGAATAACTTCTTTCTAATATTAGTAATTTGTTCCTCTAACCTGATAGATGAAAAATAAAGCTGCTATTTTGTATAGCAGAAACATTTCAGGCTATAAATGAATCTTAGGTTCATTAACAACAACAAAAGAAAACTCATGATAGTTCAAAAGATGGTTAACTTTCAGTCCACCCATATATGCTCACTACACATGCAAGCTGTTCTGATAAATGACTTGATTTTTCATCAGATTAAAAGGCTTGAACAAACAGGCTTTGTCTTAACTGGACATGGACCCACAGTGCAGAATTCAGATCTAAGGTTGAACTTCCTCAAATTCCAAGGTGTTCTGGGTCCACATGTTCTCTAGTCTCTAGAACTACCAGTAATTGAAATATATTTGATCCCTGATAACTCCAGAGGAAAGAATAATTTCCATCTAATTTCCAACAATATTACTATTTTGTGATCTTCCCTGTAATCAGTTGCTGAGCCTCAAAGAAAAGGCATCTTCTCACCTGTTATAACTTAATAGCTTGGTGTTACCATTTTTGGTAAATACCATTATTTACCACTGTAAATAACCCACTCTAATTAAAGCTCTTGGAGCATCATTTATATTAGTGTTCACATGTACTCACACTGAATAATGGCAGTAGGGGTGCTTTAAATAAAGCTCATCAAATGAGCTTTTGTTAAAGTGCTCCAAACACCATTTTTCATTGCGGGGATGCTGATATACGTGATGCTGGAGTCTGCTGGAGCGCGGTAATTACCACGCTCCAGTAGACTTGATTAATTGCTGGATTAATTACAGCACATTGGAATAATTATAGAGCGCTGGAGCAGCCTCGATGTACATGTACAGACATGCACAATGAGCAATGATGGGATACTTCTTGTGCAGCTACAGGCTTCAGAGAACATCTGACATGCAGCACCAGTTCTATAATAAAGTCCTCATAAGACTCAGTGTCATAGTCAGGTTTTCAAAAGGTTGTGTCACTGATTTCAGTGAGAACAGCTGGGCCAGCGTTGAATGTTTTTGGAAGTCTTGTCCATGCCTTTTTTCAGAAAAAAACAGATTCTGTTCTGGAAGGTATGCAAGCATCTGCCTGACATTAGATATGTGAGGAATCCCATTGAAGTCAGGGAAGCTACTTATAGATTCATAGATTCATAGATGTTAGGGTCAGAAGGGGCCTCAATAGATCATTGAGTCCGACTCCCTGCATAGGCATATCCTTCAATTTATGTTTGTGCTTGTGTCATTTCTTGATCTAATGGACTTAAACTGTAGCAAAATTAAACAACTTGTGAATATGAAAGTAACTTTTTAACTCAGAGAAACTTACTTAACCATAGAACTATGTGAAATGGGATGTATACATCTTTCTGTCTAAACGTTATTTATCAAGATGCAATTGTTTGGTTCCTTGCCAAAAAAACCCGTGTGAGTTATTACCATCATAGTGCTATTGAGATTCTTAGAACTTTAGAGGCAACGTTTTTCAGAATTTGAAAGGTACAGAGAGTTTCAGATGCATCTTGATTGAACCTGGAGCCTATGAATTGAACTTCTATTGCAGTGGGCTTCAAAGTTCTCAGACCTGCACTGCCCCATTCCTTCAAGAATCAAAGCATTCCTTCTTGAATAGGTCTCATATAAGTGGAACAACTTTTCAATTTTCAAGGCTTAGCAATCTTGCTTCCTGCCCTGGTCAAC
This sequence comes from Alligator sinensis, assembly GCF_000455745.1. NCBI lineage: Eukaryota > Metazoa > Chordata > Crocodylia > Alligatoridae > Alligator > Alligator sinensis. The sequence goes on from NW_005842195.1 coordinate 102,668, forward strand.
AGTAAATCAGAGGCATAGTAACAAAGCACCTCAGCAAACATCACGTATTTACCTGAATCTAAGACAACTTCATATTTAAGATGACCTTCCCAATAATTAGATTGTATATATGGAAAATTATAGATTCACTAGCGAATTGCTTGTCAAGAATGACATGGGGGAGGGTGGGGATGGAGCTCCACCACCTACCCCCCCACGCTGCCACTGCCTCCCAGGAGTGGGGGAGGGGAGGGGAGGAGCAAAGCGTGCATGCACTGCCTGTGGCCGCCACCTGCTGCTGCTGCTGCTCTGCATCCAGCCACATGTCAACACCCCCCCGCGCACACACTCTGCCTGGCCCGCTTTGCTGGAGGCATGCCTCATCTCCTTCTTGACAGGCATTCTTGGCTGCCAGAGCGTCTCTATGGTTGGCCCCTTGCCCTGGTGCTGAACCACACGGCCTGCCAGGCAGCGTGCTGCAGCACCAGGGCTCCAGTACTGGTAAGTACTGGTTGGGGGGGGGCTGGAGGAGGGGCGAGGGGACTATGGGCGGGGCTCCTGCTGGCCCTGCCCACTCCCCCAGCCCCCACCAGTACTGCCCTACCTGATCCCAACCTACTCCTGCTCTCCAAACCTCTGATCCCTGCCCTGCCTGGAATATGATTTACGTTTACAAAAACCATGCTTCTGGAGTTTTCAGCAACTTTCAACTAGTTTTCTCAACGCTATGATAACATATATGTAAGCACCATCGATTCTATTGTGAGTCAAGTACATGCTTAATGGCTTTGGTAATTCGGGTCATAGGACACAATGAAGTAAATATACAATTTGATTACCTCGGTTTCTGTTTTTCCTCAGATATAATTTCAGGATCACTTTCACTGTATTTTTAAATTTTGGAGCAAGGTTGACTTCAGTTTCCTGCTTTTAATGGCTGATTGTAATAAGATTTTGTATTCTTCAAGGCTGCAAAACAGCTTTTCCAAATAAAAGAAGAAATGAAGATAAAGAAAGATAAAGAGCAGTAAGTCTGTCAGTTTTCACCAGAAGGTCTCCGACACAACACCATACCTCTTGTCCCCTGAAATGCATGTGATACAACCACCTAACTGTGGGCTGATCATCCAAATATAATCCTATAAGAGAGTGAGATTATTGGCCTACTGTCAATGTTTCATTAAGGTAACTGTGTCATATCCATATTGGGGTACAGTTTACATGAAGTAGTTCAGGACCCTGCCTTCTCAGAGCTGGCACCTTGGACCCAGCTGGCTGTTGCTGACCTCCTGGCCAAATGGGGCCAGGAGGACATGCTTTGACAGTTCAAAGCAGCCACCACACCTGGAACATATTCTGGGCGATAGCCATCCAGATGGCTGGGCAGGGGGCATACATGGCAGTAGTGTCACACAGGGGCCAACTCTGCAACCACAGACCACTGGCAGCTGGCTCAGAGGGGTAGATGCCTCTATTAGCTGTGCAGTCCCCATCTGGGTCTGGCAGATGCACAGCAGGTCACAGCCAGGCAGCAGCCCCTGCTGCCAGACTGCTGCAGTGGGTAAAGGGTGCAGGGAACTCTCAGGGCTGCTTCAGCAGTCCATCTGGCACAAGCGGTAGTGTCCCCAGATACCAATTGGCTGGGCCCCAGAAGCTCCTGAGAGCAAGTAGCCCTGAGCTACTTGCCAGGGTGGCTTTTTGTACTGATTGGGCCAGAACAGGGCAGCTTTCTATACTGCTGGGCACAGCACAGGTGCTGGCCCTGGGCTCTAGCTCCCCCTGGCTGCAGAGCCAGGAGGAGCCAGGCAGGGATATTTTGCCCTAAGTGGTACAATTTGCTCCTCAACAAAGTGCATGTCCAAGCATGTGCGCTGAGGCAAAAAGCCCTAGCTCAAATTTGCACTGCTTCTATTTGAGCTGCTGCAAGCGCATGTGCTTGCATGTGTGGACACGCCCCAAGAGTGTTTTGGACAGACACACAGACAGATGGACTAAGGCATAGAATCTAGAATCTAGTTATTAGAGGGTCATCAATTTATCCCCTCACTATTGTGGCAGGGAAAGCTACAGTGGGAGGCAAGTAGCCTGACCCCTGTTCCTTACCACACCCTGCCTGACCCTGCCACTTCTCCCAAGGTGCTTGTAGTCCTGGGATGGTTGTACATGTGATGGGGATTTAGTTAGGTTTAGTTCTCCTTAAATCGAAATGGTGGGTTTTTAAAAACCTACGATTTCAAGTTAGGGAGAACCAAACCAAACTAAACCTCTTGCGTGTACACAAGGGCTAGGGGGCCCAATCTTTAGGGTCTACTTGCCTCTCCCATGGTAAGGGGAGTGAGCTACAGGTGGGCCAAATGGTCCCTGAGCTGCGGGGGACTCCGGTGCTTCCCTCCATGGTGGTGGCGCCCCCTCAGGCAGCACCTGCCCGGCAGCACCTGCCCACTGCCACCCATCCCAGGTGGTCCCAGGGGCTGTTGCAGCTGTGAAGGGAAGCACAGGGCCCTGTGCAGCTCAGGGGTTGTGCGATCCAGCTGCAGCCCATGCAGTCAGGCTTGACTGAAGGAAAAAAAAAAAGCGGTGAGAAGCCTGATCTTTTTCTTTTTCTTTTTTTCCTGCCAGAGCCTGGCTGCCTGCTTGAGCTGCATGGGGGCCCAGTGCTTCCCTTCATGGCTGCAACACCCCCCAGGCAGCTCCCGGATGGGCTGCTAGTGGATGGGAGCTGCCTAGGGGGCACCGTGGCTGCGGAGGGAAGGACCAGGGCCTGCACAGTTCAGGCAGGCAGGCAGGCTTCAGGAGAAAAAAAAAAGATCAGGCTCCTCACTGCTTTTTTGTTGTTGTTCTTCAGTTGAGCCTGCCTTCATGGGCTGCTGCTGAGTCACACAGCCCCTGAAGCTGTGCGGGGCTCAGTGCTTCCCTCCATGGTTGCGGTGCCCCCAGGACCACCCAGGCTGGGTGCCAGCAGGCAGACACTGCCTGGGGGGTGTTGCCACCATGGAGGGAAGCACTGGGGTCCCCCCCACAGTTCAGGGACTGCTCGGCCTGCCAGCAGCTCGCTACCCCCTCCCTCTGTGGGAGAGGCAGGTAAGCTCCAGTGCCCCATGCATCATCCCCACTGCCTTCTCACCACCTGAGACTGCCTGGAAACAGCTGACTTGCCCTGGGGCAGAGTGGCAGGGTGGCAAAAGGGCAGCTGGATGTGCTGGCAGCAGGGACGGTGCACAGGGCACTGGAAGCCCACCAAGCCTGAGCTTCCCCGAGCATGTCAGCTTCTAGTGCCCTGTGCACCATTACACTTTATTATGTAGCAAGGTAAAACCCATCCAAGTTGTTTTAGTTTGCTATGTAACAAAGTCATTTAAAGCAGAATATGCTGCTGAGCGTGTTAATAGCAACACTATTAAAGCGTAACATGCCACCAAGCATGTAAAGAGCAATGCCAATCAACCGGTGTAAAAGGGCAACTAAGCTTGCTTTAAAGGCCAATTTTGTTGTGTGTACAAAGGCCCCTGATGCCTGACCCCTATCACCTGTCCCCCTATCATTTGCCACCTGACATCCTGCTGCCTGTCCCCTCTCCCCCCCCAGCACTTGCCCCCTCCTGATGCCTGCTCTCTCTGGCCACTTACCACCCACTCCAATCTGCACCCCCTCTTCCCCAACACCTGCCCCAAAGGCAGAACAGTAGCTGCCTGTCAGAGGCCAGCACTTAAATCCAAAACATTGCTTTTTTCCTCCATATTGAACAGGGAAAAACAACTTGTTTTGGATTAAATAACTAGAGTCAAGTATCACATTGACAAGTAAATTTCCTTCTGAAATCCAAACAATAAGTAATCTATACAGAACATGGGAAAATCACATAAAAGCTGGACAAAATGAAGAAGGATCATTGCTAACAGAACAGAATGTCTAAGGCTCTCTGTGTGGTTAAATATTTTAAAATTATTTTGCCCCTGCCATGGGAATAAGAAATCAATTAATGGAAGAAAAGTAGAGTGTTGAGGTCTGCTCAGAAGAAAAGAGTCCACCTATATAGATTAGTTTCCTCAGACCTCTTTGAAGGTGATAATCCAGGTCCTTTCACTTCACTTTATTACAATAGTCCAAATCTAAAATGTTGCTCTACCTAGCTGAGGTTAAGAAAAGTATTGAACTGCTAGCTTTAATAGCAGAGGTTTTCTTTTAATTTCTTGTAATTATTTACGACCAGTCCCATACAACTTGTTATAGTCTAGATCCTGGAACTTTAATACTACTCACTTTGTTTACAGTGGGTGTGTCTACCCGAGACACTAACTCTGCAGTAGCCTAATAACACTGAGTAGGAGTGTGCTGGGGAAAATCCATACTAATATGCTAGTGTCCAAAAAAACCCATGCACCAGCACTACTGCCCAGCAGCATGAGTTACTGTGCACTGATTTAGTATTTGGTTATCCAAGTGCTAAACTTAATGCGCAGTAACTACAATGCATTAATGAATGTGTAGATGCACCCAGTAAGTAGGAGACACCTCTCAGTCCATCCCTTGTAATGCAAATCTCCTGCCAATATTATTTGTGGTTCAATATTTTAAGGGCTAGAAATAGCACTTCCAATCAGGTAAGCTTGAGAATTTTCCATCATAAATAAAACAAAGACTTTTTTTTAAGCTAGTACCAACAACTGAAAATAGTTACAGAACAATAAAGCAAAGGTTGTTTATCTTTTACAGGCATTCATCCAAATCAAACCTTTGCAGGTTCTGCCTGAAAAATGGGTTAGAATAGTTAAAGCAGAGAGAAAAAAATGTTGCTTAAGAACAAGACATTTTCATGAACTCAGTAAGTTCTTTTCCCTAAAGGATTGCTACAACTGTCAGTGATGTCATCAAGAATCATTCCAAAAATTCCTGTTCACTTCAGTAGGAAGTGGATTTACGTTTTAATGTTAACTACTTGCAATTCTCTAGGGGTCAAATTCTATGGTATATGCTCAGGCCAATGTCCTACTGCATCAAATGCAAATTTGCCTTCAATAAAGAATGATTAAAGAGTAGAGAGGAAGTATGATCTTAAAACATTGGCCTGTGAGTTAAGAGATCTGGTTTTCATTTCTAGCTTGATAACTAATTTGCTGTAAGAGTGCACCTCTCTGTGCTATGGCTGCACTCTGTAAAATGGCTGTATGTAATATTTTTGAACTCATCAGGAGATTTTGCTAATAAAGTTATTTATAGTTGAACACTTTTGGGTATTACAATGATGCAGCAAACTAGTTCAGAAGGATTTGACCTGTTGGACTGCAGAAGATTTTCAGATAATTCACGAAACTTCTCAAATATATTCTAATATGATATATGTAGAAAAAATAAGTGTGAAAGCAACATGAATCAGTTGACAGAAGAGTCAGGAGATTCCACTTCTAATCCTGGCTTTAATGGTGACTGTCCTTGAAACGAGACACAACTTTTATAATCATTCATTTCTCCATCACTAACCAGTGGATAGTCCAGTAAGTGTATTGGACCATTGTAGTGTTAAATGCTACATTGGTGCAAAATATTATAAATTGGAAATGGCTACCTCTGGCCATGTACTCCTCCTAGGTGCAGAGGTCTGACATTTTTACCTGTGCCATTAAGGAAAAAGGCTTTTTTTTAACATCATGGGGGGTTTTTCAAGTTATTTTCCAAGAGATGTTTCATTTCACATCTTTACAATAAAACTTCCTTGCTTTTCTTTTTTTTTTCCTTCAGAGATTCCTCTTTCATTTGGCTGAGCAGCTGAAACTGGTATAACTCTCTGTAACGGTCTTTAACATACTTTCAACATCATTCACAGCTTTATTTTCTAACCATGCTGGTTTACACACCATTTTGCAAAAGTATCTTATTATTTGCCATTGTAATGTAGCTTTGTATTTAAGGATGCACCTTGATTTTGATTACTGTTTACTTTCTCTTTTACAGCTTAAGCCTTTGCTGATTAAATTTAACTGATCCGCCAGAACACACTCTGCTCTTTAGCTTAAACTGCACGAATAATTATTTTGTATTAAATATTTTTCAGTGTCTATAATTAAGTGTAGACAGTTCTGGGTATTAAATACCTCCCTCTGGCTACCTGTAAAATTTTGTTCAAGTGATTTGTTGCAGTTATTTGGTGGGTTTTTTTGTAACTATTCCTTGTTCTTCAAAAGCCATGAATGATGATTATATAAGCAATTCATCAATGACAGCCTTTCAGGGAGAAGTCACAGGGCATTTTAAGTCTCTTATGCAGAAGTAGTGGTGGTGACTCAAGAGGATTAGCATACTTGTGAATTGCACCTGGATCAAACCTCTGCATAATAGTGTAAGAACAGGAACTGTGCTGCTGGAAGAGTCATGTTTGCTTATAAAATATAAAACAGAGGTCCACTTGGTCACTTTTGGTCAACAAGGTCGCATACCAGAACATTAGGTTCTCTAACCCTGGCCCACCTCTGTAGAGGTTAGTCATTCTTGTTTTCCTTTACAAGAGACAGATTTTCTTTTTTTGGCTTGCATAAAAAGATTCATGTGCAACAGGAACTGATTGTCTTCCTGAAAATTAGACCAGGCTGGAGTCACTTCCAGTGCCAGAATCAATGTAGGAGTGTAGCACCACTAGAAATGCTCACTCATCAGTCTGAACAAAGTTTTGGAAAATCTGAATATGGACACAAAATACAGAAGGATAACAGCCTCTCAGGAAGACAGTGTTATGCATTTTCTGAAAGCACAAAGTATTGATTCATATCTTATTTCCTGAGTCCTCATAGCCTGGTCTGAGCTGATATCCTGGTACAAGCAAATTGTGTGCAGGTTCTGTGCCAAAAGCTTATTGCATATTTGTTCAGTTGGAAAGTCATGGGTTCTGAATTACCTTTGTTCCCTCACTTCTACATGTTGGCTGTAAACTCGTATATCTAAATCCATAGCAACTTTAACATCTATGCTGAAACAAGCTCAATATAGATACTGAAAACACACTGTTAAAAGCAGTACCAGGTGCTGGATGCAGTGAAGGTCTTACTGTGTTTGTGTCTATTGTTTGGGGTGTTTATTTCAATTAGAGCCAGGACTTCCTCTGACCTTCCTGTGTTCGTATCTCCAGCTCCACTAGAGCACAGAAAGTTCTGTTTTGGGCAGCTGAGAGTTAGGTAGCATGTCACTTCCTCTGAGTGGTGTCTTTTGAGTGTCAACCCCCTTCTGAAACAACAAATATACAGATGAGAATGTCCCCATAATATAGGAGTAGTTTGATTTCCCTTTCTTTTTTTTTTCTCCTTTACTATTATCAGAAGGAACTTCCTGGATAATAAACTCCAGTTCCCTACGATTGTAGGCAACCACATTATATCATTCTTTTAATAAACTGATCAGTTTCTACCTTAAAATTAGTTAGGTTCACCTTTACTGCTCCTCTTGGAAGTTTAGAAGACAGGTTATAAGCGTTCGAACTTCCAGCTTAAATTTATTCACAGCCAGTTTATACAAAGTTGTTGTATGCCAATATGCTCTTTTAGCATAAATAGTGCTTTTTCCTCCTTGATGTCTATGTTCTGGATGGTAAAAAGGTGGCTGGAGAATAAAGAGCTGGTATCCACAAATTTGAAACAAGATTGAGGCCGGCCCTGATGATGTGGGTAATAAAAAAAGGGTGTATAGATATGAGAGCACCCAGTTTGTGGGCTGTTGACATTTTGAGAATCACTCTGTCTTTGCTAGACATGTTCCCCCTAGTAAGGGCAGTTAATAGCTAAAAAGGAACAGTGAGTTAGAACAGTTCACTTTTTATTTATTTTCAGGAAACGGTGATCAGTATAACTTCATCTATAGTATTGTTCAGCATAGTTAAAGCAGTACAGGTTTTGCGTGTGGACAAGGCTCATTTCATAGCGACATATCCGTGATCCTGACATGGATGGTGAAGGCCAAGCCAGACAGGGAACTTGAACTTTTTACTGTGACGTGAAACCAAATCAGCATGAAACACAAAAATACTTTGTGGGAAGCTGGGAGTAAAAACAATAATTTATGTTCCATTTCTGCACTACTTTTGTCACCATGAGAAACAGACCTGAAAATGCTGATTTTGTGGGGTGCCCACCATAAATTTAAATTTAAAAGGGGCAAAAAAGGAAAGGGCTTTCAGGTCTGTGACTAAGTTTCCTGGCTATAGGAATCAATTCTTTTAAAAGGAATTCAACTGGACCTGGAAAGTGTGAATATCTCATCCCTAGAGCTTACCACAGGTCTGTATGCAAAAAATGGGCACACATGTGCCAGCACACTTAAATCTAGCTTCTAGGTTTTAAAGCCAGAAGAGGCCACTAGCCACCTCCTGTAGTATGGAGGCTAATAATTTACATTTGACCAAAGTGTGTCTTCCAGAAAGATATTCTGCTTTGATTTGACATCCAGAGATGGAAAACTGACCCTTCCAGTAGTTGATTTTTCTTTCTGTTTAGAGGATGCATTTTATGGTTAATTTGAATTGATCTCGCTCTTGTTTATTGTTATAGCTTTTACTGCTAAATTGAAATGCTTTTTCTTTTAGGAGGCTTTATTTTCCAGTCATTATTCAAGGTTGAGTAGTGACTTGCATTCGTACAATTTGTACAATTGAGTTCTGAACTGGAGTGGAAATTAAGAATAATGAGCCCAAAACTCCATTCCAAGCAGAGATTTATAGATTCAAAAGGAAAAACTGCCAGAGATTTTATGAAGCCATCTGTTTTGGGTATCTAATTTGTGGATCATGTTCAGAAACAATGGTAAAAGGCAGCAATAAACATCTTTTAGACTGTACAGCAGTCCTAAATTAGCAGGGCTAAAACTAGTAGAGAACAAATGAGCTGAACACCATTCCATAAATAATCTTGAAGGGGTTAGGGGTGATTTCTCTGCTAAAGGTCTCTTGGATATTGGGATAGTTATTATACAGGCTGTTTATAGAGGGATTATAATAACTATTTTGTGTCTATACTTGTCTTTCCAGGATTATCAATTCACTTGACCTATAATAGCCTTAGAAACATTGACGTTATAACTTTGGAAATGGAGATTTTTTTTTAAGGATTATCAACTAAAAATAAATGTGTAGCTGGGGCAATTTTATTTTCCTCCTGTGCTATAGCTAAATAAAGTCATGGATTCAAAAAGCTTGGTGTGTCTTTTTACCACTTGGATCATATAACATGCCATCAGATGACAAAGCTCAGGAAAAAGTCAAAGTAAAAAAATGTTACAGTTGCCAAACATCATATTATTGCATTAAATCAGAATCTAAGCTGTGACTTCTGTCACAGTAGCCAGGGTCACATTATAAACATCTCTACTCATACAACATTTAATTTTCTTCTTGTGATAGAGACCTCTTCAGATCAAACAGAAGTTTTACTCTTTGGCCTGGAGAGCAGTTGGAAGGGGATGGGGGAATTATGGCAATAATTTCCCAGCAGTTGACAAAACTATTTTTTCCTCAGAAGAAACTAATTTGATCAAAACATCACATGTATTTGAAATGAGTTGATTCAGGACTTATTGCTTTGCAAATCAAGAGTGATCACACTGAAATTAATGGCATTAGAACACAGTAAAGAAGAAAAAGAATCAAATCCATTATCTGCAAATGGTCCCTGCCTACAAATATGGATTGGTTTATTAATTTGATTTCCTTGTTAGGTGGGTTTTAAGACTGCTAAAAATAACTATATGCTCTTTGTACCAACAGTTTGTAATTTTTCATACAGAAACTACTAGTGATCTGCTCTGCCTTTGCTCATTGCTTATGAGGATGGATGGATGTTCATGTAAGGTCAGATTTGTAAAGGTATTTAGGCATATAAAGATGGATGCTTAGTATGATTTTCAAGGACAACTGTGCTCTCGAGCTCAATGAAATCAATCATGAATGGAAAAAGAATACATTTGTGACTGGAACCCCAAATAGTTCCTGAAACAATGTTTATTAATATGCAATTACACTATGGAAATATTATGCAACCTTTGCTCTGTATCATGGACATCATGATGACCCTAGGTGACATTCTGTGGTAGGTGACAAGAAATGTAGCATAGAACTTGCCGTGTTCTGACCTGGTATAAAGGAACAAAAGCATCTCACCCCTTATATTTGTATTACAAGCTATGAGAGGTAAATAATTCAGTAGACTTGGCCTCAGAGCCAGGGATTTTTGATTTCAAAATGTATCCTGACTTTACCAATGACACACTGCAATCTTGTGTGGGCTACCCACCCTCTTGGGCCACAGCTTTGCACCTGGCAGAGCTACAGTTCGTACAAGCCACAAGTGGACTAGAAAGGTGGCCATATTCCACCTTTTTGTTCACCACGGGTGCTGACAGATGTATTGGGGGAAAAAATCGCTCTACTGAAAGCAGCAGCACATTACTTTGACCTGGCTCTGCAGCATCTGTAGAAATCAGGTGCTTCAACAGGGCTTTTGGGGGCTTTCAGCTAAAGCTGATTAAATATTAGATAAAAGCACCAAAAAAGCCCCACTAAAGTGCTCAATTTCTACAGATGTTGGGGAAGTCAGGTGCAGCTAATGCAATGCCTCTTCTGGGCATGTGCTGGGCTCGACATGGGAGTGCACCAAGTTTAAAGTGCCGCTTTGGGTTTTTTTTCCATATCTGCAATCAGCCTATTCACAAAGCTGCCAAGGGCCAATACAAGTTAGAGCACAATCAAGCAAGTTCTATTGTACACTGCTACAAATAACCCAAAAATGACATTATGCCATTCAGGGATTTGCTATAGCACGATAGTGCTCTAGTCTCAACTTCCTGAAGGAGCACAGAGCAGACAATGTAGATCTACTTATGCTGTCTTTATCCCATGTGGGAATTTTTCTACACTGGGACATGTCTCAGCTGCCCAATTATAGTTCATATGCAGCCACCAGAATAATCTAGTAATTTGTTTTTTTCCCTGTGTATAAAATGAGCAGTGTAATATTAGATCACCTACCTAACAGTGCTATTATGAAAGCTGTTACATGATGCTTGAAGATGTGAAGTGTTGAGGAATCTATTGTATCATATTTCATTAGATTGTACTACAAATGATTATATTAGAAAATAGCAGGGTGGGGGGAAAGGTAGGTATCTACCTTTCCCATTTATAGCACTGTAGTGGGAACCAGGCCAAAGAACAACACTGGGATGGGGCCCAGGTGCTTCACTCTTGATGAGTTTTTTCGTTCCCTTATTGCTATATCCCACCTGCTATGACTTGATGTTAATGAAAAGGATATCAGGAGGTGGTATCCGACTTACAGTCAGGTACATTGAGAGGGGCGCAGGTCTCAGCATCCGGGTGTCTTCTATAGGTTTTTGCCTCCCCTACACTCCATATCACTTCCTCCCACTCCTTTCCACTCAGGTGTTCCTGTGATGGTATCATGGTAGGCTCCTGGTCCCCTAGGTGCCTACCTTCACATAATGGAAGAAAAGGTCTGACCTGGAAATAAAAACAGATAGATCTGAGACTGACCTGGGCTGGCCAAGCCCTGTTACTTTGGCGAGTGTCTACCACCAAGAACATCCATATTACATCAGAATTAATAAAGTAGTACAGCATAAACAAGCGTGTCCATTGTCTGTTCATGGGCCTAGCTTCGGCCTTATAGTATATGTCCACCTTTTCCTCAGGCAGCTAAGGCTCTTCAGGGTTTGCTTCCCATTCATTAGCCTGATTCACAGGGTGGGCCTGTACTGGGCCAACCCCTGTGGGTAATTTGGGGCCACAGGCACTATGAACTCCTGTGAGGCCCTTGCGGGTACCTGGCATCCAGTGTCTGCAGGGTGGTCATGTTTCTGCCAGGGGAGTGTGAGTTGGGTTGGTCTCTGATGAGATGTCCTTGGCTCAGGTGGAGGGAACCAGTGTGGCCTGGTGCCTATGACAGTGTGCCTCCACTCCTAGGACTTGCACAGCCCTACAAAGGAAGTTCTGGGATAACCTGAGCCAACCCAGACCCCTGCATGTCCCCACATACCTTGTGGCCGCTGCCAAGTGCTAAAAGTTCCTGTGGGGCTCATCACTGGCTGCAGCTGTGGCCTCTGAACTCTAGGCAGCACTGGGCATGCTGGCTGTTTGCTTTTAGCCCTGTCTATGCTCTAGGTCTAGGTGGAATCTGGATTTCTGTCCACAGCTATGCCCAGGGGATGGATACATGGGGAGTGCATCTCCTGCCACTTTCCTGCCCTACCTGAGGGGTAAGCATGTGTGTGTTGCCTGCCCATGGGCTCATGGCCTGCCACCAGGACAGCCCAGGATCCCGTGAACCATAAATCAAGCAGTGATCTTTGCCCTAGTGAGTGCAGGGCTGGCCCAAGTCCCTGCTATAAGCACCTTCAATCTTTATTTAAAATTTAACATGGATTAAGAATAATATTTCTGTATGAGAGAAGGCTAATAACCAACTCTAAGGGCATGTATATGTTGGGTCATAGTCCCAGCTGTTTAAATCTCCATTGCTCAATGATTTCAATTGCTAGGCCAGTAATTGAATTGAAGGCAATGAACTTGCCCCATATGATTCTGGTTAAAGTTTCTGAAGATTTTGGTTAAAGCTATGACCTCCTCTGAAATAAGAAAAGAAATATTATGTGATTTAGAAAAAAAAATGTTGCAGTATCTCCTTTGGGAATTGCTGTAGAAATAATTGCATGGCAAGAATGAGTCACCCTGAAAGGTAAGGAAGGATGCAGAATGCCTATGAAAATACTGATATTTGAATCTGGCTACCATAAATGGATGTCCATAAGCCTAAGACAGGATTTGGTTCATGTCTACTTTAGTCAGCTGCTTCTCATCCAGGTGCTGATTTTAGTTAATCATTGAGAAAGCTAGGAAATGAGGCTGATTATGTTTGATGTAATGGAACAATTAGGAATCCATGTGATACTTAAGGTATGTAACAACGAGGTCTTGATTTTGGTTACCTTGGCCCTGCCCTCTCACCCGTTGTTTGGTACATTGATTTGTCTGTTTCTTGTCTTTGTTCAGATGGTAAATTGTATATTGTGACAATATGCAGTGCAAGGAGAGGCAATTTAATATTAGTTTAGTGTCTACAACTTTCAAAATTATTTAGGCGTGATTGTAAGAATGATTTTAATAGCATTTTCTAATGCAGCCCTAAGAAGAAAGAAACCTTCTTGTGAAAGTAAATGATTTTCTTAAAACACTTAGTCACTAGTCCTAGATTTTGGAGCCTTTCTTCTCAGAGCAAGGTATTTAAAGACAATTTGGCCTCAGAGTTCAGAGTTCATCATCAGTATTTCAAAACATCATCAAAGTATTGGGAACTGCTGAAAGTAATTAAGGTATTAGCTATTAATGCTGCTGGTTATTTTGCCTATGACAATTCAGGTTTGTGCTGAACCTTACCATTTCCCCTTTATTATACTGTTTGTATTCTTCCCTACATAAGCTACTTCCCTGGTTATATCTGATTTCTCCCTGAGTTATCTGATCCTTTATAAAATGGTCTAATTCATCTACTGAGTACTTAACCACTGTCTAGAAGGATATTCACATTTGCTGTCTCTTCCTTGCAGCTGCTTGGGTTGATTCCTAGAATTTTGTTTTGCTGGTTAGTATGTTCATCCATACACTCTATGAGAAGCACTACTTTCTTTCTGATTCTCCTTCTGTATACTGATTCTTCAGTATATACATGGAAATTCAAGTGCACAAATGAAAAGGGAAGAAAAAGAGGCAGATGTCTGCAATCAATGCCACTTGGAAATGTCATCAGACTTTAAGCAAAAATCCCCTTTATGCTACAAAGGTTAATTTCCTAATTTCCCCTTGCTTCCATAAATGCTGGTGTTTATTGCACTATTAGTCCAGCCAAATCACTTGCTGAGGTTGAAAACAAAAAGAAACAATATCTTCTATCTAAGGCTTTTCTAAGATACAATTTCTTCCCCTTTTCCTCCCTACCAATTACTTGTCCCTAAACATACTGCAGGCTCAAATAATCTTTTCTGACCATTTTCTTTCATCAGTTGATTTCCTTTCCTTAGCTTGGTATCAACATTGTCAATAATTTCTTTCCCTCTGGTAAGTCTTTCAAACTGAAATAATTTTCAGTTTAATTATATAACATAAGCTTGCCCTTGCCATGATATGCTTTAAAGTAGGGGTCCACCGATAGAGATTTTGGGGACCTATACCGAGAGCTGATATTTAAGGAGGCATATTGGCTGATACCGATCTGATATCCGATATAGCTGTAAGTCTGGTGATGTGGAAGGGGAGGGGGGAGGGGAGGAAAGGGGCCTGGCAGGACAGAGCAATGCCCCCTGCAGTGAGGGAGGGGGCAGAGGCAGGCTCCACACTCAGCCCTGTGCCACCACCTAGCATAGCCCTAGCTGAACTCCCTGCCTCCACCCAAGTGCTGGGAAAAGCCAGGGCTGCACTGGCCAGTGGTACTGGGCTGGGAATGGAGCTGCAGTGATATCTGGAGTGGTTGCAGCCTCCTCCCAGCACTGCCAGAGCCTGCTCTGAGTGCAGCCCTCAGCGAGAAAAGCCCTGCGCAGCGCAGGCTCTGGCTCAACCCCACAGCTGCAGCCTGCCACACAGACTCAGGAGTAAATTCCCCTCCACCCCCGCCCTCCTTGGGTGCAAGCAGCAGCAGGAGCTGCCCACACCCCATGCGCTGCGGCTCCATCCCATGCCCACCCCCACCTTGGCTGTGCAGCGCCTGCCCCTGCCCTCTCCCTCACCGCAGAGGGTGTTGATCTGCCCCCACCCCCCCGCTTCCCTTCCTTCTAACTTACCAGCTGGAGGCTGCTCTCCACACTGCTGGCTTTGCTCCATGCTGCGCTGTGGCTATGTGCAGCATGGATATTTATTGGCCAAATTATTAGCCCCATTGGGCCAATATCTGATATAGACAATTTTCTTTATATTGGTACCAATCCGATATTGGACTGATGTGTCAGTGCACCTCTAGTTTAAAGTCTTCCAGGTAAAGCTCTGGACTTAGTATTAGGTTCAAAACTGAACTCTGTCACCAACCTACTCTATGATATCGAATAAATCATTCCTACACACATGATCTATCATTATGATTTTCCAGCCCACACCATTCAGAATAACTCCAAGATGGAACCTATGGAAAGCAGACAGGCAGCAATGCCAAAGGCTGACCAACATGACAGCAAACCAATTAAAGGATCCATCAGAAACAAACATTGATCAAGGCTACAATACATTTACAAACTGCCTAATTGAAATAGCCAAACTCTGTGTACCTAGAGGGTACAGAAGTCATTATGTGCCATGCTGGGATGAGCAGTGCGAACAGCCTCTTTAACATAATCAAGCAATGCAATGACAGCTCAATCATAAAAAGAACTACAGAACAGCTGGCTACCACACTGAACAATACCAAAACAATATCACTACCATAGAAGGATTGGATATGACTCATTCGAGTAGACAAGCATGGTGCACCATTAACCACCTTATAGGTAAAGAAACCAAAAAATGACATTGCCTTGTCAGCAAACTCTGTTGTTTGATATTGTACAACAATAGCAAACACAGTAACCCAAGCAAGCAACATACAGAAATGATTAGACAGTAGACTCACAATTTAAATCACCAGCCTTAATCACTTCCATCTCTGACAACAAGGTTGAAATAGCTATTAAAGTCACCAAGACCGTACGGACCACATAAGATATTTCCAGACTTTGTTACTAAGCTTGGAACCACAATGAAAAGATGGTTTCATAAATCTAATATAATAAAACCCTTAGTCTGTCTGTCTGTAATGCTTTATTCATACTCTGATTGGTTGTCTTGACAGCCAATCACAATGCTGACTGAAACAATCAATCAAAGTGCTCTAAGAGTGTTTCGGACAGGAGGCAGCAGCAGCAGCGTGGCAGAGAACCACCATGATGGTAGGGAGAGAGGGGACAGAGCAGGGGGGTGAGGCCAGTGCTGCTGGCCTTGCCTCCTCCTGGCCCTGCTTCCTGGAGGCAGTGGTGGCATGGGGTGCTGACTGAGGGGGATGAAAAGGATGATGGGGCAATCCCCCCCACTCCTGGGAGGTGGTGTTGGGTGGTGGGTGGCAGTGCTCCATCCCTGCCTGCCCTCCCTGCTCCCCTGGTCATTCCTTATAGGCAATTGGATAGTTCATGTATAAATGTCTAGACAGTAACAGACTTCCAAAAATCTGGAGAAAAGCTGATGTCATTGCTATCCTGAAACCCGATAAACCACCAGAGGATCTAAAGAGCTATCAACCCATCTCACTACTCTGTCTTACATACAAACTCATGGAACACATTATCCTGAACAGAATAGAGAATATCCCCAGCTCCCAAAAGAACAAGCCAAGTTACATTACTTACACCTGAAATAGGTAGAAAAAGTTGTGGTGTTTATTGATGTGACAGGAGGCCATACCCAGGGCCAGTCACAGTATTAGCCCACCCACCTGTTTAGGGCAGTCCACACACCTAACTCATCTGCCATGCCTTAATTGTAAAATAAATAGATATTTCTAGGCAGGAAGCTGTCCATTTAATACCCTGATGCCAAGGGTGCAATACATGGCTCTGCCCTTCCCTTAACCATGTCCCATGTCCTGCAGATGACTTCCAAAGTACTCCTAACTTCCCTGACCCCATTGCTGGGCCACACTCAGCCTCGGGCCCAAGCTTGGCCTCAGGCATCCAGAGACTTACCCTGGCCACAAGCCCCCTCACTGGGGCCACTACTCACACATATAGTCCGGGCTCTGTACCTCTCATCAGGCTTCTAGCCTCTTACCCTCTACCCCTTTCTGGGGTCACTACTCTGCCCCCTCACTGGGACTGTGGGACCTTATGCCTCTTAGGCCTCAGGTGTCTGTCAATCTGCCCTGGCCCCCAATTTGGTCTATGGCCCACTCAGGTGTCTCTCGATGTGCCTGGAACCTGCCTCAGGACCCATACAATGGGCCTGGACCCTTGTGCTTTTCTGTTGTGGTGTTCTCCCTTAGCCTTTCCCCTTCACAGGGTACCTGCAAGGCAGCAGAGGCTGAGGCTTTTTGGTGCCCCATTCTTACCTTTCACTGGGGAGGCACAGGTGTGGCATTTCTAGGAAGCTGCCCTGCCACAAACAGCCCCACCACACCATCCAACCCCAGCAGTGTGTATTTTTACATCACTCCCCAGGACCAATGCAGGCCTACCTGTCCTGGTCTTTTCTCATTGGGCTCCTAGATGTTCTTCCTCAGGCTATTCATTCTTGGGTGCCCTGTTGCAGCCTCAGTCTCATGGCTTACTCTCAGCCATTGGCCCTAACTCTCTCAGACCCCCTGTATAGGAGTAGCCCAAGGAAGAACATCCAGGAGCCCAGTGAGAAAAGACATAGGGAATGACTAAAAATACACCCTGCTGGAGTGGGATGGCCTGGTGGGGCTGCTTGTGCCAGGGCAGCTTCCAGGAAATTCCACACCTGTGCCTCCCCAGTGAAGAGTGAGAAGAGATGACAAAAATCACCTGCTCCATCAACTGTTAACTGAAGACCTGAACATATGGAGGCTTAGTAGGTTTAAAAGTTGAAACACAGGAGCACAATGTTCTGCCGCTGCATATACCATTGCAAGTGCAGTTGTTCTGAGCACTTTGAAGTTGGCACCCCATATCATGCTGGCTAAACATCTTAAGGCAGCTAGCTACCTGTTCATAGACTTTATTCCTGGCCTTCTGAATGTAATGTTTATAGGTAAGGGAACAGTCTAATGTGACTCCTAGTTAGGTTGGAGTATACTCATGGGGAAGGATATAGTTGCCTACTCTGATATTCAGCACGCTCTTGGCTCAATGACTGTCCAGGTGGACAAATGAGGATACTCATTTATTGATTCTCAACTTGAACCACCATTTATGGAGGTAGTCAGCTATGAATTCAATGTCAGTACTCGGTGTCTTTTCCAGTTCTGTAATGTCTATCCTATGGGCTACTGTGACAACATTGCCAGGGTACATATATCACTTAGACATTGTGTGTGGGAAGTCTGAGGTATACATATTGAAAAGTATTGGTGCTAGCACTGATCCTTGGAGGACGCTATTCTTCAGAGTTCTTACTTCACTTTTGTCTCCTTGGCTAGTAGTGAATTTGAATGATCACCTAGATATCATATTCATGATGAGATTGCATAGCTTGCAGTCAGGTATCATAGGGTGTATCTACAGGAGATGCTTACTGCGTATTGGCCTAATAATGCTGCGCAGTAATGTGTCATGGAAAAAAAAAACATGCTAATAGCCTACTGTACAGTTTTTGTAGGCTAATGCACAGTAAACATCCCTAAATAACCATGCACTGGAGCTACTGTACAGTAACTTTGGGTACAATGCATTTAGTTAGTACTTTATTAAGGAAGTACAAAACTAAATGCTCAGTATCTAATGCACATTGATGAATGTGTAGATGTGTCTATAGAATACAATTTATATTTGAGGCCTTGGTGCTATACAGTATCATAGGTAGCTGCAAGGTCAATTGTGGCAGGGCATCGTTGGTGCCTGCCACTTTAAGGGCCTGAGCAGGCATCAGGGCAGCCTGCAGGTGACTGCCATGCCAATCAGGAGGGTCACATGGCCATCAGGAGATCGCCTGATTGGAGCAGGGGTATGCAACTACAGGATAACAGCAGGCCCTGAGTAGTAAAGCTGGCAGTTGCTTCAGGGATGCTACCAAGTTAACATTGCCCGGCTGGAGCTCCTCTGCTCCCAGGAATACCTGGTGGTGTGGGATAGGAACTGTGGGGATGGGGGAGGTTCTTAGGGACTCTGTGGGGTCCCAAGCTCTGGGGAGAAGGCTTGGGCCTAGAGAAGAGCAAGGCCAGTCTTGATAAAGGGGCTTACAGTTGTGGGTCTAGGCAAGCCCCTGTTTAGAACTGGCGCACTGTTTAGATGGGTGAGGCCAGGGGCTCAGGTGATCCCAGTTGAGTGAAGGGCTGCCTCGTATGAGATCTCTGGGGGCAGTAGGCCAGCCCAGGAAGAAATGACTGTTTTATTGTGGGGCCCAGGAGGATCCCTTGCTGAGTGGAGATAATCAGTTGCAGGTGGATTGACCCAGGGTTCTTGACTGGCCCAAGCTGGGGTCAGGGCCAGAGAGGCCAAAAGGCAATGGTATATGCAACAGCAGAATATTGTGCTTCTGTATGGTCTAGAAGTTTTCACACTAAAACGTTCAATACTGTACTTAACCACATCCTTAGACTCATAAGAGGCTGCACAACTTACAGATGTACAGATGTATTCCTGTACCCTCGGGCATTAGACCAAGTGATATAAGGAGACAACCTCTAACATAATTACTGGCAAGAGAAGAGAAAAATCACCTGCTCTATTAACTGTTAACTGAAGACCTGAACACATGGAGGCTTATGAGGTTTAAAAGTTGTAAACTGTTTGTACACAAAACCTTCTAATTCCTCGAAGAAACTGGGGATGCCAAACTAAGTATATGGGCAGCAATTGAGTTGCCTGACCATGGAGATATGTCAGGCCTATTCTGACAGTGTTTTATACCAACACCGAATGATTCCCACATTGGGCATGACCTTGACAGAGAAGTGTAGGTCAAGTTGAACAGACTGAGATCTGGATATGGATGTTTCAAAACAACACTACAAAGGATAAACATCTTGGACAGCCCCCTGTGTGAATGTAGTGTCCAACAAACAGCACAGCTCTTAATTGAAAGCTTCAGTCTTTACAAATGCCCAGACAGTGTACATGCAATCCACACAGTGAATGATAATATCAGAGAGTGGATCATAGATTTGGAAATTGATATCTGATGCTAAACCAAAGGAAAAAACTATATGTCCTTTCTCTTCCTTTGTTTTTCTTATACACTGTTAATTAGTGTGTAAACTCTCTGAGGGAGAGTTAGCCCCTGTGATGTGGGTGGCATCTAGATCTGATTCTGAGGTGAGGTTCTATCATGATAACAATAATGACAACTGCCCCAGTTCTGAGACCTAGACATACTCCTTCATGACCATGGCTACAAAAGGGCAGGATTCCCTCTCCCCCCACTATCAAGAGGCATAACAAGCAGTTTTTGCACCATGGGCATTAATGGATACCAGATTTTTGTTGCCTCTAAGTTGGTACTAGGAGCTGGTGCCCCTTTTACTCATCCCTAGTTACATTATTTGTTACTATCTATATGTTTCTTTATCATACTTCCAATTTATTGCTGACATTTGCATTATTGGCTTTTCATAACAAGTACTGGAATGGTTCAGTCCTTGATATTAGTTCCTAGTAAATATCACATGCAATTAAGCAAGCTTTGGATGGTACAGGTAGGCTTTTTTCTTCCATCAGTCTTTAATTTCTTGTTACTCATAAATTAGAACATTGCAAAATTGCAGGAGTTCTTCTTCACAGGTTTAATATATAGACTACCTGGTTTTAAAACCTGGTTTCTCTTTCTATATGTTTTCAACCATTAAGTAACCATTAAGTTTTGGTTTATTTCAAGTTCAAATGAATCTAAAGCCAAAATGTAAGCCATAACTTCTAGGTTTCTTCTTCTTTGCTATTGAAAGCAGTAATCCTACATAATAAACTTTTAATTTTCCACCTAGAACCCTAAACTCCACTCATACTTTGCAAACCTTGCCAACAACCTAGTCTATGTAAGATTTGAAAGGGAGGTTTGACCTAAAAGTTTTGCAGATCTTCAGCTTGTGTAAACTAGTACAGAACCATTGACTCGTAGAACTTGCATGTAATAATTTAGTCTGATGTTTGGGGGTTTAAACTGGTCTCTAACTATTAAGTCTTATTCTGAACTCCACTGGGAGAGTGTCCCATACCCTACTATGGACTATTTACACTTTTTTCTGAAGCCACTGAGAGAATACACAACTAGATGGACCTTGTGTCTTATCCAGCATGGCAGCCCCTTGTTCCTAAGACTTTAATGGAACTATGCCAACATTTGTGGATGTAACACCAAATGGTCAAAATGACATGCAAAGATAAAAGGCTGGTATTAAATGCACTGCTTTCTGTGGAATTTCACCCATTTACTCTAGCATAGTTTGGTCCAGATATTCCAACTGGAAAGATAAGTATGAATGCAAATGTATGTGCACACCCTAAATGTAAGTAAATTAAGTTAGATAAGAAGAGAATAAGTACATATAAGTAATATTGTAGTCTAGGATGCCAGCTGACTTTGAGATGCATAAGTTCATCATTCATTATTTGCTCTGCTAAGAGGTAATTTGGATATTTTCGTGGCAGTGTTTGTGAATGCTTTAATTAATTAATCTTTATATTATTATTCTGTGTCACTCAGCTGGAGCTAACAAATGACTAATGTATGTTGTTAGCAACGTGAGCCTTTTGAGTGACATGCCAACTGTTCCAACTGAAGCTAAATAGGCTTCAGCTGGATGAATATAAAAGATGAATATAAAAGGAGAAAGATTTTTGTTATGTGTACAGTATGTAAAATGATCTTCAGGGCTAGAGATATTTACCTAACTATAAAGAGAACAGGTGTGAGAGTGACTAAAAACAAAATTCATTATCCCGTTTATGAAAGGAAATCTTTTATTTTTTCATGGAATGAGATAGCCTTATGTTCACATCCCTAAAAGGAATTAGATATGGAGAAATTCTTCTAAAAATAGATATAGTCCAAAACTCCATTCCTGTAAACTGCTTTCCATAGTTGGATACCTGGGACTCTGCCCAAGCATAAATAACATATTTACTCAAATACAAAATGAAGTTTTTTTCCCTCAATTGGCATAGGAGAAAAAGCCCCTTGTCTTATAATCACTTACACCATCTATCATTAAACTGCTGCCAAAGGCAGCATGTGCTCAGCAATAGAAACCAGCTATAAAGATGAATAAATGCAGCCAATACTGAGCATGACTAGAACACATGGCCCACACTGGGCAGACATGCACATGAGAACCTACCACAACAGTAGATTAGTATTGTACATATGAATAAGACACATGCTCGTGGCAATTAAGCAAAGCCCCCTTCACCACCAACTCTTTTCCAAGTCATGGTGAGCCACAACATTGCATACTGCTTACCTAGCAGGGCCGGCCCATCCTATCCTGTGGAACCTGCAGCTGCAGGGGGCCCCACAGCTAAGGGGCCCTGCAGAGCTGGGTGGAGAGGCCATGGCCTCTCCTGCATTTGGCAACAGCTGCCACATTTGTGGTGTAGCCTGCCCACCCATGCAGCAGGTTGGATGTTTGTTTAACTGTTCCAGCTGGAAATTCCAGCTGCCATACCTCCCCCCATGTCTGGTGTGCTGGGATGTTCATTTACCGGCATAAGTATCCCATGGCATAGGAAAGGGGTCCCTGCACAGGCTGATTTGCCCTGGGTCCCGCACCTTGCTACCATCATCTCTGCTGATGGATCAGGGGGCCCCAAAACTATATCTTGCAGTGCGCCGGCCTTGTTACCCAGAATCTCTCTGTTGCTTCCTCCCTCAGACTGGAGCATATAATTAGTGTGGCTCCACCCAATATGAGGTGAAGCTGTACCAAGTTGCTCATGCCTCATTTGCATAAGTTTTTGGCACATTCCAGGACTTGTAATAAGAACACCTGGTTCCAGTCATGAGTGGGGGATAATTTTTACCTGGATCCTTTGTGGGGGGTATCTAGAGTAGACACACATACTGAGCAGTGCTAAACTGTGGCGTTACTGTGGCTTGAAATACTGTTGTCTCTGGTGGGGTCCAGTCCAATGAACTATGTGGTACATCACAAGCTTTTGGCTTTGAACTAATGTCTTACATAGGTTGGAGGTGGCTTGTATGATTGTAAGAGAGGATGATGGTCAACTATAGATGTATGTTACAAACTGTCAAGTGAACTGTGTTGGCTATGATACAGAACAGCAAAAGTTTAGGTGTGCGTATGTGTGTATTATTTGTTTGTTTATTTATATATATTGCAAAAAATAGCTTGAATGACACATAAGTAGGTGCTAAAATGCTGCTTAAAAGTGTGTTTATGGAGTACCTGTGCTACAACTTGCAGCAGTTTAAAAAAAACATGCATCAGTCTTGGATAAACTAAGTGCATGGGTACTATATGCAAATTGCTACATCCATGTTTAATTTCAAAGTTATTGTTTTCAAATTTTCTTCTTATTGAAGAAGAAAATGTTCAGGGAGATTAGGGTCTGACAATACAGAGAGAGGGAAGGGGCTGCCAGGGGAAAAAGTTGAGGGAAAGCAGAGAATAAATGGCTATCTAACCCCCACCCAGATTTATTTTCCCTGCTTTAGCAGTGGGAAGGTGGCGAATTTAAGGTAAACCTCCAATAACTAAATTCTATACCTGGAAGATTATAAAAAAATTATAATTTTTCCATATATAGAATCTAATTATTGGAAGGTCATTTTATTATCAGGATCATCTTCTTTTCAAGTAAATATGGTGTCCAGCTAATCACTGAACTTGCAGGATCAGTGTTTTTGTTGGGTGGGATAGCTATGTTTGTGGGCTTACTTCTGCTTCCACTGAAAGCAATGGCAACACTCTCATCATCTCAGTGGAAATCCAGAACTGGGCCATGTTTCTGATAATATTGGTAAAGTTTTAAGAAGTATTGTTTTACAGCATCATTTTACCCCTTGGCTAATTTATAGCCAGTAAGCTTTTGACTATAAAAAATCATGTACTTAATTTAACTGGAACTCTGCTGCATTTGTTTTAAAACTTTTATTGATGATGTTGTTAAAAGTAGCCTGGAAAAAATGATGCACTAAAGTTGTAATACTTGGAAGAACACTTTGATAAAACTACATTCTTGGCATCATAATATCCGTGCACAGAAGGGCAGATTCTACTATCCCTGCTCATTTTCAGGAACATTTTACCCAGCAAATGCTCTAATTGGAATCAATGGATGTAATCCTGTTCTCAGTGCTGATGCTGAGTTTTCCCATTAGCTTTAGCTTGAGCAAGGTTCCACTCAGTGAGACAGGTAGTTGAACAAGGAACAGTTGGTGCATCTACAGTGCCATTAAGGCAACGTGATAAACTCCAGCCCAGTTTGTGCTGGAGTTAACTGTTCCCAGGCACAGTGTTTCAGTGTTCACCTGGGACTGCAGCTGTTTGACCCTAGGCTGGCAGCAGGTGTATGGTTGAGATATCATCCCTGGGCTCCGGGTGGTGGTGTCTGGTGGCGGAGGTACAGGCTGGGGCATAAGTGCACTCAAAGTGCAGAGCCAGAGTTGTGTGGCTAGGTGGCAGGCAGGGGTCTGTCCCCTTGCTGCCTGGGCTAATCAGGCATAAGTTATGCTCAGGTCAGCATTTACATGTGCAGTTATTTTCACTGTCATAAGACAATACTGTTCCTGACAGTACTATCTTGCAGCAGTGAAAATTAGTTTGCCACAGTCCAATAGCAACACATGTGTAGATTGTGATGCTTTACTGCACAGCAAATTAGTTTACTGAGCAGTTAAGCACACATGTAGATGCAACCAGTATGAATAAGAGTACCATAATATGATCCAGAAAGAATTTTGATGAATTTTAACTTGTTTTACTGCCTTACTCCATATTTACTCAGTGTTCTCTAATAAGATACAAATTGGAAGGAGGATTTCATTCAAGGCTGTTGCACGAAGAATAAAATTCAATATTATAAAATTCCTCTTTTATTCTATTATAGGAGAACCCTGCTAATCCACACACTGATTCAAAGCTGTTTCTTACTTGACAAGGATTAAAAGCAAAAATGTAATGAGGCGCTCATATGACTTAAAGTTTCTTATTTCTAAAAGCACATCTGAAACAGAGTAGATTCAAATATGACACTGTGGAGCTCCTGTGTCTGTTATTTTGTAAAAATGTATGGTGCCCAGTCTGCGAAAAAGGAAATGTAAGCTGTGTTTGTGGTAGTGTGTTTTTTCTTCTTCTTTTTTTTTTTCAGTCTGTCAGGACAGCAAATTCAGGCTGACCTGTGAGTCAGTTCTTTCCATTAGCAGAGGATTGCTACATAACAATTAGCAATCAGTTTTTTGCAAGCTGAGTTCTGCTTCTTGTAACAGTACTGAGTCTGTTTGCCCTCTTTGTATGAGCAGTCACAGCTTCGCAAAAGATTCTATTAATGATGCACAAGATAAAGTAGAACCAATAATTCCTTCATTGACAGAGAGGCACAGATAGGAATAGAGATTTTATTGAGCCCTGATTTAAAGAGGATAGGCAAAGACCAAATCATTTATATTTTAAAAAGACTTCAAGCTGGCTCAGATTTGATAGGCCTGAGTCCTGAGTATGGGCTGAGGCTTACCCAGGCCTACCTGTAGCTACATTGTTGATTTAACTGGAACTCTTAAACCTGTCATCTTGCTTTGACAGCTGTGCTTGCTCTACAAATATAACAGAAATAAAAGCAGCAAACCTTTTTTGTCACTCAAGTAAAGAGCCATAACAATGATTATGGGGAGCAGCTCTGTTGAGTGAGCAGAGATCACTTCTGCATAATCACCTTTTAGAGTGAAAGTGCTTTTGAAGTATAGAGTTACCATAACACCTTAAAACCAAATTATTAAATGAATAAAGGCTTTTTAAAATTATGTTTAATTCTTGATTTTTATTGTTTGCTTGCTAGGCAAGCTACAACATTTTGTCTTTAGTGTAAATCAGTTAGCTGCTACTACCTACCAATGATGAAGAATATCAAAATTGATACAATTAATTCCTAGCTCATAATTCATTGAGTTTAAACTGTTGCTTTCAGCATGTTATAGCTTGGCAAAATGAATATAATTAAACTACTTTTGCTAAACAACTCCAGCTACGAGGTATCTTTTAAAAATTAAAGTTTCATATACTACAGACCTACTTAAACCTGTTTGCAAATGGTAAACCCTGACTGAACTCTGTTTCTGGAAATTGCCACAGTGAAAGGTGATATGTATTTATAGTTGTGCACTGACAAATTAAACTTATATTCACTGTCTAGAAAATGCTATTTTTAGCTATATAACCTTTGAGCATATTTGTGTATATACTTGTAAATTAGGTTTTTGGTTGTAGCCATGTTGTTCTAAGGACATAGGCAGGCAAGTTTCTTTGAGTAGATGAGATATCTTTTATTAGACTGTGGCAAAGTGGGGTCCCTGACTAGCCCCAGGGCTAGTTTCCCCACCTGCCTCTGGGCACGCCACCCACCTGTCTTTCCTGCCACGCCTTCATAGGACATAATTGAGTGTTAATTAGGTGGGAGTCCCAATATTTGGGGGGGGCTATCTGTGGCTCCTTTCCACTCCTACACCGTGGCCCAAGCCTCACAGATGGCATCTCAGGCAGTCAACTCAAGTGTCCCCTTCACCCATTAGCTGTGGCCCCTTTCAAAGGGACCTTCGGCTTCCGTATAAGCCCTGGCCCCCTCTCAGGTCAGTTGGGACCATGGGCTTCTTTGATCATTATGGGCATCCCTTTCTGTGGGCCCCTGGCCCTTTTGACCCTTCCAGTCCTGGCCTCAGCATTGACCAGTTGAATCCCTCAGTTGGGTTTACACCTCCTGCCTGCACTCAGGGATCAGGGTCCCTCATTCCCAGCTGAGGTGCTTCTTGAAGCATGCCTGGCCCCACAGGGTCACTCCCCCAGCAGGCTCAGGTGCTTCCTGAAGCTTACGTGGCCTTTCCTGCTCTGATGGTACATGACCCACCCGAAGGTGAGGACTGAGGTTAAGGCACTCCTACCCACCTTTCACAGGGGTGGTAATGGGCCTGGCATTTCCTGGTGGCTCCCACACCACTGAGAGCCCCACCAGGCTACCCACTCCTGGCAGGGTGCAGTTTTAGGTCATGCCCAGGACCAGGAGCCTCCAAACCATCCACTATAGCTCCTGCTCATACCTCCAGGATGTTACATTTAGCCTAGCAGTCAGACAATGTTACTGCCTGGCCTGCCAGCAGCGAACTACTCTGTTTATATAGGCAGCTCGGGATCTAAAATGGCTGTCACAATCAAACACCTGCTGGCTGCTTGGCTCTGCCCTTAAAGTGGCAGGCACCAACAGTGCCCTGCCACATAGACCAACTCAGTTGGTCTTTAACAGGTGAAAGGCTCAATATAACAAAATTGATGACTTACAGATATGGACAACATCTTTCCAAATTGCTTTTTTCTTGGCTTGGAACTTTTCATCTAGGAATTTTTCCTGGCTGGAATCCAATTCTGTAGACTATTGAAAAAGTGAGTTAAGAATAAATTAAAATATCTTCCTTGTGATGTATAATGTTTCTCTGT
Source organism: Alligator sinensis (assembly GCF_000455745.1). Lineage (NCBI taxonomy): Eukaryota > Metazoa > Chordata > Crocodylia > Alligatoridae > Alligator > Alligator sinensis. The sequence continues at coordinate 129,976 of NW_005842195.1, forward strand.
TGATTCTGTAACATTTTTCCATCTTCTCTTTAAATTCCCTAAGATAATTTCTTGACTCAGTTAAAATTACTCACTTTATGTTATTATTTTATTATAAACTTCTGCATGTCTTGCAGCAGTGTGCATGTATGCACGAGTGTGTGTATATTTTTAAAATATCTTTAAAAAAATACTATTCTTAGCAAAAGAATAAAAACCTCTGATTTTCTTTTAGGTTCTGATTCTATGCTGGGATTTTTCTCTTTTCTCATACTGCTGCGTGTGATTTTAACAGCTGACAGCTAGCTAGGTGATTGCAGTGCCTAATTCCTGTTAATATTAGGCAATGTTACAAATCTTACCTTGTTTTACAAATGTTACAAATCTTAGTTTTGGTTTAACTTCAGATTTGATGTGTTATTCTTGGTAAATACTGATTTGTTGTAACCCAATGGTTTGGCAATGACCAGATTAATAAAACAACCCTTGACCTTTATGACCAGGGCATGACAGATAAGTGATGCAAGAATATTTCCACTTCAAACTCATGGTCAAAAGGGCATGGATATAAGAGTAATCTACTGTGAAATGAAAGCAGTTGAAGCTGTCCTCTGGCTGTCAGTAAGAAATATGTGATAGTAAACAAGTGAAGAATTTTAAAAGGGTGAAGTGATTTTGGTTTTATGAATAAGCATTCCTCACTACTACAATCCAGACAACTACATAAATGCCTATGCACAATTTGGATGCTATTGTCATACTCACTGTGCAAACGTATATTAAGAAACAACCCTTACCCTAAATAGTTTGTAGTGTAAATACATATAATGAACAAAAAAGGGGTAGAAGGAAACATAGCTGACTGGTAGAGGGGGCACGGGGGGGCTTATGCCCTCCCCCCAACAGGGCTGTCCCTTGCCAGCCCTGCCCACATTGCCAATGCTGCCAGCGGCTTCTGCAGGTGCTCCCCAGTTCCGTCCATGCTGCTGATTCCGACGCCAGCTTCCATGGGTGCTCCCCCAGACTCAGGAATAAAAATTCCAGTTGCCCATGGAAGAAAATAAAGATTTTACATATAAGGAAAAGAAGAGCAAGACAGAAGTGATATTTTTCAGCCCCTGAAAGTGCTCTACAGCTGTGTCATAACACACATGCATGACGTTTAAAATGGCCAGTTGTATGAAAAATTAATCCTGGCTAAAATCAGATATTATATTAAGGCACTCAAAAGCAGAGCAATTGAGGGTACTTGTATTCCCTCCAGGGTTAATTTTTTCATGGGGGCAGGGCTTGGCTGGTGTCCAGCCTGGCCACCCAGGCTGTCAGAGGGAAGGAGAGAAAGATCTCAGCTGCTGAATGGCCAGCACTGGGTGGAAATGGGTGGGGAATAGAGCCCCTTTGCCTCACGCCCCCCCCTAAATACCTTGGCTGGGGTATTGAGGGGAGCTGGGTCAGGCCCCTGAGAGGAGGTGGCTCTATTCCCACCCCCCCCAGCCCAACAGGTGAACATCTGTTGGGTCAGAGGGAAGCTCTAAGTCATGGTACTTTATGTAAAGTGCCATGAGTTAGAGTGGGGGCTGTAACATCTGTCTGTATCCAAAGGCACAAAAATATTGAGAGACTTGGCAAATTTCTAGAAGAGCAGGGGACTGAATCAAGATTTCTTGAGTCCTACTCTCTACTTTAGCTCCAAGGTCATGCTATCTCTCAAGTAAGTTTTATAGCATAGCAAACCCAATTCTATGAGAGCAGAAGTTGAACAGCTGTAAAACAAGTATAAAGAAAGAAAAGCAGGAAGTGTAAGGGGATGAGAGAGTTGACTTTTGGAACTAACTGTAAACTCTGCTAAAATTCACCTGTGTGGTTGAAGTATTCATTCTCACCGGACCTGGTTTTGCAAGTGTACAAAGTATACTGTAAGCTTTTCCAATCCTATTGTAATGATTATCTGTCTAATGTCTGTAAAGCACTAAGATCCATTCACCTTTCCTATCTCACTTTGAATTCATGTTAATTAGCTCATAGAAGTGTGAAGTGTGATAGTAGTTCCTAATTAACAGTTACCATTGCAGAAACAATTTATGCAGTGTCTGCGTATTGGCAAAATGTCACTGATAGTTGTTACTCGAAAATTCTCACTTCAGAAAATGAGGATTGGTGGAAAAAATGACATCCATGCTGAAAATGCAAGTTAAAGGTCAAATAATATAAGTAGTAGCTATAAGGGCAATATAGTAAATGAGCAAAATCAACACATGTCCAGTAGTATCATATTCATTTGAAACCCATCCCCTATCCATGGCTGCATTTCCTGCATTCCTGTGCTAGCTTTGCAAACCTAACAGAAATAAAAGAAGCAAATCTTTCGTGATGGAAGTAAAGAGCCATGATTCTGAATGATCATCGGGAGCAGCTCTGCTGAGTAAGTAGAGCTCACTTTTCCCACCTGTTTCCACTGCCCCTTGCCCCCATGTATCTGTACCTGCCCCCTACTGTCTGTCCCGCTTTCTCCTTGCCTACTACACTCCTCCCAAACCACACACCGTGCCTGCCCCATGTGCCCCCTCTAGTTGCACAGTCTTCAAATCTAAGAGGGAAAAAAATCTTGTCTTGGATTCAAGTAAATATGGAGGCAGAGTCATTAAAAACACAAACAGATCTAGAGTGATTAAGATCTGGCTCTGACTTGTGGAATTATTCCAGTTGTTAATGTGATGATTGATCCTAAAAACACATCATTAGTACCTCTAAATGTTTTTTTTAAATCTCAGTGTTTTTCTGTTCTCATCTGAATTTTCTTTGATACTACTATATTTTTAGGTTCCAATTAGATGCCATTTTAACTACCAAAACAAAGAGTAAGTACTCTCACTACAGCATTCAAGTAAGGATGTGGCAACCCTGAAAAAGGGTAAAGAGTTGTTTTCAGATAACTATGTGGTGGTAAATACTACATGCATCTTGCATTTAATAGGATCTTTGAATGAGATAGATAATTCTAATTAGTTATTTCATTGTACAACACATTGCTTATAGCAGCTAGGAGCACAGAATGTACAAACCCGATGGCTTTATATTATAACATGTTAATATTGGGTAGGGTGCCAAATTATCACTTACATTTTCCCCTTTTTTCATTCATTCAAGGTGTATTTTAATTCAGGTGGGGGTGGAGAGGAGCTCCCATCTTTTGTTACCCTATTAAATTAATTTTCTAGGGAAGTCAAGCATGAAACTTCCAGCCAAAATGGGAATGGTTCAGAAAATTCTGAGTATGTGAGAAAAGGATAACAGTGGAAAATATTTTGCAACTTTGGAACACTAATCTATGCTGTACAGTGATTATGTAAAAATGGCTTCCTCTTACCAAATGATCTGTTCTGCCTGTGTAATCAGACCCTCAGTTTCGTCACTTTTTCATCTTGTGGGTGCAGGTTGCTACAGTTACTATAGTCAGTAGATGTTTTTACCATTTTTAGTGGCTTAACCACTTGTCACCAATGCGGCTAAAGAAAATTAACTGAATTTTTAATTTTCCTTGTCCAGCAATAGAAGTGATTCATGGAGGGGAGAAGCTCATTTCTTGCAGGTCTGAAAAGGGTAACCCAGACGGAGGAAATACAGCTCTTGGTAGTGTTATGTCTTCCCTAAAAGTTTAGACAAAAAGCAAGAAACTTTTCTGCATGGATTGGAAAGTTCCATTGGTAGATGGATTTTTCTGTGGAAATTCATAGTTGCATTTGTGGCTCCTTCTGTGTATGGGCTTTTGGTGGCTACGTCCTAACATCCTTGCCTAGATGCCACTCCAAAACCTACAGGAAAAGGAATATTCAGTTAGGCTATTGTGCAGCAACATGAATAGCGCCATTAAAATCAGTAGGACCATTCATTGCACATTGGTCAGGATTATCTGTCTTTTTGAAATTAGGTATTCATTTTGATGTAGATACACTTTTGTCTCCCATGATATTTCAGCTTCAAAGAAAAACCCCAGAAGCATAAGAAGGTAGAATTCTGTGGTTCATTGGCATAAAGAAAAAAATTAACACCATAAATCTTTCGGCAAAAACATAAATAGGAGCAGAACACTGTGTTCCTATTTTCACAAGCTTCTTCATCCTAACCGTGACATGTGAACAACCTACCAGCACAATTAATGCTATCAGATCAGAATCTCCAGCCAATAGTAAATCACTTCTGCCTTTCAGTAGTCCTGTCTCTGTACAACATGACCTAAGGTCAGGAAAAAAACTTTACATTCAGTCAGATATGTCTGAATTTGGTAAGCCACAGCTTGACCCTGTTCTGTACAGATATGTAATTGAGGCTGGAAACAGGCAGTGACCTGGAGAAGGTGTAGTCATAAAATATGTATTGACTGAAGTTATCTTCAAAGTACCCAGAACAACTGCAGACGCCAATGAGCATTTACAAAACACATTAAGAGTGGGTGGACAGACATTTAGCCAATATATTAGCTGCAGCTTAGGACAACATGTTACTGGCTACAGGTGACTCAGTATTTGATTAATCTTGCAGGAGATAATTGAGCTATATGTCTTGAAACAATTATCCAGTGCAATCAGAAACACAGCTGAAAAACAATTTTACAAAACTTGTGGGATTTTCGCTCTTAAAGACCATTTGTTTAATGTCTTAAAAATACCCATTATGTTCTGTCAACAGAGAAATCTAAATCAATGGCTGTAAATTTACTGTTTTCAGATTGTGTGGGGATGGAAAAAACAGCTAAAAGCAAGTCCGATACTTAATTATTCATGATAATCTCTGTCACCAAGTACTTTGTGGTATCTCGGTACCAATATGTAAGGAGCATACAAATGAGAGTTCTAGTTGGGGTCCAAAGTCATTAGCTCTGATATCTCTCCAAACTGTCATCTTCTGCTCCTTCCAGAAATTTGTAAGTTTAACATGAAAAAATCTGGGCTGAAAATTGCAGTGGGTCAGTATTGCATAATCAATAATATAACTGAGAGAATGGTTACTCCTGTCAAGAAGAGGTATAAAACTCAGATTTGTTAATTGAAGTTTGGGCTTAAGTCTGACATTGACCTCAGAGACAAGTGACTGAGCCCAAGAGACCTAGTAGAAACATTCAGCCTTCATGTTTAAAATTGTAGTCTGTCTTAGAACCAGAGACAAATATGTTATCATACTCTACTACTTTTGTATTAAGAAAAGAAAAAAGGAGGACAGTATACTAGTATGGTACTGTAAACCAGGCCCTCAGGAGATAGATAAGGTAACTTCTGACTTTGTTTTATGTTCATTCACTAACTTCAGCTGCTGAAGACATGGCATATTTGTTTGTGGACAGTGTAAATTAACTGGTTTTGGTTTATATTGAAGTAAATAGCAAGGACATTGTACTGATTGTACAGTACAGAGGTGGAGGAGTAAGACATAAGGGGAAATGGTTTGAAGGACAGTGCTGCACAGTTTACAGATCCTGGCCGCAAAGATTAGGTCTGGCCTGCTACAGGCTAAGGAGCTGGAAAACCAGCACTTTTTTTTAGGGATGGGAAGGTAATATTATTCTCCCAGTGACCATTGCAGAACTTTGTAAGATATATTAACAGGATGCTGTAATTTAATGTGGGAAGTGTGTGTGGGTGCACATGTATACATATATGGAGATATAGATGTGTTTATAGATTATATGTATCTGTGCCTCTGTGTGTGAATATTACATCAAACACACAAATTGATGTTAAAAGAACATTAAGATTATGAAGTCAAGCGCTTAAAGACTAGAATTACAATGACCTGTGCAACCTTATTTAGTCTCCTTTGTATGCAAGCATCAAGATACAGTCTTTAATGACATGATCACCTCCTATTTGTCTTCCACAGTTGAGTTGACACACTTTTAAATGCTACCTATTTTCCTAGCCTGGGCATGGGCTCAGTCTGATGATGCTATATCTGTGTCTGAGGCCTGTGAGCAAATAGGTAATACAGGAAATCTGCATGGAACTGGTGCTTTTCTGTGTACTCTAGTTTCTGCACTACTTCACTGCCGTATAATACATCTATAAACATAACCCACACTCACCTTTTGTACTTTCTCATTCTTCCCCAAACAAGTATTTTTGAGTCTTTGGATTTTGCAGTAAACTGATGCTCATGTAAATCTAACCCAAACGATCTATGGAGAGTTTTTCAGTATGAAAGATCTACAGCCATCAATTCAAGCATCTCTTTTCTCATTAGAAATGATATGTGATATTCTCTGCACTACAGATTATGTCCTGACTACTATGCCAAGCTTTGCACAGAAGAAGGAGGCAAAATCCTCTACCTCCCAACCATTGCACTCCAACAAAGAAAGTCTGTAGCTGCAGCTACAGCTACAGCTTGTGTACCGAAGAGTGCTGTGCAAATTTTACAGTGCTGTAATTTAGAACATGTTTTATAGCACTGTAAAGTTACAGCACTCTTAAATATGACAGAAGGGCAGTGTTTGGCGGAGGTGGGAAGGGGTGCCTCTGAACCTCCCTGCACTTTCCAGACTAGGAGGTAGCCCTCCTGGGGCTTCTCCACTGGTCAGAAATTTGCTCAGAGTACAGAAGTTATATTTTATAGCTAAAGTGCTGTAAAATACAGCACTTCAAATTGAATACCTCATTTAACAAACATTAATCTAAGGCACTGTACCCATTTTTAAAGTGCCATAAATCCACGTGCTTCTGTTAAATCTGGAAAGAAAACACTTTAAATGGCAAAAAAGCAACTTCTGTACATAGTCTTCAGGATCCAAGTAATGAAAGCAGTACCTATGATTCTTTTTAGCAAGGAGATGAAAGAAGGGAAGTTTAGCCACTAAATTAGACTTGTCCACCTACTTTCTACACAATGTCATCAGCATTTTATGGCATTCTCCCATTCAAACAAAGGTTATGAGTTTTGCTTCTTTAAGATTAACCATGCCCTGCTTACAGGACCCAGACCTATGTGATGCCCTGCTCTTGCAATAAATTTAATTTGCACTTGTCAAGTTGATGGGACTCCATGCAGATACAATAAGTTGACCTTTTCAGGATCTTGTGCTTTCAGTCTCAAGAAATGAGGACAATCATTTGTCAACTCAAGAAATGAGGACAATTACAATTTACATGAATGGCTATTACTTACGAGCACTTGTTAGGATGTTTTTGCTTCCCATAAATCATGCTAGCATTTATCCAAGCAAGTAATTACAAGTCTTTAAAATGTTTAAGGAAAATATGACAACAGTTTAAAGCTACTTTGCCTAAAATGCTGTTACTAGCACTCCTCATTGGTTTTGTTTATAGATAATGTTGCCTTATGTTGACTTTCTTTTCCTCCTGCTTCTGGCTATTTGCTTTAATCAGGGGTTCTGGAAAAGCTGTTTTAAACCTCATTTAAAGGCAAATAGGTTTAAGTTGACTTGCAAAGCTCATTAAAAATTGTGTGCCTTTTATGCTCAGATGAAGACTTTTAATAGTTGTTTTCTGTTTCCATTTTACTTATTCATTTCCACTTTTTACTCCCCAGTTCATAGTGATGTTCAACAGCAGTGCTTTTTCAAAATCTGCAATACAGCTGGGTTTTGATTTGTAAGAATGCAATGAAATTACAACAAATTGAAGGCAGCTACATTGGATGTAGATCTAAATGCAGGATCTGACCTTATACTTCATAAAAACTACTTTGGAGTTATCTCTTTTCATAAAGAGAGATTTTGAAAGCCATATGCTGATAATATCTAACTTCAGGAGTAGTCCAAATTGATGTCAGTGGAACCAATCACAGAATAAAGCATCTCAAAATGCTGGAATAAATTTCCTGGTGCCAAAAGAAAATGTAGGGCCATACCATGCCACTAATAGTGACATTAGGACTTCAAAGCTAAGGTCAACGAGATTTAGCAATGCTTGTGGTGAATTAAATAAAAGAGCACTGAGCAGGTGAGGAGAAAAATTATGCGATCTGGCAGAAAGCATCTGAGTAACCTCCTGCAAGGTTACAATAGTTTAGCACTCTTTTGAAACAGCTTCTTTGACTCAAGAAGAGCAGCTCTAGCTTTTTTTCCTTTTTGTTTTTTTACAATTGTAATATTCTATTCTATCCTGTCTTAACTGCCTCTAGAATAGTGTGTGTGCTTAGCTGTGCTAGTGCTGATGCATATCCCATTTTCTGGCTACCAAGGGCTGAGTTAGAGTTATTCCCAAATGGCAGTAATGCAAGGCATGAGGCTCTTTCAGTGGAACTTCCTTGAGTTCATTTATTGGAGGCTGGTAGTGATTACCAAAGGATGTGACAACAAACTTGCAGTCTGTGCTTCTGGGTTTGTTTCTGTTATCCCGTATTGCGTACATTGTCACTAAAATCTGTCTGCAGATTTTCCCATGATGAGCCTTTGTCAGCGTCAATTACAGGCAGTCCTCGACCTATAACGTTTCGAGTTACAATGTTTCACACTTACAACATTTATATATTGACACCCTGTTTCGACTTTACATCACTGGATCCAATGCAACACCATGCCAGTGAACAAGCTCACTGCGTCATTCAACTCCCTGGAGAACATCTGTCCAAACTTCCTTGGAACTTTCTTTAAGAAAGCAGACAGGACTCCAGAAAAAACTGCAGCCAAGACTCCAGAGAAGACTCCAGCCAAGAGCCCTTCAAAAAGTCCAACCAAGAGCCTTTCAAAAAGTCCAGCAAATTCATCTCAAAGAAGTCCTTCCAAATCAATATGATTACTATTTACAATATAAATACATTAATGTAGCTATATTACTCATCTATAATTGATCGAGTACAAAATTCTGGGGTATTTTTGGTGAAAACAGGGTAACAGGCCTTGGTTCAGGAACCAATCCCCCATTTATAACATTGTTTCTTATAAGAAAATTGGTTCTGAGTTACAACGTTTCGACTTAAGATGTGGTTTTCAGGCACCGATTGTGTCGTAAGTCCGAGGACTGCTTGTACCCCGACATACAAAGCATGTATTTCAAATGGGGTTTGCTCCCCAGCCTCTAATATTGCATATATAAATGGTATTTGGATGCATAAACTTTGTAGACTAGCTATTTTAAGAAGCTGTAAATAAAAATCTGACCCTAAGTGTCCAGAGTCAAAGAATTGCATCTAAACTATATTGAAAAAAGTTTAAAATTGGCAAGACCTAATGCTATGCTCCAGCAAACATACACATTGGAGCTTCAGTGGAGTCCAAAAGAAAGAGATGAGCCCACATTACCTTGGCAGTATTTCTAGTCCTGTATACTCAAAACACATGAATCAAACCCACCAAAAAACCCATGAGATTATAAAAAGCTCTGCCCTAAATCTTTCCACCCCCACCCACCCACCCTCCCCCCCACACACCTCTTGGGCTGTTTTTTCCCCTTGTTTTTGTGCCACTGGCAGTCATGTTACTGTTAGTCTGTGATTATAGAACAGAGCCTAGAAACTTTTCTTTCAGTGGAGGTTGTTTCTCATGGCCATTCAGTAGAACAGCAGGTATTAAAAGAGTTAGCAAGACTTTAAATTTCTTTTAAATGCAGGCAGAGCCCTTGAACTGAAATGCATGTCCCTTTAGGATCAGTTATGGTAAAACCTCAATCCCTACCAGGTTTTCAATTTCCCCAGCCCAGATCTTTATCAGTCTCTGGTGGGGAAGAAGAAAGTGATACCTATTCTATAATGCCCAACAAATTAGCATGTCATACTTGCTTCCTGTGTATTGCAAGACAGTAATATGTAAATACCAGTTTTGCATTTCCTTATGACCCTGCTTCTGTTCAGTACATGAAGTGATGTCACAGGATAATGTTTCTGACACCATGCTGATGTCAGTAATGCAGGTCAGTGGCATTGTTGAATGAATAAAGTGGGAAGGACAAGGCTGAGAGAGAATATCAGTATGCATGCTGAAATTTGCCCTAGTATTCACAGTGACTAATACAGGATAGATTGGCAAATGATGTGACAATTTATTATGTGTGGGGATGTTGTGTGTACACACATTTTAAAAAAAAATGCCATATGATGGTTGTTTTCATAAGGCTTTTAAATCTTTAGCGTGAAAAAAGAAGCTGCATTAAAACTTTTCAGACTGACTGAATTGAAAAACATAGTGAAATAATTAGAGCACATCTGTTCTCCATTCTTGAACTGTGTCTTTTATTGTGTTTTACACAATATGCTAATCAAGAGATAAAGATACTAGATGATGAGGAGTTCATGTGAATTATTGTTTCTATTAGCTAGAAACCCACAGACACAAGCATGGAGATCACCAGAGATTCTGGTTTTCTCTGATTTAAAAAAATGTCCAATTTTCAGTTTAAAAAGTAACTCCAAATCCACATTTTTCTATGATTAAAATAAAATAGTGCTATATATATATATATTAGTGGTGTTTCATTTAAATCAAGGGAAAATGTGGATTTGGGGGTTACTATTTTTTAACCAAAAACTGGGGATTTTTTTAAATCAGAGAAAACCAGGATCCCTGGAGATCACACATTTGTTTCAAATGAAGCTATACTTTGTACCTAAATTCACTGACAGATATGAACAGTAATTCTGTGGACATTTCAGTGAGCTAGTTGTTGTTTGTACTGTGGTAGTGGTCGAAACCCCAATCAGGATTCCTTTGAAATAAACGCTGCATAAATACGCAAGTAGGCATAATACCATCCATGAAGAGATTTCTCATGGATTTAATATCATCTACTATCAGGCTCATAAGGACTGAGATCAAATCACTTTTTAACCTTTTCTTACTTAAAATAAATTAATGAAACTTAAGCCTCTCATCATAAGGGATGTTTTCCAGACCTCAAATCATTTTTTTAATCTGACTTTTCATCTCTGTCTTTGGTATGTAGGCCCTATGCACTGTGATATTTTTAATTTAACACAAAAAAATAGCCATACTAGAGTATTCAAATAGGCATTTTGATACTTCAGGGTACAAATGGCTGTTACACAAGCCGCATTGTTAGTCCTAGAGCTACATGGCACTAGTAATGTTCCTTTTCTCTCTGATCTTTTCAGTTTGTTTTAATATCATGTAACTGTGCACCACTGAGATTCCCCTGCTGCTATCTTTCCTTCCTCCCCTTTTGTTTGTTTTCATTTTGCTTCCAGCAGGCCTCAAAACTCAGATATGGCAGTGAACATTGCCAGCATGGCATATTCCACTTCCTCAACCCTTTTTCCATTGGCTTCCTATCATATGGTATTGGGGTAGCATGGAAGTAGTGGTACTGGGAATCAACTTTGTGGAATGTTCCCTTTGGTGACATATTGGAAATAAAAATAGAGAAGATAATGGAAATCATTCATAGTGTATGATACTTGCTACAGCTGGGTAGCGTTAGATGCAGGAAGAACCCCAGTGACAAGTAATAAAGTAATAAGTAAAGCTAACCGAACTCTTCTTGCATAAGTAGGTGCATCACAAACAGGTCTAGGAAGGTGATACTTCCCCTCTATGCGGCCGCAGCTGGAGTACTGCATCCAGTTTTGGGCACTGCACTTCAGGAGGGATGTAGGTAATCTGGAAAGGGGTCAGAGGAGGGCCACCTGTCTGGTTAAAGGCCTACAGAAAAAACCCTATGAGGACCGATAGAGGAACCTGAACCTCTTTAGTCTCTGCAAGAGAAAGCTGAGAGGTGATCTTGTGGCCATCTACAAAGTCATCGGGGGGGTGGGGGCAGCAGGAAATAGAGGATATGATGTTTATCAGGGTGCCCATTGGGGTAACTAGAAACAATGGTCACAAACTGAGGGAGAGCAAGTTTAGATTGGATATCAGGAAAAAAATCCTTACAGTCAGAGTTACCAAAATATGGAACCCGTTTCCAAGGGAGGTGTTGCTGTCCCCTTCCTTGGAGGTAGTTAAGAGGAGATAGGACAAACACCTGGCTGGGGTCACCTGACCTCAGAGCTCTTTTTTGCCCAGGGCAGGGGGTCGGACTCAATGATCTGATAGGTCCCTTCTGACCCTAAAATCTATTAATCTATAAAGTATGAATTGTGCCTTCATGAGAAAAGGTGTGGGTGAAACACTGAGAGGCTGTTGGTCCACATGGAAAAGATGGGCTACACACATGATGCTGATGTGGCTACCTGGGGCACAAGGGTGCTTCAGTGCAGGGGCTGCTTGCTGGCTAGCCCCACACTGTATCACCCTTGTGCCCCAGCCAGCCTTCTGCAACACACTGAGCTGGGTCAGAGGAGTCCCGAGCTGGCAGACTGACCCCGAGGCCTCTTGCCATCCAGGGCTGCTCTGACTAAGCTCAACATGTTGCAGTCCTAGGCACCCATGTAAACACAACACCTGAGAACAATAAACTCTGGCATGATAAGCATCAGAGTTTTTTGCATCACATTATTATGCACATGCAGACGTGCTCACTGTGGCCTTCCATTGAGTTTCAAACTCTTCCACCTTGAGGTTAAAACATAACTTTGAATTACCAACTTGGGGATTTTTTTCCTTGCTTCCCATGGGCAGAAGCAAGGAAGGACCCAGCACTTGCCTAACTCTATTCCTATTGAAGTCAGTGAAGAAAACATTAAACAAAGCTGAATTCTATTGAAAATCAGACCTACATTCCTAGGAATATTGCTCATTTCCTTTCGTTTCAGTCTTGTCCCAATAACAGCTGGTAGAGTTTGTCTATGCAAGGAAGTGGTTCTGAAATAATGCAAGTCTGAGTTTGAATATCCCAGAATGATTCCATGTTTGAGCACTTACTCAGATAGGTAGTTTAGACTGCTCTCCTTCCGAAGTGGACTTAGTTGTCTTTCTCTGGTTCGGCTACAAAATTCTGTGGAATAAGTGTGTGGGAAGGTATCCTGGAACAACTCTTTCAGAATTGTTTTATTCTGAAATAGCTATTCCAATTAATTCTCCTAAACAGATAAATCCTCCTGTTTGACAAGGATGTGGAATGAATTAAACCTGGTTTATCGGAGAATCGAAGTCTCAGTCATCTATCTGAGTTCTTTGAGGGTTGCCCAGGCTTAACACCTATGATATTCTGATATATGAATACAGACCACAAATGTTCATGTCTTGACGTTTTCAGACAACTGACAATATTTCAACCCTCCATGTTTAAAAAATCTAATAGATAAAATTACTAGATCCAGATCAGAACATCTCATCTGATTTGATGGAACTTTTTCCATTTACTTCAAGAAGCACAGAGGATTTCTGTGTATTTATCATTATTTTAATAAAACTATATCTGAAAAGGAAAATTGCCTTTCTTGCAACTGTTAGGTATTCAACTGTAGTAGCTGTTCAAAATACCGAACAAATTGCAGCTTTAAACTGTCTGACTAAATAGGCCCTTCTTTTTTCAGTCAATGAGGTTGCCCTAGCTTAAATCATTGATGCCTAATTCATCAGAAACTATGAGCTGGATGAGTGGTGCAGTTAGTCCATGGGCCAGATTCAGAGTACAGAGCTGTGTCATCTGTCCTATGGGGGGAAATTTGGTGGCAACAATGTTAATTCCAAGATCTAGGAATAAATGCTGCTACTGCTCATCATGCCACCAATTTCCAGACCCATGAGTAGCCCCACAGACCAGCCCCATAGATCCATGGGACAGAGTCTGCTGTGGGCTGTAATTGGGTCATCCCTGAATGAGAGGATATTTTATTTGAATCTGGCTAGCTCATTTAGAGATTGTTTAAGAAAAAGAGTAAAGAAAGGAATGGATTTCTGTATCTTCCTTGTAACGGTAGTGTAAGAGTGATGATATAGCTATAATGGTCCAGAAATTATGCGAGAGGCAAGGATTTCTTAGGGTGATATCTAGGGACCTACCGAATTCATGGTGGGAATGGGCTGGGCAGCAGCTTCTTTAATTTTGAAGGTTCCCCTGTGCGCCCCCCACCGCTGATTGGTAGAGGGACCCCACTGCTCACCACTTGCTCCTGATCAGCCAGAGGGCAAAAACCACAGTTTTAAATATAGCACCATTTTTGCCACTCACTGAGGGGCCCTGGCAACTTCGGATTGGCTGAGGGGCCCTGGCAGCCCCACTGTCTGTTGCTGACTGGGCAGGAGGCAAAAACAGCACCATATTTAAAACCACGGATTTTGCCTCCCCGCTGATCAGGAATAGGGGGAGGGTGTAGGCGGCACATGCAGCAGAACTTGCCCAGGTGGTGTGGTCTGTGGCTGCTTCTGTGGTGCTCCGCATGGAGGCGAGCCCTGCCTGGGGCAGCTCATGTGTCTCAGGGCACCAAGATGTGCCTGCTCCTTTAAGGGCAGAAATAGCCTAGCAAAGGATCTGGGCAGGCTAGGCAGAGCTCCATAGCTACAGGTTGCCTGAGTAACAGGCTAACAAGGTAATTAGCCAGCAGCTGCAGGTGGTCAGCTGACCGGAAGGAGTCAAAACCCAGGGGACATATAAGCTCAGGGCTGGGGCTGGCAGGGAGTATCTGGCAACTGCCAGGAGAAAGAGTTTCTGCACAAGAGAGCTGCCCAATACATCTGGCTGCCTGTTTTGCTACCTCTCATTGGCGACATGTAGGAAGGGTATGGGGGGGGCATGTGCCCCCCTGAGATAAGCCACTGCCGGCTTCTGTGGACAGTCGCCACTTGCCACCCCCCACCTCACTGTCGGCGTGTCTGCAAGCATCTGCGGGCGGTCCCTGCTCGCCATCACCAACACTGATGCCGGCGGCTGCAGGTGGTCCCCACTTGCCACTGCCAACACCGACACTGGCAGCTGCGGGCAGTCCCTGCTCGCTGCTCGCCACCACTGACACCAATGCTGGCTGCTGCAGGTGGTCACCACCATGGTGTCCCCCCAGTCTCGGGAGGCACCAGTTGTTCCAGCTACCTCCAAATACAGTAAGACTCTAGGACAGAGGTTGGCAACATTTTTGGGCAGAATGCCAAAAACACCTGCAACTTCAACTTGTAAAATGTTGGCGCGCCAAGGGTGGATGGTGGGGAAGCCATGAGGGGCCTGATCCTTGTTGTGGTCATGTAGCCCCAGACCCTTCCTTGCCATCCACACAGAGGCATGCATGCCCAGGAAAATGCTTTTGAGTGCCACACTGGCACCTGTGCCAGGGGTTGCCTACCCCTGTGCTAGGAGCTCACAAGGTACCCAGGGGTATGCTCTCCTAAGGTGGAAGTTTGCCCTCTTAAAGGGGCAGAGTGCTGTCTTCATTGTTAATGTTATGTTATAGCCCAGGAGCTTAGGTTTGTGTTAATATTTGAACCAGTGGACACGGATAAGGCTAATAGGGGAGAAGGAGGCCTCATTAGTGCCCAGAGTGGGGCACACAATTGTGTAGAGCCTAGCACGAGATGGGCGCAAGCTTCAGAGGACCGGAGAGCCCAGTGCCAGAGGGGCGCAGCAGGCAAGGGCCAGGGGCCTAGTGACAAGAACAGGCAGAGCTAATGCCTGGAAGGTAGCTGGAAGCTGGAGTGCCGTGCTCTGGGACAGGAGCCGCCCAGCTAAAGCTTCCTCACAGCCCAGAGCAGCATAGCAGGAGGAACCACTGATGGAGGCAAGAGCAGAGCAGCATCCAGGTGGTTGCAGCTGGACTGGGAGCAGCCCTGCCAGGAGATGTGTGCAGTGGTCAGGGCCAGGCTGGCAGATGCAGGCTGGAGTATGACACACGTTGCCCTGGAAGGGGTTTGGCTCCATGCGGAGCATCACAGAGGCAGCCACAGACTGCACCACCTGGGTGAGCTCTGCTGCACACAGTCCCTGCCCCCTTTTCCTACTCCTGATCAGCGGGGAGGTGAAAACCGTGGTTTTAAATATGGTGCTGTTTTTAGCTTCCTGGGTGGTCAACAGCAGACAGGGAGGCTGCCAGGGCTACTTGGCCAATTAGTGACGAGCAGCAAAAATGATGCCATATTTAAAACTGCGTTTTTTGTCTCCTGGCTCATCATAAGCAAGCAGCTGGGGCCCTCCACCAATCAGTAGTGGGGGGAGCACAGGGGAACTTTCAAGATTAAAGGAGCTGCTGTGCTGCCGACTCCTGCCGTGAATTTGATAGGTCCCTAGTGATATCTTTTATTGGATCAACTATGTAATTTGGATAGAATTAGACAAGTTTTTGAATGCAAGGCATTCTTCATGGTAACCCCATTTGAAAGCTTGTCTAACTATCCCACTACACAGTTGATCTAAAAAAATATATCACTGATAGAAATGCTTGCCTTTCACATAAGAAAAAAAAAACTGTTTTGGAGCCATTCAGACTGTAACAAGATGCTTTAAAAAAATCTTTCCTGTTTTCCCATATATATGGTCTGATGGCAAATGGTTAGGAAATAAATCCAGAGAAGTGAGTTCAAGCCCTATGCCAGACTCATGCCTAAGACCCATCACCTGCTTTATATGTATCACAAAGAACCTAAAAAAAGGACATCAATCCTAGGTTTGTTCTTTTAAACTCTGCAAATCCTGGTTAGGGTGGGAAGGACTGCAAACATTTTGGAGGATAAGGAGTCAAAAGGACCCTGACAGATCAGAGAGCTGGATTAGATGCAATGGGCACATCCTCATAACCATGCATATGCACATGTTCACAGCACTGCTAATTAGCATTGTGGAGGTTTTGTTTTGTTTTTTTATTTTATTTTTTTTGGCACTGGGAGATCCTGGGGTCAAAAAGACCTGCTCCAAAAAAAAAGTGGTGTGGTGCACATGACTGCAGCATGCACTGCCCAAGACTGGAGTCTGGCTGGCCAGAGCCATGCTTCAGCCGCCGACTAGGCTCTGTGACGGAGGCCCTCAAGACCCCAGATAAGGCTGCTGGGGCCAGCCCAGGTACTGGGTCCAACCTTCCGTACTCCACCCAGGGCAATCTGCAGGAACTGCTCCAAAAAAAAAGTGGTGTGGTGCACATGACTGCAGCATGCACTGCCCAAGACTGGAGTCTGGCTGGCCAGAGCCATGCTTCAGCCGCCGACTAGGCTCTGTGACGGAGGCCCTCAAGACCCCAGATAAGGCTGCTGGGGCCAGCCCAGGTACTGGGTCCAACCTTCCGTACTCCACCCAGGGCAATCTGCAGCGTGTCAAAGCATGCACGTAGGGCTGTGCCTGGGGATAACTAGCAGTGCCACAAATACATGCTGCTGCTATTTGTCCCAGGGGAAATGTATGTTCCTGCTCATGGGGACGTGCCCAACAGGATCAAGTTCAATGCAAACAGGTGTAAGGTTCTACATGTAGGAGAAAATACTCAAAAGTACAAATACAGCATGGGAGATAACTGGCTAGGTGGCAGCATTGCTCAGCAGGATCTTGGGGTTTTTGGTGACTCAGCAAGTCAGCAGTGTGAGAGACTCACAAAAATAGCAAAGGCAATTTTGGTCTGCATCAAAAGAAGTATTAGATGAAGTGCCATCCTACTCAATGTTGATTAGGCTTCATCTAGATTAGTATCCACCATTGTGGCTCACACTTTGAGAAGGATGTGGGGTAGTTAGAGGGGGTGCAGATGTCCTTCCTTCCTTCTCATGTCCTTGTGATGAGGTATTTAGCAGAACTTGCAGATTCTTTGGTATCTGACAGTGCTACATCCTGGTATGGCCTCAAACTTGCAATCTCTGGAGTGTCAGCCATGTACCTTAGTGCTTATCCCCTCCAGTTCAGAGGTGGGCAAGAAAAATGATACCAGGGTTAGAAGGCATACACTATAAAGGAAGTTTGATAGAACTAGGCATGCTTAGTTTCCAGAAAAGGCAATGGGCGTAAAAGAGTGCCATAAAGAAGAGGGAGAATAACTGTTTTTGTTTACCACAGAGGACAGGATGTGAAGCAATGCTTTTATTGCTGCAAAGTAGATTTAGATAGCTCTTGGGAAAAGCTTCCTTGCTGTAAGAACACTGAAGCAGTGCAATAGAGCCTACCCAGGGAAGTTGTAGAATATCCTTCACTGGAGGTTTTCAAGAGGGGGCAGGGTAAGCATTAGACAGGGATGTAGTAGCATT
>NW_005842195.1:147956-153710 GCF_000455745.1 Alligator sinensis
AGGCAGTTGGACTAGGAGATGACTATAGAGGTCCCTTTCAACTGTCTGATTCTGTAAGCAACGTGAAAGGCCAGAATACTGAGAGTGCATCCTTTATAATTATCTCTATGTGTAAAATTCCTATATAAACACTGAATTTAAGCTTTCCACACTATTTTCCCTTGCACTGGAGTTTCCTCTCTATTGCAGCAATCCTCCAGAGACCCAAGTGAAACTGCAAATATGCAGTGACTGTGGTTATACTTGGTTAGTAACTAGCACCCATTGGAACTTTTGTTTTCAATTCTCTGCTCCTCCCCTGCCTCCAATGCATTTACAGTCCAATTACTTGCATTACCTGCAGGTAGAGTGGATTTTATCTCACTTCACTGATCAGCAGTGACGAGAAACTGCTGAAGGAGCTACATATTTGAATGAGTGGCCTCATCTGATGAGCAAGACAGTATATGGTTTTACCCTTCTAATAATGCTGTAAATGGGAAGGGGAAAAGGAAGATAAAACTGAATTATGACTGGTCTGCTTGCAAAAGAACTTTTTCTTGAGCTGGTCAGAAAATGAGTCAGTCTTTTGTCAGCAAATAAACATTTCACAAAATGAGCAATTCAGCTGTTTTGACCAGCTGCAGTTATAAATGTGCCAAGGTGGAAGTGAAAAGTTTATTAATAAACACTGAGGCTAGAACAGTGCAACAACTACTGATGAATAAAGCTGCCTCTATCCCTACTATTGGTACCTGAACTAGCTAGTTTAAAGCTAGCTCAGATATAGCTACACAAACTGCAGTCACACCTTTGACTGTGGTATGAATACCTACAGAGTTAACTTAAAAATCTTTTGTCAACTCAAATTAGTGGAACTATTTCAATACATGCCATCTGACAATCTGGACCTCTATGTTGTATATGTTTGTTTTGTTTTGTTTTGCTGGACTACATACAGTAGTTGGTACAATAAATGATATCACAAAACATCCTTTCCTTTCACACAAAACTGTATTGCTTTAATGGTAGGGGCAAAGCTATTTCAGTAACACACACACACACACAAAAGCAAACAAATGGGAAACCTCACCACCCTCATCCAGAATTACCTTTACAAACAGTGTACTGTATAGGCCAAGCCTTAGACTGAACCATGATAATAATATTGATGTCAGTAATGGTTATACTCTATTTTATTGCCAGGACCTTACCATTTGCATTTTCAAATTTATCATGGGAATAACTACTTGTTAAAAAAACAAGTGTTTTTAATGGGCTCCTCCTTTCATTTGTGATAAATTCATCTCTTAGAAAATATAAGGTTGTCCAAATATTTACATTTTGTAAAAACAGCCTGTTAAGATTATTGTCCTTAATTAAGTGCTAATTGTTGGGCATGATTGACCTTTGTGCCCAAACTGAAACCTCCTGAGGAGCTGTAAAGATTCTTTAAGGCAAATCCTAGCCTTAAGGATTCTTCCTGATGTTGGGATGTTTTTGCTTTGGTTGTTTTTGAATGCCTTGTTTTGTGTAACACACATTACAAAGATAATTGCCTTCAACCACCTGCAAAGGATGCTGATAGCTTGTAAAACACATCATGTCAAGACCTCAGTAAAACCTACCTAAGCATGGAGCTGTACAAATTAATTTCTGTATATCAGCAAAAATAGGACCAAATGTTGAGAAGTGGAACCTTTCTGGGAAGGTTCATTACCTTTGAGGACTTGGCACCCAGTTGAAAAAGGATAATTGTGCTACCAAAGGCATCATTGAACCACGAATAGCTATTCCCCTAATCTGTTTTCTCCAACTGGAATTTGGTTTCAAGTAAATCTTATTTCATGTGAAAGGTTAATCCTAGATGTATGCTCATAAAGGAGTCTTCTTTAAGAAGTTCAGGAACATAATAAGCTTTTCTGAAGAGTGAAATTTCTTGTAATAGTAGGAAATTTGCATGTATGTAGTCACTACAACAGGATTTGCCAAAGACCATGTCATTGTTACAGAGCTGAAGATACAACTTCCACTAAATAATGAGTATTGCATGAACTGGAAATTACATCTTATGTTTCCTGTTGCAAACAATTCAATTTGTAGGACCATCAAAGAAATACTGAGGAGCTTAAGGCTTTTCATTAGCATGTGAAGTCTTTTGGGTAAGGTCCTATGTACCAATAGTAACCTTGGTGCTACTGTATGACTTTATCTGTTTTTGGGATGCAGCTACTGGTGACCTGGTAACTGATTTATCTGCTTGAGTGCAAACCACCTAATAAATGAGGAAAATGAGAGATCCACTGATCAGTGTAAATTATTCCTCCCTGGGTTTAGCTCAACAAATTCCCGATGTGCCTTTCTTGGGACTTTTCAGCCACAGCAATTGCTAGTATTGTAAACAATAATTATCCAAAGTTTTCATGCAAATAAATATCCAACTACTTGAATTTATCCAAACCTTTACGATGAGCAGAAATGATTCAAGACTCTTTTTTTTCCCCTGGTGATTAACCTTTTTGCCCTTACTTCAACCCAGCTGGAATACTAAATAATGTATCTCATAAAAGCAGCTCTGCTTCCAGACTAATCAGAACATGGTGTGATAATTAAACACAAACACACAATGTAAACAAACACTTCTGATGACCTCAATTAAGGTTTGTGACGGGCTTGGGTTTATGGTGAAGGTTCAAGTCAGTTCTGACTCAGGTTGTTTAGTGCTAGTCAAAGTATAACTTTGGTAACTGATATAATAGGGCTTGGGTTTAATAACAATACTCTTGGTTGCTACTCGGTGCTCTGCGTCTGTCCCAGAGTGTTATGAATAACAGGGGACAATTCCTGCATACCAATTGAACAATAAGATAAAACAGATGACAGAAGAAGTTAAAGCTAAACTTAATTGCAATAAATTTCCCAGGAAGGTTCCTTGATCTGGGGGCTAAAATCAAGACAAATTTCCAGTGTGAGGTTCTGCTTAGGATCATGTTTGGACTTTGGATGCAAAATGTGCATGCATGGCCTTTTCTATAGCTGTTCACGGTGAGCTGTAATATGAAACCATGAACTCTCTGCTAAACCAGCTAACCTCTGCTCTCTTCTGATTATACTTTTCTTCTCTCCAAAATAATTCCTTCTCTGTGTGCACCGCTTTCTGTGGGTGTATCTAGCACTTGAAAATCAAGCATAGCTCCAACCACAAAACATTTTGAACAAAGGCTTATGACAGTCAAGCAAACAACTGCTGGTTATGTAACGTTTCTGGCTGAATTGTCAAGGAGGGAGTGGCAACACATCAGGTGTATAATTCTGAAATGATCTCATTCCTTGCAAACAAGACTGATGATGTGCTAAAGGAAAAAGGTGGAGAGGAGGAAGAAGAGCATTATGAAAAAAGGAGCATAAAGAAGGTATGACTGGTGCCAGTCTTTACTGCTTCAGACAGCTTAGCTCAGCCAAAAAGTGCTCACAAGTAATTTATAGGGGACCTGTTTTTGATCCTTATATTTTGAAACCATTTCTAAACATGACTGCCTTTCCATAGAGTACCTTCCACACTAGGTTAGCACACAAATCATTTGGAGCAGTAATGGCATCAGCATTAATGTCTTATCTGCACATATCCAAGCAAAATGCAGCCCAGCCTAAAATTAAAGAAATCTCCAGCAGCTAAAATTGGCTTTTATATGATCTCACCTGCTGCTAATGTATTTTGACTCTGTCAGGAATTTCAATTACCAGATGCAAAGCAGAGACTAAAAGATCTTGGGCTTTAAATAGCACTTTGGGATTACTATAGACATGCAAGTTACTACAATTATTTTTTATCATGATTTCTGCCCTTCCTTCTCTATTGTCTGTGTACACCACCATTTGCCTAACTGCAGGGGATTCATGAATGGCTTGCCACACAGATGGTTGATCAAAGACTTTGTAAGTCTTTTTTATAATCAGTTATTAGAACCAGAGGAAATTTAAGGCATGTGAACTGTTCATTTCAGAAACCTGTACAGGACACATTTCTGGGCCCAGAGCTTGTGCAGATATACCCAAGCAAGTTTTAACCTAGTGAGGTTGAGTACCTTTAGCAGTGTAGCTTGGACAGCTTCATACAGGTTGCAAAACCTACCTGAAAAGCTAAGTAAATACTTGGAAGTAAGCTATCCAACTTAAAGTTAGCTTGAGTAGGTGTAGGCAAGCTACAGAGCAATGGCAGCAGAGTAGACATTATAAGCATATTGAACATGGATTTTGAAGAATGTATCAAAACAGCTGTTGTCCAGCTGGTGATGTTGCTCAAGGCCCTTTCACATGCTGAGATGCATGCTAATCACTTACAAAGCTTTGAAAAAAAAGCCATTATGATTTTTGGGAAACTACTATTAAATAATCCTCTTGAGGTTGTGGTTATAGCAATCCTAACGGAAAAATTTATTCCAGGAAATCCTCCTTGGAGCAGTTTAATTCTCATAGGCACAAATGGTAACTTAGTCAGTGGGACAATTGCACGGTTGGAAAATGATTCATCCCTGGCCAGTGCAGGTAGAGAGGCTTCTGCCATCCTGCCTTGAGATCCTGCTGGTGGAGGGGAGGGGAGGGAGAGTGACCCTTGGCAGAGGTCCTATAGGAGACTTGGCTTTTGCTGATTCAGACCATTTACCAGCTGGACTGGACCTACTTGGTCCTGGTTTCATTTTAGGTTGTTCTGGTCCTAAGCTTATATTGGCACAGTGAGTAGATTGTGTTACACCTCTGGAAAGGTTTTGTGCTGTTGAGGTCCTGTAATAGGCTCTGAGCATGTTTAATATCATGGTTTTCATCTTTCATCTGCTTATCTGCTGTCACACTGTTTGCTAAACCTTGTGCTTCGTTAGAGAAACTAAATCCACATTCTACTTGTTCAGGAAGTACAAAACCTCTGTGTAAAACATTCATCCATCATTGTCCTCAATGAATCTTTATTCACCTTCTTTTTTGAGTTTGCTTTTCATCACTGTTAGCAATAGGCCCAACCCAATCTTATCTAGAGGACAAGGCTCTTATCACCCTTCTGGCTGCCTCAACATGTATTTCCTTAGAGACTAAACTTGCTATACAATATTATATGTAAGTTGCCTTATGACTTGGTTAATGACGTGAGTCATCATCAGTCACTTCCTCTTTGCTAATGGAAAAAAATCTTAGTTTATAAACTTAACTTTTTTTTTGCTGGCTATAGGGAAGTTATATCTGTGTTTTGATTTCTGTAGTAAAGGGATATGAGCAATGTTCCCTCTAAGGAGTAGTGGTTGGTGAGCGTGCCACCTTGGTTCATGAGCGCGCCGCCTTAGTCTGGCGTGGGACACTTATTGAAGGGGGCTGGGGTCTGGACCGAGAGGCTGGGGCCAGGGGCCAGAGGCTGGAGCTGAGAGGTTGGGGGCCGGAGGCTGGGGCTGGGGGCCGGAGCTGGTGGCTCATATGTGTCTTCCCTTTCTCAGTTATCAATTGAGACTCTAGGTCAGGGGCGGGCAATTATTTTGGGCGGAGGGCTGCTTAGACAGTTTTGGCAGGCTGTCAAGGGCTGTATGGGTAGCCCCACCCCTTGACAGGTGCTCCGCCCCCTGGTCACCATCTTGGGATCAACATCTCAATGTCTTGGGACCAATGTCCCAGGGCCAGCACTGGTGGGGCTCAGAGCAGGGCACAGGCCGGCAAGGGTCTGTGGAGCCAGGCTGAGCTGCACCAGCAGGGAGCAGGGAGCTGGCCTGGCTCCATAGCCGCCCTGCCCGCTGG
>NW_005842195.1:153995-157596 GCF_000455745.1 Alligator sinensis
TCAGCCCTGACCCCCTGCTTGCCAGCAGGGAAGAAGCTGGTGCTGAGCATGGGGAAAAGTTGCTCCTTGCCTGCCTCATGGGCGGCGTTCCCTGCTGCAGCTGCTCACAGCCCACACATGGCTGTCTGGAGCAGGCACAGGCAGGCTCATGCGGGTTGCAGGTGGCTGCAGCGTGAGGCTCTGGCCATGGGGTGGAAGAGGGGCCACTTTTCCCTGCACTCAGCACCAGCTTGTAACCCGCTCCATTGCCAGCCTGGCAGTGGGACCCAGTTACAAGGTGGTGCTGAGCACGGGGGCGGGGGGGGAAGAAAGCAGCTCCTCCCTGCCCCATGCCCAGTGCCCCGCACTGCAGCCGCTCGCAGCAGGGAAGGAGCCCAGGGAAAAGCTGAGCGCGGGGGGTGGGAAGTGTCCCCTCGCCAGTGCCCCACATTGCAGGTGCTTGCATGGGGCTGTCTGGAGCGGGCACAGGTAGCCCCAAGCGGGCTGTGAGCAGCTGCAGCATAGGGCACTGGGTGTGGGGTGTGGAGGGGCTGCTTCCCCCGACACTCCTTCCCTGCCTGTGGTCCCCACCCCCCACTTACCTGAGTTTCCCGTGCTGGGGCAGCCACGTGCTCCCAGCCCAGAAACCCCAGGTGGGGCTTCCGGCTGGGGGGGTGGGGCTGGGCAGGCCCACTGTTGTGGGATCCCAGAGGGCTTTCCCTGGGTCCTTTTGCCCTTGGTTCCTGTCATTTTTGAAGTCTATAGACGGTCACCAGGTCCCCCCTCAGCCTTCTCTTGTGGAGGCTGAATAGGTTCAGGTCCCATAGCCTCTCACTGTAGGGTCTGCCCTGTTGTCCCCGGATCATGCGGGTGGCCCTCCTCTGGACCCTCTCCATGTTGTCCACATCCCTCCTGAAATGGGGCGCACAGAACTGGACACAATACTCCAGCTGCGGCCTGACCAGCGTCGCATAGAGGGGGAGGATCACCTCCCTGGCTCTACTCGAGATGCACCTGTGGATGCACGACAAGGTCCGGTTAGCCCTGCCAACCATGACCTCGCATTGTCGGCCCATGTTCATCTTGGAGTCAATAATGACACCAAGATCCCTTTCCGCCTCCGTGCTCTCAAGTAGGGAGCTCCCCATCGTATAAGTGTGCTGCTGGTTCCTACTACCCAAGTGCAGCACCCTGCACCTGTCCGTATTCAGATCCTTCAGCAATCTCTCTCTCCCTGCTAGCGTGCTCACCTCCCCCCAAATTTTGGTGTCATCAGCGAATTTAAACAGGTTGCTTTCCACCCCAACATCAAGATCGCTGATGAAGAAATTGAACAGCGCAGGCCCCAGGACCGAGCCCTGGGGGACTCCACTACCCACCTCCCCCCAAGTCGAGTATGATCCATCCACCACCACCCTCTGAGTGCGACCCTTCAGCCAATCTGCAATCCATCTGACTGTGTAGGCATCTATGCCACAGTCGCCTAGTTTATTAATTAGGATGGGGTGAGAGACGGTGTCAAAGGCCTTGCTGAAGTCCAGAAAGACTACATCCACCGCGACACCTGCGTCCATGGCCTTTGTGACCTGATCATAAAAGGCAATCAGGTTGGTCTGACATGATCTCCCCCTAATAAATCCATGCTGATTGCCCCTGAGCATCATCTCGGATGCCGGCCCATCACAAATGTGCTCCTTGATGATCTTCTCAAAGAGCTTCCCCAGGATTGAGGTAAGACTGACGGGCCTATAATTGCCCGGGTCCTCCCTTTTCCCTTTTTTGAAGATGGGGACCACATTAGCTACCTTCCAATCATCTGGCACCTGGCCCAAGCACCACGATCACTCGTAGAGCCGTGCCAGGGGCCCTGCAATAACCCCAGCCAGCTCCCTCAGCACCCTGGGGTGGAGAGCATCCGGACCCGCTGACTTGAACGCGTCCAGCCCCTCCAGAAGCTCTCTAACCCGGTCCTCCCCAACCTGAGGTCTGAAGGCGATCCCCTCGCGTCCGGCTTCTATCACAGCAGGGAAGTCCCGGTCCCTGCACAAGAAAACGGAGGTGAAGAATTGGTTAAAGAGGTCCGCTTTATCCTCTGACGCAACCACCAGATTGCCCCGCATATCCTGCAGGGGCCCCACATTACCCGGCGCCTTCTTCATCCTCCCAATATATTTGAAAAAGGACTTTTTGTTATCCTTAATCCTGGACGCTAATCCGAGCTCTATCTCCGCCTTGGCCTTCCTAACAGCCCGCCTGCAGGCCCGAGCAGAGGAGGTATACTCCTCTTTGGAGATTACACCCCCCTTCCACCGGGCGTACGCCACCCTTTTGGCAAGCAGGCATTCCCGGACACCCTTGGTGAGCCAGGGGGGCTTTTGGACACTCCTGCCCGCCTTGCTTCTTGTCGGGATGGACACCCCTTGGGCCCCGAGTATCGTTTCCTTAAGGAACGACCACTCCTCTTGGACGCTGAGTTCCTCTGCCCTCAAGGACCCCAGTTCCTCTCCCACTAATCTCCTCATCTCACTGAAGTTGGCCCTCCTGAAGTCTAGGGCCACCACCTTGCTGCGGGCCCTTGACACTCTACGCTGGATGGTGAATTCCAGCACGCGATGATCACTATTGCCCAGGTGGTCAAGAACCTGGAGGCCTCTTACCAGGTCGTCGCCTGCGGCCAGGACCAGGTCCAGCAGAGCATCTCCTCTGGTGGGACTGTGCACCTCCTGAATCAAGTGGAGGTCCTGCAACTCGGCCAAGAACCTCCTGGAGCGGTCCGTCCCGGCTGACTGCTCCTCCCAGCAGATGTCCGGGTAATTAAAATCGCCCATGACAACTACATCCCTTGCTTTTAGTGTCTCCGCAAGCTGGCCTGAAAATTCCCTGTCCAGCTCCTCCTCTTGATTGGGGGGTCTGTAATAGACCCCCACCGTCAAATCCCTCTCGCCTTGCCCCCCCTGGATCTTGACCCAGAGCACTTCAGCTTGCCCTTCCCCTGACCCCATTCTGCTGCTTTCTAATCATTAGATGAGTTTATTCTGCAGTGTTCAGTCTTTTCCTATTTTTCCTTTGTTTCTCTAGACCCAGAACAGGAGATAGACATGCCAATTGACATCGTCAATTTTTTTCACATATCCTTTAAAAAAAGGTAAATATTGGTTATTTGAGCCAAAATCAGAAATATAGATACTAGCATGATAGCATGTACTGACTTTGATGCAGATGTGCTATGCTGAAAAATGAAGATTTGCATTTTCATAAGCTTGTTGATAGGTCACGTGTTCTTACTGTTATTCCTTCTTTTTAGAGCTTCTATGTACCAGGACTTTTTTCCCCAAGTGAATTTGTGGCTCGACTAGATTTTCTATTTTTAAAGTTTTGAGAGGACATTTCTTTTCTAAACAATTTACTTTAAAGTGGAGCTAAGAATAGAACCAAAGGCTCCTGTTTGAGCCTTAACTAAAGCCCCCATAGAAGATTATGAACATTTTTTTTCATTCACTTCAGTGAGCTCTGGGTCAGGCCCTAAATTGACTGAATTACCTTGAGCAAGTGACTTAACTCTTCGGTGCCTTAGGGTGCTTGCAGACATAAAACACAAACAGCACTTTACTTTAAATTTAGT